>NW_022900951.1:74934010-75056306 GCF_012274545.1 Fukomys damarensis
TTTTTTTATTGAGTTTATTGGTACATTTAGGGATACAGTACAGTTACATTCATTGTTGGGATCATGTACCTTTACATGGCAAGTCTTGATTCTCATTTTTTTCCCCTTACCTCTGCCCTCCCTTCACCCCCTCCTCCCCTCCCCATCTACAAACACTTTATTTTCATCTTTTCATTCTCTCACATTTTTTTCTTTTCCCTTTTTGTTCTTCCCCTACGTAGGGGACCTTTCATTTTTGAGACAGATAGTGGCACTGCTGAGATAAATTACTGGCCTCAGACCACTATTTTTGCATTCTTTTAATATATACCACCTTTTCTGTATTGAACTCAATGGATCATACTTTTGGTAACCTAGGTGGTGAGTGTTTTTAAAATTTTCTCATAGAAAATTATGCACAATGTTACTTCTTTTTTGTTAATATGATATGGGAAAAATAAGATTGAAGAAATACATCCTGATTACAAAATAGTTTTAAACAGCTAAAACAAAAACCTAGAAAAAATCTAAGTATTGTTGAGGGTTTCAAATATAATGAGAGATGTTTTGTGATAATTTTTTACAAGATATTAGTCAGAATAAGAGGATAATTACATTTACCAAAAGGCTGTGGAATTTAGAGCCTTCTTCCACAGTGTAAAAAAGGAAAGCAGAGCTTGTTAATTATGAGTCATTCAGCAGTGGCCTGTGACTGGGAGGATATTTGTTGGAGACAACCTGTCCTCAGAGGGGTGGATAGTATGATAAAGGGAAAAGAAGGAAGAACTGAACAGAAAGAACATTATGACAATGAAAAACAGTAGAAAAGATAAGGTATGGAATATTTTTGGCAGTTTTTATGCTAATGAACTTTAAAGACAGAGGTATATGCACACAACACATTTCTGTTAAGCTTTCTATATGGGGTGCTGGATTAAACTGGGACAGCCTGGAACCTTCTATAGTTTATCATTCTTTTTTTTTCATTGAGTTTATTGGTACATTTTAGGTACACAGTACAGTTACATTCATTATTGGGATCTTGTACCATTATGTGACAGGTCTTGGTTCTCATTTTTTCCCCTTGTCCCTGCCCTCCCTTCACCCCTCCTCCCTTATCATTCTTTTAAATGTAACTCCATTCATAGATTGGGCTATGTATTACATGGAAATATAATAAAAGTCATGTCCTTCATCCTAGGAAACAATTGCAGTTATTTTGAATTAGAAAATTGTACCTGACTGCACAACTTTTGGAAACATAGAAAGTGATGGGAATTTTTTCAGGTTCACATCTTCATTAAAACTTCCTACATTCTGACTTCTCAAATGAAGAACAGCCTAGCAGGAATCAGTATCCATTCCTCAACTTTAAGAAGACCCCAGTACCTATGTTGAAGAAGTATCCCATACGCATAGAATTTGCTTAGTTATTACTTTACAACAGATATATAAATATGTTAGCATGAAACACTATGGTATCTACTCTTCTGATTGTTTTTATTCATCTGTAGACATCACATTTTGCCCCATTTAAAGCCTTTTTTTTACCATGTCACAGGTATTCAGCCTTCTTAACCACAGTGAATATTTTTCGGTAATTAAAAGGAATAAAATTGTTTACTTTCCTAAATCCATGCATTTTTTAAAAAATCATACTTTTGTAGGGATTGATGGGGCCTCCTACTTAGGGTCAGAAAAGGGATGTGGGCCCTTTACAGCATAGGACAAAAACAGCCTCTCAGTTTTGCTTTGGAAACATTGTCCGCCCTAATTGTTGCAATGTGTACTCAAGTTCCTCCATTAGCCCATGAAGCCCAAACCCCTAGCAGCAATCCATCCAATCAGGAGGGGAACCCCCCAGAGGGAGGGACTACCTCCTAACCCTAAAAAAAACAGGACCACTGTTCATACTCATCAGTTAACCAGTTCTGGGGCCCCCACTTCTTGGAGTGTCAATATCTCTGTCTTCTGCAAATAAACTGTACTCTTGCCATGCACTATCTTTGACTCCTCTTGCTGTTTCTGTGTTGGAGAGAGACATAAGCCTGGGAAATTGAAGGTGGAATGGTGACCCCAGGCCCACCCAGGGATGTGACACTTTCAAATGAAAGTGTCAATTTTTGAATACTGTCAAAATCTAAATCCCATGGCATGTGATATGTAATTTTATGTACTGGATTTATTTCACTTAAATTTATAGTTTCAAGGTGCATCTATTTTCCTACAAATTATAAAAATTGAATTCTAGAACAACTTAGTACACCACTGTGTGTAAATACCATATTTTCTTTATCTATTATACTTTTGACAAACATATAGGCCATTTTCAAAATTTAGTTTTGATGAGTTGTACTGCTATAAACATGGGTATGCATGTATTGGCAATATAATATCTAATTCTTTTGGGAAGATACCTAGAAGATATCTTCTAAAAAGATGAATGTTTGCTTTAATATTTGGTTTTTGACCTATTTTTATTTTAGTTTTAGGACATGGAGAAAGACATAGGTCCAGATTCAGTCTTCTGCACGTGGAAATCCAATTTTTCTAGCACCATTTATTAAAAGGCTACTATGTATGTCTTTTGCTCTTTTTTCAAACATCAAATATTTTAATATGCTTGACATTATTTGTGTATCCTCCAATCTGTACTTTTTTCCATTAATATCATTGGTACTTTTCAGGTATACACTACAGTTACATTAATCATTGGGATCTTGAACCTGTACATAATGTATCTTGGGTCTTATTTTTTCCCCATTCCCCTGCCACCCCCTTTCCTATTTACAAAGATTTTGTTTCCATTTTTTCCTTTTCTCATACTTTTTCTTTTCCCTTCTTTCACTTCCTCTTCCCACATCCCCTACTCCTTTAGACCTGTTATTCCTATTTCACATCATCAACCATACAATTTGAACCTCATTTACAATTATAGTTTTTCATGCTACGGAAACTATTTGGTATTTACAGAAATGTGTCCTATTTATTTCACTTAAGAATATGGCAGCAAGGCTGCTGGGGATTTAGCTCAGTGGTTCCACCACCTGCCTTGCAAATGCAAGGATCCAAGTTAGATCACTAGTAGCAAACAAACAAACAAACAAACAAATAAAAAAGAATATGGCTCCTATGTGCATCCATTTAGCTATAAATGTCTCTAGTTTCTTATTTTTTATGGCTGAGTAGCACTCCATTTTACAGAAAAAAATCACATCTTCTTTATCCAGTCTCAAGTTGATGGGCAATTGGGCTGTTTCCAAGTTTTAGCTATTACAAACTGTGCCACTATAAAGATGGGTGCACATATATGACTGTGGTATGACTCTTAATTCTTTTGGGAAGGTACCCAGCAGAAGGTTAATTGGGTCAAATGGAACCTCTGATCCTAGTTTTTTGAGGTATATCCATATTGACTTCCGTAGTGGTTGCACCAGTCTGAACTCCCACCAGTGGAGAAGGGTTCCTTTCTCCCACAACACTTCAGAATTTGTTACTAATTAATTACTTGTTAGCCGCCATTCTTTCTGGGGTGAGTTGCAATTTCAGTGTTGTTTTCATTTGCAACTCTGAAATAACCAGTGATGTTAAACATTTTTCCTTATATTTACTTGCTGCTTTTACTTGTTTGTCTGAGAAATGTCAGTTCATTTCAATTGCCCATTTATGAATCAGGTCTTTATATTTGGGAGGCCTGAGTTTTTGAGTCCTTTATATATTCTAGATAGTAGACCTTTGAGGAACAGCTGGTGAAATTTTTTTCCCATATTGTTGATTGTCTATTAGCTCTTTTGGTGGTTTTTCTTGCAGTGCAGAAGCTTTTTAATGCTATGAAATCCCAGTTGTTCATTCTTTGTGCTAGTTTCTGTGTTACTGAGGATTTGCTCATAAAGTCTTTTCTTATGCCAATGGCTTTGAGAGTTCTACCTAACTTATCTTCCAATAAGTTTAGTATTTCTCTTTTAATATTTAGATAATTAATCCACTTCAATTTTAGATTAGTGGATGGTGAAAGATAGGGGTTTAGTTTTCATCTTTGGCAGGTGTAAATCCAGTTTTTCCAATACCATTTATTAAAGAAGCTATCTTTCCTCTACTTCAGGTGGTTGACTCCTGAGGTAGCTGTAAAGGTACAAGATCCCAATGATGAATGTAACTATACTGTATGCTTTAAATGTACCAATAAACTCAATGAGAAAAAAAAGATGAGTTAGCTGAGTATCTAATCTGTACAACTGATCCTAGTGTGTGTTCTATGTCCATATCGTAGTTTTATTTTATCACTGCAACTTTGTAACTTTTGATTTCAAGTATGAAATTTTGATGACTCCAACTTTGTTGCTCACCCTAGATTGCTTTTGTGATTATGGATCTACTCTTGTTCCAAAAGAATTTTTGAATTGTTTATTTCAGTTCTGTGAAGAATGCTGTTGGTATTTTGATTGAGATTGCATTGAATATGTATATCAATTTTAGAAGCATTGCCATTTTGACTATAAAATTATACCTTGGTTCACAAATTTAATTCTTTCACTTATCTAGTCAGAAAACAAATTGGTTGCTAATGAAATCAAATTTCCCCACATAGTCAACATTAAACCTAACCAGTGACTTTGATTTGGTTTACCACCAATTTGGTTTGTGAAGAGAATTATGGAAAGAATTAATTATGGGAATGTTGGTACTGCTGCACTTGTTCTGCCTAAGAACAAGGGATATTTTTCTCTTTTCTAATGCCTTCTTCAATCTCCTTTTTCTGAGTAGTAATGTAGTATTCTTTGTAGAAGTCTTTTACTTCCTCAGGTTAATTCCTGAGTATTTAATTTTTCATAGTGCTCTTGGGAAGGGTGGTTTTTCTTTTTCTTTTTTTTCTTAGTGGTTTCATTATTGGTGTACAGGATTACCATTGAATTTTAGTGTTTTTATTTTGTATTTTGCTACATTCTATGTTTCTGGTGGATTTTTTTGAAATCTTCAGTATAAGAGAGTAACAACTTTATCAAGAATTCTGAAGATTGCCTGTAGATTGAAGGTATTGTGGTTCAGATGAAACTTAGATGTTGTATAAAAACTAAAGTTTCAGTTAAAAGAACTCTTGTGAATGTGTATGTGGTTATTTTCTCTTTGATTTGAGGCAAGTGGGAAAAACTTACAAAATTTCTATGAAGAGAAGAAAATGTTTCCTTTATCACTCCTGGAAGTATGGCTTTCCAGCTTTTCTCTTTGCAAAGCAATTGTACTGGCACTAGAGGGTTAATGCACATATTGAGGGAGGAACTGTTAAAGATTTTTACAACTATGTTAAAATTAGAAGTGGTAATGCCATCAAGCAATTTCTGATCATGTGGTTTTAATGGTTTATAGAAGTGATTTTGAAAAACCATTCACCAGTCATATCACTTTGATAACCTTATTTGTTTTATAAACATTTTTATTTCCTTACTTTCATTCACTTGTTGGCTGATGAAATAGTATGACTAGTTTCAAATTAGAACGAAGAATAAAAAATCACTCTTCTTTGATGTGGTCTGATTTGGATTTAGACAGCCATTGAGACAATTTTGTAGGGTTTCAAGAAAGAAATTCTTTTTCAATTTTTAGTTTTTTTGTTAGTATATGTTTTCAATACATAATAATTACATTCTTCTTGGAAAGTTGATACAAGTACATAATACATCTTAATTTCTTAATTTTTTTTCATTTTTCTTGTCTCCCTTCCCTTGCCTCTGTATTTCCTGGTCCCCTTCCCATTTGAAAATATCTATATATCAATTTTCTATTATCTAGAGTTCAGTTTGATCTTTACTTATATTTTAGGTTTCTCACATATGAGAAACCATGCAAAGTTTAATCTTGTGTGATTGATTTATTTCATTTAACATTGCAGTCTTATACTTTAGATCCATTTTTCTATAAATGACTCAACTTTATTTTTCTTTATAAAAAAGTAGTACTCCATTGTGTATAAATACTCTATTTTCTTAATTAATTCATCTGATGATGTACAAATAGGCCACTTCCAAGGTTTAGCTATTATAAATTGTGCTGCTATTCTTATGGGCATGCATGTATCACTGTAATATGCTGTTTGTAATTCTTTTTATCTTACTTAAAAATATTTTTGCAAGTCTCATGCTGTCTTTATCATAGTAGCTTTGTAGTATACTTTCAAGTTTGGGATTATGATATCCTCTACTTTGTTTTTATTGCCTAGCATTGCTTTTGCTATTCTAGATCTCTTCTGGTTCTAAATAAATTTATAGAAGTTTTTCTCAAGGTCTGCAAAGTATTCTGCTGGTATTTAAATTGGGATTGCTTTGAATCTATATAGTATTTTTGGAAGTTTGGCCATTTCCACTATACTGATTTTTCCTACCCAGGAGCAAAGGGTATCTTTCCATTTTCTGATATCTTCTTTGATCTCTTTTTCCAGAGTGCTGTAGTTTTCAGAGCAGAGATTTTTTATTTCTTTTGTTAGACTGATTCTTAGATATTTCATTTGATTTGGATGCTATTGTGAAAGGCATTGATTGTCCCATTTCTCTCAGTGATTCTGTTTTTCATGTACAGAAAAGCTATTGATTTTTCTGTGTTGACCTTGTATCCAGCTACTTTACTGAATTTGGTTATTAAATCTAGAAGACTTTTGTTGAAGTTCTTCTTATAGAGTATCATGTCATCTGCAAATAATGACAATTTGACTTCTTCATTTCATATCTTTATTCCTTTTATTTCATTCTCTTGTCTAATTGCTGTGGCTAATATTTCCAAAACTATACTGAACAGGAGTGGTGATAGTGGACATCCTTGTCTTGTTCCTGATTTTAGTGTGAAGGATTTGAGTTTTTGACCATTTAGTGTGATATTGGTGGTTAGTTTTTCATAGATGGCTTTTATCAGATTGAGGTAGAGAACATCTATTTCAATTTTAGGTAGGATTTTTAACATGAATGCATGTTGGATTTTGTCAGATGCTTTTTCTGTATGTATTGAGATTATCATATGGTTTTGTTCTTGGCTCTATTAATATAGTGTATTACATTTATTGATTTGCATATGTTGAATCATCCGTGCATCTCTGGGATGAATCCACATTGGAAGTCCCATCTGACCCAGTTACTCCGCTGCTGGGTATCTTCCCCAAAGAATTAGAGTCATACCACAGTGATATATGTGCACCTATGCTCGTAGCAGCACAATTTTTAATAGCTAAAACTTGGAAGCATCTCTGTTGCCCATCAACAGAAGGCTGGATAAAGAAAATATGGTTTTTAAAAATAAAATGGAGTACTACTCCGCCATAAATAGTGAGAAATTAGAGACATTTATAGCTAAATGGATGCACATTGAGGAGATACACTTAAATGAAAGAAATATCACACATTTGTATAAATGTTGAATAGTTTCTTTAGTGTGAGAAACTGAAAGTGTACATAAGGACTAAAAGGTATAATAGGTAATGTGAAATAGGAAGAAAAGGGACAAAAGGGAAATGGGTGGGGTAGGCAAAATGAAAGAAAGGGATGGAATTAACATGAGAAAATGAAAAAAAAAATGGAAACAAAATCTTTGTATATGGGGAGGAAGCCTTTGAAGGGAGCGCAGGTGGATGGGGAAAAAAGAACCAAGATTGATTATGTAATATTACAAATTCCCAACAGTGAATGCCATTATATTGTATATCTTAAATGTACCAATAAAATTAATTTAAAAAAGAAATTGATGCACATCAAGCTTTAGCCCATTGATATCTAAAATTTCTGTAGCAGCAACATCTTCTCAGTAATTTGAATTTTTGAAATTTGTACTCTATCCTAAATGGTATAAGCAACATGTAGTTTCCAATAAAATAAAACAACTTTACATTTGTTTTGATAACAATTTTGGTATGTTGTTGCAACTCAAGATAATTAGAAATGATAAAATCAAATGTTATAGGCAATGGCTGAAAATCAGTGGTCTTTATGATAGACAATATGTTAAGTGACAGACAGATTTCTTTTTTTTTACTCCTCTCAAATTTTTGCATCCCAGTTTTAACTAAGTTGCTCTGGATTTTTTTTTTGTTTGTGGGAAACCAATAAATACAATTTATAGAATTCATATGAATTATAGAAAGTTAGTGATTACTATTACATCCATTTATAACTTCAATAATTTCACATTTTCATTAGCAGTCATAATGCTAATTACCAAATTTCTATATTTCAGTAAAGCTAGTTATTACAGTGTATACAGCTACAAAATATTAGTGATTATTATAAAGAATAATTAAAAGTTGGAAAGCAAAGCTTTAACAAGCAAGAATAACATTATTGCCAAACATAAAGCACACATGTTAAATATTATTTTCAAAACCCTACTCTTAGATTCATGTATATAACTCACAAGTACAAAAAAACAGTAGCATAATGGGATGATGATTTGGCTAGAAATATAAGCTATAAAGCAATAAATAAACCTACACCCACAATCAACAAGCATATTAGGTTCTTTTTTTAAAAAATTACTTTTTGTGAACAATGGTTAGTACTTTTATAATGACAAAAGAAAAATAATGAGTGAAATTATGTTTTTTCATCTTCTTTGGTGAGTGTAAACACAGTAGGAGAAGGAAATAAAAAGCAGGGGGAAAAAAAGAGAACCTGTGAAATGTATATAATTTGCTATCAAATTGCCAGTAGTTGCAAAGAGTGTTAGAAATTAGGGAATGAAGATGGAAAGAAAGGAAGATGGGAGAAAATGAGATGCCTTCAATTTAAATGGTATTTTGGCATAAATCACAAAAAAATAATTGCCTAACCAATATGTTGTTCCTTGTTTTATGAAATTGGTTCAGCATAAACTGCATCAAGTGGCGCTATTTACCAGTGACAGATTATTGTGAAATATTTCTCTGAGTAGTGCAGGAAATGCTGAATTGTTTGGACTGCTCACTCTAAGTGCAACCAATACATGGTTTTGCAGTCTTAAGTGTAATGATACAAAATAAATCCAATACAGACTAATTATAGCAAATAGAGTCCAATAAATTCATGCCGAATGTACATATGAACAATAGAAACTAGCAAAGAAGGCTGAGTAGAAGACAATTCATTGACAAATGGTCATTGGTCTGTAGGTGATCAGACTGCTAGTTAGTATGAAGTCGAGAGAAGAGCAAAGATGGTAGCAATGATTTCTTATTTGGCTGGTGATACAGCAACAAAAGAGAGGCGTGTAAGTGGCAACATTTGTGTATTTCTTATTTCTTTGAAGGATACTTAGGTGTTTCTTCCTCTATATACTTCCTTATTATTGTCAATAATAAGCTTCTTCAACACTGGCACAGGAAAAGACTTTATGAACAAATCCTCAGTAGCATGGGCACTAGCACAAAGAATCAACTGGGATCTCCCCTTATTAAAAAGCTTCTGCACTGCAAAATAAATTACCAACAGAGCTAAGAGAGTACTGACAATGTAGGACAAAATTTAACGAGGTGCACTTCAGACAAAGGACTATTATCTAAAATATATAAAGAGCTCAAACAAATCAGGCCCCCCAAAGATAAAGACCCGATTCAAAAATGGGCATCTGAAATGAACAGACATTTCTCAGACCAAGAAATAAAAGCAGTAAATATATGAAAAAATGTTCAATATCACTGGTCATTTGAGAGATGCAAATGAAAATAACACTGAGATTCCACCTCACCCCACAAAGAATGGCTACTCTCAAGAAATCTACCAATAAGAAGTGTTGCCTGGGATGTGGGGAGAAAGGAACCCTTGTCCTTTGTGGGGGGGAGTGCAGACTGGTGCGACCCCTGTGGAAATCAATTTGCAGATACCTCAAAGAACTAGGGTTAGAGATTTAACTTGACCCAGCCATCCCTCTGCTGAGTATCTTTCTGAAAGAATTAAAAGAATCATACCACAAGGATATATGTGCGCTCATCTTTATAGCTGCACAGTTTGTAATAGCTAAAACTTGGAAAGAGCACAATTGCCAAGCAACTGGAGACTGGATAAAGAAGATGTGGATTTTCTATAAAACGCAGAACTACTCAGCCATGAAAAAATCAGAAACTAGAGTCATTCATAGGAAAATGGATGCATATTGAGATCATACTCAAGTGAAATAACTAAGAAACACATGTGTAAATATCAAATCGTTTCTGTGGAATGAAAAGCTAAAAGTGTAAATATGATCCAGATTGTATAACTGACAATGTGAAATAGGAAGAAAAGGGCTAAAGTTATAGTGGAAGTGGGAAGGTTAGGGCAAAGGAAATAAGGAAAAGAAAAAAATAGGAGAAAGTGAAAAAATGGAAATAAAGTGTTTGTAAATGGGGAGGGGAGGAGGGGGTGAGGGGAGGGCAGGGACAAGAGGGAAAAATGAGAACCAAGACCTGTCATGTAAAGGAACAAGGTTCGAATGATAAATGGAACTGTACTGTATACTTAGAAATTACCAATAAATTCAATGAGAAAGAAATAAGCTTCTTCAAAATAAAAAATTTGCAAAATAATTACCAATCATTCTTCAAATCCTAACCTTTATCATTCTGATTTCTTCCCACATTGCTACCCTGAAATAATGACCAAAATCTTCTAAGTCCCAAATCTGTGGATGTATTCCTTAATTGATATTTGACACTTGATATTGTTGACACTTTTTCCCCGTTGAAGTTATGTATTCTAGGGTTTCTGTTTAATTGTTTTTCTCACTTTACATTACTCATTTATGTGTAAAGCACCAAGAAAAATGCAAATCAGTTAAAAATGATAGGGCAGTGTTTTCTCCCCTTATTCCACTTGCTATTGAAAATTCACTTTTCTGAAAGATTCTGTGGACAGTCCACTTTTCACTTTACATGATTTCCTTAAGCACTGTTGTGTTTTATAATTTTAACTACTATACAAATTCCTTGACTTCAAATTCATATAACATTTCACATCAATTTCTTATGCTATGAACCTATAACTCCAACTTCCTGGTAGAAAATTTGACCCGTGTTTTCTAATGCCAACTTAAACTCAGCATGTCTGAATGCAAACTCTCTATGTCTTCATGATAGATGCAGTGTCAACTTGAATAGGAAATGCCTGGGTGTGTCTGAATGATTGACTTAGTGAAGGGTGAAGACCCACCCTGTATATGGGGATACTATCCAGACATGTAGCCTGGATGGAATAAAAAGGGAAAGGAGAAGGAAGTCTGCACTTTTGCTTTTGGGTGGAGGAATTCCAGTCATTATTGTTACCTCTGAATATTCACTCAGGCTTCCAGTGCAAACTGTTCATTCAGACTTCCAGAACAGATTCTTCAACCTTCCAAGGCAGACCTCACAATGTAGCTTTCAGATAGAAATTCACACCAGACAGTGTAAGCCTACTTTGTAAATCCTCTATATATACATTAATGCCTTGCTTCATGATCACTTCTCTTCATGAACAATTCGGTTTGCAGACAAAAGTATTGAGCAAAATTTTGCTTCAGTTTATGAACTTTACATTGGGCAATGAGCACAGTCATAGCCATCTTCCCCAGAAGAACTTGAATATGGCCATCTTTCCCAAAATCATGAAAAATGAACTGAGTTACCAGTGTAGAAAATAAATATATTTATATATACAAAATATACACATATATATCGCATACACATATTATCTGCTTTTCTAGTGAACCCTAAGTGATGTATTCTTTTATACAAATCTGTCTTCCTCTTGTTTTATTGGTTTATATACATAAGTCCTCCAATTGTAATTGACTTTATAAGTTAAAGAACATGTATAAACTACCTAAATTGAATCTAATCATTATGTATCACAAATGTGTACTAATACAAAAACTGAAAGTCATCATAGATATCTCTCTCACCGATACCTAAGCAGTTACCTATATCAATTAGTTATACTTTTAAAATATATATTTTCATATAGTGTGTAGTATATTTTTTTACTACTGACTTTATCTTAGCTCAGTATCTCTTCTGGACTAGAACACATCTAATCCACTTATGAGAATTTACGCCCTTGCAGCATTCCTCACATTATTGCAGTTATATTTTTAGCATAAATCATACCACCATTCTCTTTCCATCATAAAACTCTTCAGGTACCTGTCATTTTGATGCAAGTGTTCACATATAAAGCTTTTGTGATCTATCCCCTACCAATTTTTTCAGCCTCACTCCTCGCCAGTCACCTTTTTCTTGCTTCTTTATTTATGCCTTCTTGATATTCCAGTAACACTGAAATACAATTTTAAGCCAGTTTTTTAGATGTGTGTTTTAGGGCAAATCATTTCATTTCTCTAGGATGTGATTTCCTAATTTTTAGAAAAGACAGAAGTTAAAAATTTGTTATTCTCTTTCAACTTTTTAAAACTATTAATATTTCTCTTTTTGCAAATTTCATAGTATTAGATGTTCCCTATTCAGTACTTTGAAACATGTAAAGATACAGCTTAATATATCATGATAATAAATCAAAAACTCAGTTTCTCTAGCCTATACTAATATGTTTAGTGCTTTTGTCAGTATTCTTTGAATCTTCCATAAAATTTCAACATGGGAAACCCACATCTTAATCCAATATTTACAAATCTGACAAAATAAAAATATAAGAGATATGTGTCATTTTAATGCTATTCTTATTACAGAATTGTAAGTTCCTGTCTGTACTATATCTCTTATGTAGTTATTCTCAACTTATGAAGCACTAAGATGACTAGATTTGGCTTAGCTGTGTAGAGCCTAGTCAGTCCTTCTTTCTTATTGGCACTTTTCATTTGGACTCTCTAGGTAGATAGATGTGATAATAGAACCATCAGATTTTTCAGTAGTGTGGAAATCTAGCTAAAGTCAACTGGTCAAAGTCCTTAAAATGATCCAGTCAGAAGCTACTTATTGAGACATGGTCTATGTATTGCTTTTAAAACATACTATTGAACTTTATTCTATTTCCTATGTTAAATGAATAGTTATCTCTTTGTGCCTTGTTCCAATTTGAAAGGATGTTAGCAATCCCACTGAACTTTTTTACCAACTCCTGAGTATAATTTTAAATTCTATAAATCAAGAGCTTTTTGGGTGCATCAAATTGTATGGGACTTCAAATATAGTAAATTTGGGTTGAAACTTTAGTCTTCTCAAAGGAAATTGAGCTGAAAATGCTGTTTTAAATATTTAATTGTATCATAGTTGTTTGTTAGCTTCATATCTGTCACATGGAAGACAACATGTATGTTTTGCCATTGTTCATCTCCAGGCAAAGATCTTATAGACTTCTTTTATGTAGCATAGGGTCCTAGGCTGTATCAGTGGCAAAATTCCATAACCTAAAGCAAGAATGGAAGGGGTCTATGTAGGTTTATATGAGTTTATGTAAGGAACATATTTCTCTTGGAAATAATATAAGAGAAAGTTCAGTCACATAATGTTTGGGTTGGAATTTGATGGCGGTGAAAATGAGGAATTTACTAAAAAAAAGATGAACCTCAAGTTAGTCACTATTTTGAGGAAAGTTGAGCAGTTCAGTGGCTTGCTGTTGGAAATAGATCAATGTACTTGATATTATGTGTTTTCTTTATCCAAATTATTACTGTTCAAGGTATAGTGAAGTGGAAAAATTCTATATAGAATAGTCATAACCTGCAAAGTTATAGTCTTTTGATTTCATTTAAAATTTTTTTTCCAATAAAGTTAGTCACTATTTTGAGGAAAGTTGAGCAGTTCAGTGGCTTGCTGTTGGAAATAGATCAATGTACTTGATATTATGTGTTTTCTTTATCCAAATTATTACTGTTCAAGGTATAGTGAAGTGGAAAAATTCTATATAGAATAGTCATAACCTGCAAAGTTATAGTCTTTTGATTTCATTTAAAATTTTTTTTCCAATATTATAAAAATAATTTATAAATTTTATAATTTTTATATATGTGTATTTTTTGTCAAAATCCTCTGTTTCCTAAATGCATATAGCTTTAAAAATTAATATAATTTATAAATCAAAACAATAAATTGGACACAGGAATTTTTGACACTTTGGGGTTCCTGAAAATCAATTTAAGATAAATTGTTGTTTGTATCTTCTTTCTCATCTTTGCTATTTTACTTAATCACCTTAAATTAAAACAGAAGTGGTGTACTAGATCCAACATTTCCTAGCAATACTGGAAATGCCACCAGTAAGTATCTTTGAATCATATATTAACTTTCTGATAGATTCAAATTTTTTATCCTGTTATGAATTCAGCACCTAGACTACTTAGGAACATCCAGAGTGCCTTTTATTGTGGCTCATGCATCATCAACCAAATTGTCAGCTAAGTTCTGGCTGGAGAATCCTTATTACTGGCAGTGATGAAAGAGGCAGGAAAAGCACAGCTTGAAACTTAAAGCTCTGGATGAAATTTTAGATTAGCCATTGAAAATATTCTTTCACCTAACAAATGAAGCAAATGGAGCTATTACTCCGATGAACTGAAAATGGAAAACCCTGCAATGTCATAGTTTACTCCATTTTCAGCCTGAAATTCGATTGTGGTTACTTCTCCTTCTTACCTATTCTGTCATTAAGGGCCAACATTCTCAATGAGAGGACCAATAGGTCAAACTACATAGGATGGTTTAAAATAGAAAGAGTGAGCACCTTGTCCAGTATTAGTAAAAGATGTGATTCTTATTAAAGATAAACAATAAATTATGTGGCAGTTGATGTAGGAATCAAAAGACTGTTACATATCAAAGTTCTTTATCTGGTAATTAAGATGAAGGAACCAGGCATGGTGGTGCATGTCTGTAATTCAGCACTTCGGAGGCTGAGGCAGGAGGATTTCTGGTAGTTCAAAGCTGGCCTGAACTAACTCACAAAAAGCAAAAATGGTGAAGGAGCATGATTCAGTTGGGATGTATCATGAAATTATCAGGGCATCAGATTTGATGTGGACTAATGTAATAACAGTAGAGAGAATGGTGCTTCTCTCTTATAAGGTAGTGACATAGAATTCATAAACTGGACTATAATATTATATCTGCTTAGATTTTGGCATGTGATTTGATATTTTAAAATAATCAAATTGATTTTCAATTGCACTAAAAATACAGGAAATCCCCTGTTACCAAAAGATCCACTTTCAGCAGCTTGAGCATGAAATTCTTTAAAGGGTGGAATAGACATATAGGATGCCATGGAGATTCTTCCCTTTACTTGATTCTCTTCACCAATTGACACAGATAGATTGGAAGAAGACTGAGAGTTCTCTGTGAATATCACAGCTTTGTGCTATTGTATTATTAAATGTTTTACACAGTTTGGAAGAAATTTTGGAAAATGAAAGAAAGTGAAGATGTCTCTAGTGTCGCTGGAAGTTTAATCACAGAAGTTAAGCATATGACACAGAAGATGAGTTGAACTATTTAGCTAGAACAAATTAGATAAGTAAAATTGGATAAAAAAGTATGTGGTCTAAGTTGAGCACTGTATGCTGCTGTTATGTTGTGAGATATACAGGAGCCTGCTTTCCCATGTTTTGGACAAGAAAGAAGAGGAAGAAGAAGCCATATTCATTGGAAATACCTTAATATAAATATTTGAACAATTATTCTTTCTTTGATTTTTTTCTTATATATCTCAAAACTTTTCCTTTTTAATGTGCAAATTTATATCCATCTCTACCTTTCAAGGACAGTAGGAAGTAGAATAATATGAAAGACTGTGGAAAAGGTCAGTGAGATGAGAAAAGCCAATCTGGGCATGTAACACCCACCGTGTGTTCAAAGAGAATGATAGAATTGAATTGAATAGTTTCCTAGGAGTATGAATCAAGAAGAGGAAACCACGCAAACATATTTCACTCTTGTCTGCTAATGTATCTCTGTGAATATGAAAGAAGATGTTGTTTGTGTACATGTAAACATTCCAATGTATTGCCAAGATGGTCACTGATTGCCTCCACAGTTGTATCATTAGCATTTCATTTTAAACATCCTGCTTTCTCACCAAAGATCATACGTTTACCTCTGAAAAAAATCCTATCTTAACCCTAAAACAAATACACAAAAAATTCTAGTAACCTTTGAAATTCAACAGAGGAAAAAAATAAATTCTAAGGCCTGTAGACTATTTTTTGTATTTTATTTATTATTATTATAACAAAATCAATCAGCAGATTATGTAAAGACAAGAATAAAAGTCAGAAAGTCAAGGAAATACATTGCACATTAAAGGGATTTGATCATTGTTGTAGTAGAGCTGGCTCATAATGCCCTATGAAATTTGATTAATTTTTCAGCAAACTTTCAAACTGATTGACATGATTTTGGCAACTTGTAACCCATCAGGAGACAGAATTGGAAAACACCACAATTTAGGGCTTTTTTCCTCAAATATCCAGGTTTTAGACATTTATCTGCCTACTTCCAGATTCAATCAAATCAGTATATTTTTCATGCAGATTTCTTCCTTAGTTTCTCACTGAATTAATAGCATGGCATAGAATGATGCTTCTCACTTTTTTAAATACTCACAATTGAACCCTCAGCCTTACATGTGCTAGGCAAGCATTCCATCACTTAGTTGCACTCCAAGTCTCTTTTTTTTTTTTCTTAGCACAAAGATTTTCAAAACAAAATGTTGCATACAAACATATAGAAAACCAACAAATACAGAGATACTCCTACTGAAATAGTTTGGAAAAAAAATATGTCACCCTCTCACCTCTTTCAGCTTTGAGACTTGCCAACTAGATTATCTTCTGCACCTCGAACACATCCTGGACTATGGAAGGCATACGTAAAAAGAAAAACATATAGAGTGGGAAAAAAAAGGCTGAGAAAAAGACACAAAGAAATATAACTCTATTTTGACTGCTAATGAATCATTCAAAACCTTGATTTCTTTCTTATCAAATGAAGAGTTTGGAGAAAGGATCATTAAGTTTCTCCTAGTTATAAAACTTCATGTTTCTGTGATTAAAGATGCATGCCTATTTTTTAAAATCTGACTTAAAATTAAAGATAAATTCTACTTTCGGTGAGTTTGTCATTTGCTTTTACCTAACTTTTCAAGAAATTATTTTTATATTCAATTTAATTTGGCATTTCCTCATTTGGGGAGTGAACTCACAAAAAGGGCTATCATGCTAATGCCTATAACAAAGTTTAGATCATTTTATCAACAGCCTTATTAATTTGGAAACATGCCTAGCTAGAAGGATCAAATTATCCCTTTTCACAGCTATGCTTGTTCTCAGCAATGTTGACAGTACCATTCCATGTTGTTTACTGAATTCTCATTGTTAGTTGCATAATTCTTTTTTTTCTCATTGAGTTTATTGGTACATTTTAGGTATTCAATACAGTTACATTTATCATTGTGATCTTGTACCTTTACATGACAGGTGTTGGTTCTCATTTCTTCCCGTTATCCCTGCCTTCCCTTCACCCCCCTCCCTTCTCTATTTACAAATACTTTATTTCTATTTTTTTCATTTCCTCATGTTTTTTTTTCCTTTTCCCTTATTACTTTTCCCTACCCTTCCCATTTACATAATTCTTAATTCTATTTTCATCTCTGTCTTTGGTATACCTTTTTCCTTAGAGTCAGGTGAAAAAATGCAGAAAAGTTCTCAGTTTAGTTTCCATAGTAAATATATTTAGCAGGGAACAGAATTGACAAGGTGAGATAATTTCTTTAGCAGATACAATTTTGAAACAGCAACTGGTATGTTATATGAGAGTATGCAAATATTTGTGCATATAGGTGTATAATGATAAGCACATAATTTCCTAAAGGAACTAGTTTCAAAAGAAGAGTGGTGATATGCATAGCAGTATTTCAATTGTGTACATATAAATTAATAAGTATATAGACTAAAATAAAAATATAACATACTTATTGAAAACATGAAATTTATTATAAATTACTTAAAACAGCTACAGATAAGCATCTATTGTTCAGAACTAGAAAATGGCTTCTAAAACCTCAGCAGGTGTTATAATCTGTATTTGTGTAATTCCCACAAATTCATGGAGGACTAACATCATAACCCAAAAGATAGTAGTATGAAGAAAAGGGCCCTCTGGGTAGTGAATATATATCATTAAGGGATAATTCGCATCATCTCAAAGAGCTAGGTAGCTGTTTTCACCATATGAGGACAGAGTGAGAAGTGATTATTAGAAGAAAGTGATCCCTTATCGGACACAAAATCTGCTGGCGCCTTTACCTTGGACTTCTGTGTTTCCAGGACTGTGAGAAATATATTTATTTCGTTTAAAGCTACCTATTTTATGGTTTGTTGCTGCAGAAGCCCAAATGTCCAGAGGCAGCACGAATGGTAGGATATTCAAAGATGTTCTTGCAAGAGATTTTAATTGAAAAGACTGTGTAAAATATCTGACAGTTTTGTGGGAAAACAGACAAAAGTGGTGATGTTCTTACAGCCAGTAACAGTGAGAATCATTTTTCAAGCTTTGGATTGATTGAGAGCAGAAGGGAAATATTACCATGTCCAGAGAGAGATTATATGTATTGTGAGAGAGGTACACCTTTTGGGGGCACTGGATTTTGGAAGAAGGATGGAATTTAGTAAACTCTTTGGAAGGAGGTTATTAAAATATTGCAAATTCCCTGATGTCATTCTCCTCATATTCTCTAATTTCATGTTGGAGCTTCCTATTGGCCAAAACCAACCCAAATCTATAAGACAAAGGGGTCTATTGATCTACACACAGATCCAGCTTCTGGTTTAAAAAAGGTAAGGAGAGGATTGGGTGAACAAAATTGAGTGTATTCACTACACGGACCATTGGTTACTACTTCATATGTACTAAGATGTAAGAACACACTTTTATCTTTATTCATTCAATCTATATTTATTTAACATTAAATATGTAAATGGCAGTGTTTAGTTTTAATTTTACAGTGGTCAGCAATGTAGACAGTTTCTGATCTTATAAAAAATAGATAATATGAAACAAGTAGCAATTCAAAATAATGTGGCTAAGAAAAGCCCTTTTGAGGAAGTGCTAATTTTACTCAGGCTTCATTGTTGAGGATGTGATAGTTATGATTATAACGAAAGAAAGAGACATCTATGCAAGGGGAATTTGGCTTTAAGGGCCACAAGGCAGTAATATTCTTTCCATATTAGATAGATGTTCACTCAGTGATTTTTCCACTTTATGTGGCATCTGCTGAAGATAATTGACAGTGTTCATTGGGTGAATAAGCTTGGATGGGTTGTTTTAGAAAGTTCTTGTAATACTTGGTATATAGGTGCTTCTCCACATGACCTCTCTTTATTTCCATGACTACCTCAGGATTCCTCAGAACTTGGTGGTATTAGAGTAGTCATATTTCTCACATAGCAAATGTTTCCCATCAGGAAAGGAACAGAAGCTGCTAGACAGCTTAGAGTCTGAACTTAAAAGTCCCATAATTTTACTTCTATTGCATCTTCTCAGTCAAAGCAATCCACATAAATTTGTTCTTACTTTATTCTTTATTAGTACATATTAATCATGCATATTGAGCACATTCATAAGAAAGTTGTGCTGTACAAAACAGATCTTAATTATTTTCTCTCCATTCCCCTCCCCAACCTTAATACCTCCCCATTTTCAAAAGCTTTGTTTCTATTTTTTTCTTTTCATTCTCTATTTTTTTTTCCATTTCCCTTTATACCCTCACCCTCCCTTGTTTCCTTTTTTATTTCAAAATTTTTTTCCTATTTCCTGATATCTTTCATCCATTTTAGGATTTTAAGTGAAATAAATCAGACACATATGGTTAAATATCACAGTGCTTGTTTTTGCGAGAAACCAGAACGGTAGATAAGGACCAAGTCAACTTTAAGAAGAAGGACAATGTGAAAATCAGAAATTCACAGTGTTTTCTGGAGAATGAGGATGCTGGAGGGAAAGGAAGGCCCAGAAACAGAGTAAATTCAAGGTATTCTTTGGTCAAGTATAAATTTGAATACTAGACATATTGAGTTAATTAAAACATCTCTCTCTCATCATCAAATTTCACATAAGAATAGTATAAATATTATCAATAACATTTAACACACATGCAAATACTGAATAGTTTCTCTGGTGTGAATAAACTGTAATAGTACATAAGATCCTAATGACATAATAGACAATGTGAAATAAGAAGAAAGGGGCTAAAGGTGTAGGGAAATTGGGAAGGGTAGGGGAAAGGTAATAAGGGAAAAGAAAAAAATATTAGAAAATGAAAAAATGGAAATGAAGTATTTGTAAAGGGGGGGGTGAAGGGAGGGCAGGGACAAGGGGAAAAAATGAGAACCAAGACCTGTCATGTAAAGGTACAAGATCCCAATAATGAATGTAACTGTACTGTAAACCTAAAAAGTACCAATAAACTCAATAAGAAAAAAATATTTAAGACATTTATATGATGATGACATTTACTTTTATTGAAAAGATAAAACCAATTTCTCTTCAGTGATAAAATTTTCCACTCTAAAGTTAGTATTTAAAATATCACTCATCCACCACCGTACAGGAGCAGAGTTTGGCTATAAGATTCAAATTACAACTGAACGTAACCTTTCATTTTATCATCTATGTGTAAATATTATTATTTCCACAGGTCATTTCCAGAACTTCTTGAAACTCTACCCATGTCGATGAGCTGCAATATTGATGGGATTATGGGGTTAAAATTAAGCGATTTAGACTTTTACTCTGTTTACTAAGTAAGCAGTATTTTTAAATTGATTTAAAGTAGGTTTTAAATGAGACAGTTATTCTCTTGACTGTTTCTATAATTGTTAAATTGAAGTGTTAGAAGGGTTTGATGCAGAAATTCCAATTTTGAGGATTTATTTTAAAATATTATAATTACAGATATATACAAAGGTGTACACACAATAGTGTTGCTGGTAGCTTTTATTATTATAAAAATATTGGAAACATTGTCTTTAGATGTGCTTGAACCATATATCACATTAAAATCATACCATAGAAGGCAATTGGATTACCTAAAGAATGGGAAAACATTTTGCCAGCTACTTCTCAAACAGAAGACTAATTAAAATATATAAATATCTCAAAATCAATAACCCCCCTAGCAGGGAGTGGTGGTGTACACCTGTAATCCCAGCACTCAGGAGGCTGTGCAGGAAGATCACTGTGAGTTCAAGGCCAGCATGGGCTACATAGTGAATTCAGCCTGAACTACATAGTGAGACTGTAAAATGAAAAATGCCCCCAACAGACGACCCAATCAAAAATGGGCAACTGAAACTTCTCAGAAATATAAATAACTAAAAAATACATAAAAATGTTCATCTCTGGCCATTAGAGAAGTGCAAATGAAGATACCACTGAAATTCCATCTTACTTTAGAAACAATGACTGTAATCAAGAAATCAAATAATAAATACTGATGAGGCTGCAGGGGAAAGGAACCCTTTACATTGTTGTTGGTAATGTAAACTAGTACAACTATTTTGGATATCAGAACCAAATTTCCTCCACATTTACAAATATACACATACTGCATATACTTAGGAAAAGAACTATAAAGGTATGTACCAACCCGAAGAAATTTAACAGATTTGTAGATTTGTGTCTGGGTGTAGTATTACATGTGATCTTTTTTTTTAATTTGTTTTGTTTTGGCTTTTCAATATTATGCTGTTTGTACTTAGGATTTATGTAACAGTTGTCCATTAAAATTTGCTGTGACTCAGGTTTAAACGGATAAGCACACATGTCATCACAATCTTTTAGCACAAAATTTTATCTGCTTAGACCTTTTAAATATGACCTTTAACTTTCTGTACATGAACAGCATTATTAAAACCCTTTTTGCCAGCACTCATTTGGAGATGATGAAGTAATGAGTGACATGAACAATTCAGTTCTATTATTGCCCATGTCATGAACTCTGTTACTCATTAAGCAGGTCACTACCCCTAGGTGAATATTCTTCAGTAATAATAGTTTGCATTTCTTTGATAGAAGACTTAGATTTAAAATAGTATAACTTCAGAATCTAGAAAGTGTTGTAACACAGATTTTGATACATTTCTTTTTAATAAAACAAATAGCTGCACCACTAAATACCCATGCATTCCCTGTAATCTTTTCTCATTAATTGACCATCTCCTTTCCTGAGCATGAACCATTTAATTCCGTGGTTTACGAGCCCAAATTTTAAAAAAGATAAAGGAAAACCTTAGGACTACAAATCAGGTTTAAGAACCGGGGATTTCAAATTTTAAAAAGTGTTTATGTTCTTTAGAAATTCTACAGTCTAGTTAAAATTTCCCCCTAAAATTATTCTGTGGGTTAGGCTAGGAAAATTGGGAATCAAATTGAATTGTGAAATATTTAGCATCTAGTTAGGAAATTAGGTGCTCTCTTCAGCAGCACATATACTAATATAGTTCGGAAATTAGGACAAACACACAAACCAGCCTAACATAACGACATATCAGGACAAACAGTGTAAGATGATATAGGACAAACAGTCCTTAAGGGAAAGAAATGAGAAAACTAACATTTACTGAGCAAAAACTACATCCCAGAAATTACATTTATGAACCACTAAGTAAAGAATGGAGTTGTATACTATTACAAAATTTTGATTCAATTAGGACGAAGAAGAGATAAATCACTTCTTATAATCTTTGCTATCATCTTATGTCAAAAAATTGGAAATATTTTTCTGGCATGAAGCAGCCTTATCATGAACATGTAATCAGTGTTATTTTGGCAGCTATTAAGATTTTTGTTTTGATTTAGTTTTTAGTTTTGAAAAGAAATGGAAGTATTGCGCATAATTTCAATAGGCAAATAGTTCTGCAAGGTTAGTTAAGTTTACTTCCTTAACTCCTAGTTTGCATCTCTGGCCATCAGGATACAACTAATCTCATTCTTACAATATCGTTTTGGTACTTACCTCCATATTCCCAAATAATGTTATTTATACTGGTCCTTAATTTTGTTATGAATTTTGACATCATTTATTTCATACTTACTGTGGAGGGCAGGAAGTGATTTGTCTTTTACAATCTCCACTATACTTTATATACCCCATTCTCAAATGTTAATTTCTCAATATTTACATGACTGAAATACTTAAGTTCAGTGAGTGATATAGTAAACTATATTTATTTGTTATCCATCTTACAAAGATTTTCTCAGTTAATAATTATTCAGGTTTTGATTGCTGAGTTTTATGTGTATTTATAACTTGGCTCTAACATTTCCACAATTATGTAAATCTATTTCATTAATTCAAGCACAATTTTATCTTTTTAATGTTTCTCAGAAACAAATTGTGTGTGAGGGGAATCCCGGTTTTCTTCCTTTTCCTTGTATTTTCCATCATTTTAGAGGTGCATATCTTCTAGTTTCCTGAGAAAATATGCCCAGGTGACAGTTTTGGAAACTGCCTTCCAAAATATTTTCATTTTACCTTTCACTTGACAATTTCTGAGCACAAAAGTATATTTACAGATATTTTTCTGTCAGAATTTAAAAATCATTGTGTAACTATCTTTTAATTTCTAATACTATGGAGAAATCCAATGCCATTCTGAGGTCTGATCCCTCAGTAAAAAATGTGTTCTTTCTCTTTGAACTTTTGAAAAATTCTTCTTTTCTTGTGTCTTCTCAAATTAAATGTTATTGTGTTTCTATGAGGGTTATTTTTATCTAATGTGCTCTCACTCAATGGGCCCTTTTAATGGAAGATCATGTATTTTAGGCCTAGAAAAATTGACTAATTCTTTATTTTCTTCCTTCTGATTTATGTATTCTCTGTTTTGTAACTCATTATTTGAATCTTGGATCTGTTAGGTCGATCTTTTATTTAGGTATCTTCTCTCCTATTGCCTTTTCCCTTATTCTGCCTTATGGGATAGTTCTTGAGTTTTATGCTTTATACCTTAGCATTGAAGTTTTTTAATCTGATGGATTATTTTTAATTTTCAAAAGTTCTTTATCATTCTTTTTATTTGTATGTGTTCATTACATAAAAAAACAATTGTTTTGAACCGCTGATACATATATATTGCATCTTGATCATTTTCATGCACCTCATTCTCTCACTACTCTTCTCCAAATCCCCTTCTCAACTCTCCAGTTTTTTTCTATTTTGCCTATACTGTATCCTTTATTGTGCTCCTTTAATTGTTTATATTTTGAGTGTCATATAAGAAATCATCTGATATTTAAACTCCTGTTTCTTCTTTCTTTCACTTAGCATTATGGTCTAAGTATCTAACCAATTTCCTACAAATGACACCCATTTATTTTTCTTTATGGCTGAGTAGCTCTTCTTTGTGTATATATCCCTTGCCTTCTTTCACTGTTGATTGGAATATAAGCTGCTTCCATAATTTAACTATTGTGAATTGATGTGCAATGAATATAAGTATACATATATCTCTGTAATATGATAAATTCCACTATTTAGAGAAGGCCAGAAGTAGTAAAGCTGGGTCAAATGGAATTTATATTTTTTCAGATTTTTAAGGAATCTCCATGCTGGTTTCCATTATGGTTGTGCTAGTTTACATGTCAAACAACAAGAAGAACAACAAATAATTCTTCATTTTTTTCTATAGCCATGCCAGCATTTCTTGTTTTATGAGTACTTGATGACAGCTTGCTTGCTTGCTTGCTTGCTTGCTTCCTTCCTTCCTTCATTGTCTCCTTCCTTCCTTCTTCCTCCCTCTTTCCTTCTTTCCTTGCTTCCTTCCTTCCTTCCTTCCTTCCTTCCCTGAGAATTGAGAATTGAAGGCAGACAGTGCTGCCGAGCTACATTGCAGGCAATGACAGCCATTTTTAATGGAATAAAATGAAACTTCAGTATTGTTTTTTGTTTTGTTTTGTTTTCTTTCTTTCTTTCTTTCTTTCTTTCTTTCTTTTTTTTTTTTTTTTTTTACCACAGAATAAACTAGGGACCGTGCACTTGTGAGAAAGGCTGCAGCACCACTGAGTTAAACCCTTCCTCAGTATTATTTTCATATGTATTTCTCTAATGGGCAAACATCCAGAATATTTTTTCATACATTTTAGATAAATATAATTATCAAATTCATCATAGGAAATTTGTACCTGTACATGATATATCTTGATTATTCTATTTTTCCTACTTCCTTACCATCCCTTCAACCCCTCTTCCCCACCTTATTTATAAAAGCTTTTTCTCCATTTTTCTTATTTTTTATTCTTTTCCTTTCCATATTTTTTCTCTCCCTCCTCCCTAGTTCCTCATCTCATTTCAATGTTTTCATTCTATTTCATGGTATCTATTATATATTTTGGCCCACTTTTTGTGTCTCACAGCAGAGAAACAATACAATTTATTTCACTTAAGAGTATGGTCTCTAGGTGCATTTGTTTACCTAGAAATATCTTGTTTATTCTTCTTTATGTCTAAGTAGTACTCCATTGTTAATAAAACCAGACCTTTATCCATTCATTAGTTGATTGGCAGTTGGGCTGTTTTCAAGATTTCGCTGTTCCAAACTGTGCTGTTATAAACATGGGTGTGCATATATCACAGTGGTATGATGCTTTTAATTATTTTGGGAAAACATCAAGAATGGGAATAGCTGGGTCCAATGGAAGCTCTAGATTCATTTTTTTGAGAAATCTCCACACTGATTTCCATAGTTGTTGCATCAACAGTGAAAAGGTTTTCCTTTTTCCCCGCAGCTTGGTTAGCATTTGTTATTAGTTGGTTTCTTGATAGCAGCCACTCTTTCTGGACTGAGATGGAATATCAACATTGTTTTAATCTGCATGTTTTGAGTGTCCAGTGATGTTGAACATTTTTTAATATGCTTAATTTTTGTTTTTAATTCCTCATCTGAGAAATGTGTATTCATCTCGGATGCACATTTTTCAACTGGGTCTTTATATTTAGAAGGTCTGATGCTTTTAAGTTATTTATATATTTTAGATTTGAGTTCTTTGTCTGAGGAACAGCTGGCAATTTTTTTCCCACTCTGTTTGTTATCTCTTCACTCTGTTGGTTATTTATTTTGCTGTGCAAAAGTATATTAATAGGATGAGATCCCAGTTGTTGATTCTTTTTAATATTTCCCATGCAATCAGGTTTTGTTCATAAAGTCTTTGACCACACCTATGTCTTTAAGCATTCTACCTATTCTCTCTTCCAGCAGATTTAATGCTTGTGTTTTAGTATTTAGATCTTTGATCCATTTTGATTTCCTGAGTGCATGGTGAAAGATATGTGTCTAGTTTTAGTTTTTGGCATGTGGTAGGTCAATACCATTTATTAAAGAGGCTGTCTTTCTTCCAGTGAAGGCATTTGGCCCCTTGTTCAAAGATAAGGAGTGTTTTTAGAGTTGTTTCAGCATCTTCTAATATGTTCCATTGTGTCTTGGGCCAATACAGTACTGTTTTTTTTTTAATCACCACAGCTTTTTAGTATAATTTCATATCATGGATTGTGATGACCCCTGCCTTACCTTTGTTGCCCAGAATTGTTTTTGCTATTCCAGATCTCTTCTGGGTCCAAATGAATTTTAGGAAATTTTTCCCTAGTTCTGTGAGGTATGCTATTGCTATTTGATTCCACATTGCATTAAAAGTGTATGAAAATTTTAGAAGTATGGCCATTTTCACTGCATTGGTTCTTCCTACCCAAGTCCAAGGGATATCTATTTTCTCATATCCTCTTCCATCTCCTTCTTCAGAGTACAGTAGCTTTCAATGTAAAATTCTTTTAGTTCTTTTGTTAGATCAATTCCAAGTATTTCATATTTTGATGCTGTTGTTAAAGTGTGCTTTCCGTAATTTCTCTCTCAGTGACTGTAATTTGTGTACAGAAATACTATCAATTTTTGAGTTTTGACTTCGTATCCAGCTATGTGACTGAATTTTGTTATTAAGTTTAAAAGTCTTTTGGTGAAGTATTAGGGGTCTTTGTAGAATATCATATCATGTGCAAATAATGATAATGTGATGAAATATTTTTTCATGTAGCTATTTGTATTCTGACAAATTTCTGCTCATTTTAACTGTTTTTGTTCACTATGATTTGGGTTTTTAAAAAATGAATTTATTTGGTTATGATTATGATCTTCTTAATGTTATACTCTATGTGCAAGTAACTTGCTAAGGATTTTTGCATCTATATTTATTAAGGAAATTTGCATGCAGTTTTTTTGAGTCCTTTTCTGGTTTTAGTATAAGGGAAATATTGGCTTTATGGAATGAGTTTGACCATATACTTTACCTTTCAATTTTTTGGAAGAGTTTGAGTGGTATTGCATTTAGTTCTTCCCTGATATTCACTAAAGTTCAAAGGTGAATCCATAAGGTCCTTAGGTATTATAAGTTAGAAGGGGTTTATTACTTCATTAATTTCATTGCCTGTTATTGGTTATTCAAATCTTTTATATCTTCTAGATGTTTTTCCTTTGTCTCAGTATTTTTCTCCATTTTTAAAGTTGTCTTTGCACTCTGTTGATTATTTCTTTTGCAATGCTGATACATTTTCATTTGATGTAATTCTGTTTGTTGATTCTTGGTATATTTCTTGAGTAATGTAGTTTCTGTGTAGTAAGATACTGCCTATGTCTTTGTCTTCTGGTGCTCTACCTATTTTATCTTCCAGAATATTCAGTGTTTCTATTTCTGTATCTAGGTATTTGACCCATTTTGATCTGATTTTAGTACAGAGTGGAGTGAAATGTATGGATCTATATTCATTCTTCTGCTCATTGATACCCTATCTATATATCTATATATAGATGTATTTGTCATCCTTTTCCCTTTTCTATTATGTACTGACCTTTGTCTTTTCTGTTCAATAATGGTTTGAAGTTTTAGTCTGAAATTAGTTCTGCTTTTTTTCAGGGTCTTGTTGCAAGAAACATTGTTCCACATCCTTTCACTTTCAGTCTAATTTTTAGTTTTTATGTAAGGTGTGTTTCTTGTGAAAACTATGGTTCAATTTTGTGTTTTGATCCAAAATAGTCTGTGTCTTTTGATTGGATTATTAAAATCACTTACATTGGGAGTTATTATTGAAATGTATTTACTGATTCCTGTAATTACACTGTTTTTTCATTCCTAATTCTATTATTTTTTCTTTTGTTTAACTATTCTCCTAGTTAGATGTATTCTTTCCTGTGGGCTCTTTGGTGATGTTGGCTTCACTAACCCTGTTAAGGATTCCTTAAATACTTTCTGAAATTTTAAAATTGGTTATGAATGCTCCTTAGATTCTCTTTGTTATGAAAAGTCTTTATTTTCACTATAAATTTTAAAGGATAATTTTACAGTTAGAGTAATGTGGTTAGGCAATCTGGTGTGCTACTAGCATTTGTAGAACTTCAGTCCAAGCTTTCTTCACCTTTACATTTTTTGTTGATAAATCTGCTATTATTCAGACAGAATTCAATCATTCATATTCAATCATATTCATATTATTCATATTCATATTATTCAATCATTCATATTCAATCATTTTATGATTTATTGTTTTTATCTAATGACTTTTAGTATTCAGTCTTCATGTTGAATTTCTGGGAGTTTTACTATGATTTTTTATGGAGTGGATCTTTTCTGATCATAACCATTTGGGTACTATATGCCTCACTTGATTAGATATGTATTTCCCTAAAAGTTGAAAAAATTTTCCTATGATTTCAGTGAATAATTTTTATTACCTTTGTTATTGATTTATAAACTTTAATTTTTATAATTCATAAATTGGTTTTCTGAATCAACCATAGGTACTAGATCCAGCTTTCAAATTTTCTACTTTTTAATGGGATCACTGAATATATAATCTACTTGTCTTCAAGTCCTGACAATCTCTTCAGATTGGTTATTTTTGCAGCCCATATTTTTAATGAAATTATTCATATCCAGAATTTTTGCCAAATTCTATTTCAAAATCTGTAATTCTTTACTAAAGTTATCATTGACCACTTCCATTGACTTACTCAATTCAGTAAAACTTGGTTGGGATGGAGATTTAGCTCAGTGGTTCTGCCACCTGCCTCACAAGGGCAAGGACCCAAGTTCAATCCCCAGTACAAAAGAAACAAAAATTTGGTGTGTGTTTTTAAAAAATCATTGATGGCGTTATTTTATTAAATTAGTTATCTGTTCATGTACATTATGCCGGAGCTCACTGAACACATTATATATCTACTATTTGTTTATCTCTACAATATTTTAACCAATTGGCTCTTGAGTTCTTTACCTGAAGCTTACCCCAATAAAGTGCTTATGAAATAAGATTTGAGGGAGTTAAGACTTTTGAAGCACCTTTCCCAATTTTTCATGTTTCTAGCATTTTTGTGTTGAAGTTTGATGGTCGCTTTGGTAAAAAAATTGTTCCTATATGGAGATATCTTTTGCAGACCAGCTTGAAACCACAATAAGCAGGTTTCAAAATATTATTGTATCGGCTTATAATTTGGCTATTGGTTAAAATTATATCAATTCAAGGCCTAAGTGACTTGCTAGAAGAACCTTCAGCTCTAGTATAGAGACAGATTTCCCTATGCCAATGGTCACAATTGAGATCTCAATGATTGATGATACAGTGATATCTCAAATAGCAAGATGACACTAGCACTGAGGATTTATGACTGTGTGCAGCCATTCTCCCAGATGAAATGTTAGCTAATGATAACACAGGTGGATTGTTAGCTATGACTTGTCCTTCACAAGAGTACATCATTTCTCCCTTTTACAAGACTGGTTTATTAGTGCCTTAGTCTTGCTGTTCCTTATACCTACATTTATCCCTCTTTCTTTGTTATTTAATCAATAAATGCTGACATGTTTGAGGATCATGATCTTAGTTCGGAAGAGCTAAGATCAAATCTGGCCCCCAGTAAAAAACAATAATTTGTTCTTTATTCTTGGGCTTTGTATATTATTCTTCTTTCATCCTCTAAGGCACCCTTAATCAAGAGGTCAAGAATACCCCAATAATCTTCATATTCTTCAGGTGTATATGTCGCTCTGTGGTGTGATGTTAGCTTTGGTTATATTTTGCTGTTTATGAATCTATTCAGCCTACAAAATATATCATGATCATTATCAAACACTGTGGTGCTAGGAAATAACTCTTTCAGTTATATCATCATATTTAGAACTAACCATATGTGTGGTGAATACAATGCTGATTGAAATCTCAACACTATATTTCACAGAATTAGAAAAAACAATCCAAAAATTCAATTGGAACCAGAAGAGACCTAGAATAGCAAAAGCCATCCTAAACAACAGAGACATGGTAGCAGATTTAACAATTCCCAATTTAAAACTATACTACAAAGCCATTGTGATAAAAACAGCATGGTACTGGCAAAGAAACAGACCTGAGGATCAGTGGAATAGATTGGAAGATACAAAAACAACTCCAGATGTACTCAGGTACCTCAGCTTTGACAAAGGAGACAACTATCCTCACTGGAGGAAGGATGGCCTCTTTAATAAATGGTGTTGGAAAAACTGGATCTCAACCTGCCAAAGATTAAAACTAGATGCTTATCTTTCACCATGCACTAAAGTAAAATAAAAGTGGATTAAAGCTCTAAATATTAAAACAGAAACACTAAACTTGCTGGAAGATAAACTAGGCAGAACTCTTGAAGACATTGGCATAGAAAAATACTTTATTAACAAATCCTCATTAGCAAGGAAACTAGCACAAATAATCAACAACTGGGATCTCATTAAAAAGCTTCTGCACTGCAAAAGAAAGTATCAACAGAACTAAAGACAGCCTACAATGTGTGAAAAATATTTCACCAGCTGCTCCTCAGACAAAGGACTATTATCTAGAATATATAAAGAACTAAAAAAATAAATAAAGCCCCTCAAATATAAAGACCCAATTCAAAAATGAGCATCTGAAGGGAACAGATTTTTCTCAGATGAAGAAGTAAAAGCATCAAGTAAATATAAGAAAAAATGTTCCACATCACTGGTCATTAGAGAGATGCAGATGAAAACAACACTGTGATTCAACCTTACCCCAAAAAGAATGGCTGCTATCAAGAAATCAACCAATAACAAAGGTTGCTGGGGTAGTGGGGAGAAAGGAACCCTTCTCCATTGTTGATGGGAGTACAGACTGGTGCAACCACTATGGAAATCAATGTGGAGATGACTCAAAGAGCTGGTACTAGATGTTCCATTTGACCCAACCATCCCTCTGCTGGGTATCTTTCCAAAAGAATTAAAAGAATCATATCACAGTGATATATGCGCACTTATATTTATAGTGGCACAGATTGTAATAGCTAAAACTTGGAAACAGCCCATTTGCCCATCAGTTGGAGCCTGGATAAAGAAGATGGGTTTTTTCTGTAAAATAGAGTACTACTCAGCCATAAGGAGTCATTCATAGGAAAATGGATACATATTGAGGATATACTCCTAAGTGAAATAAATAAGTCACACATGTATAAATACTGAATAGTTTCTCTGGTGTGAAAAACTATAATGGTACATAAGATCCTAATGATATAATTGACAATGTGAAATAGGAAGAAAAGGGATAAAGGTGAATGGGAAGTGGGAAGAGTAGGGGAAGAGAAATAAGGGAAAAGAAAAAAACATGAAAAAATGTAAATAAATTATTTGCAGATAGAAAAGGGAGAAGGGGGTGAAGGGAGGGCAGAAACAAGTGGAAATAATGAGAACAAAGACCTGTCATGTAAAGATACAAGAGCCCAATGATGAATGTAACTGTACTGTATTCCTAAAATGTACCAATAAAATCAATGAGAAAAAAAATAAATAAAACTATAAATTTTTTGATTCTTTTAGTAACCCATAAAGACAATAAAATAGCACTGATGACGATTAGGCTGGAATGTATAAGATGAGTGAGGGAAAAAGCAATAAGAAGAGGGAGAACATAATTCAGAAAGAAGGAAGGCTGAAAAAAAAGAGTTATAATTTTTGTGATATTTTTATCTGAAATGTGGAGAAGCAGTTAGGGGGTTTGAGAAGACATTTGTGAGGGTGAGATAAAGGAAGATGAAGAATGGAGGTATAAAGAGTGGGAGCTGTAAGAAGTTAAAAACCAATTAATATGCTGATAAAAACCTTGCATTTGAATCCTCCATACACAATTGGTGAGTGTTAACTTGGCATGACCATGAAATATATTATATAAATTAAAGAAATCACTAGTTCTTATTCTCCATGTCACATATACAAATATCTCAGGTATATTTTCTAACCTAGGAAGGAAAGAAAAACAAAAGAGAAATCAAACAAAAATATTAATAAAAAATACCATGTGCTGATAGGTTTTGTCATATAAAAGCAGAGGAAATAGAGGGGAGATTTTAGAGTGTATGAGAGTGAAAATAAATGAGCAGTGTGGGGGTTATAAAAGGATTGTGGAGAAAGGTACAAGGAATTTGTGTCAAATTTGTAACTAAACCAGAAATGTACTTAGGCCAGTGAAAAATTCTTGGCACTGGAGTACCTAATGTGACCATGTAAGGAACTATAGAGATTGAAATATTCCTCTTAATTCAGACTTTTACTAGCACAATGCTTACCATCTAGCTATTACTAATACCAATACCAGATAAAATAGAGAAAGAAAATAAGAATAAATTATACATTATGTAGAATTTGTATAATACAAAAGAGTGAGGGTGGAGGGATTAGAGAGAGTGTGGGGGAGAAAGGTAAAAAGAAAGATTTTAGGGTATTTAAATGAAATGTTGCAGAGCGTATAGGATGATTGGGCCCAATTTATGATGAAACCAAATAGCTCATTTAGTTAACCTTATGAAATAACATTTGGCATTTGAAAAAATACAAGTGTACTTTTCTAATAGCAATAGTTCAGATTCCTTCACATAGAAACCACCCCCACTAGCTAATTGAAAATGCATTACCAGATGAAAAGAGAGATATAATAAACCCCACCATATATTTAAAAGAGAAAAAGTAAAGAATTTTTCAGTCCTACTTATACTCTAGTCAGTTAATTAGTGTTCTCTTTCCATTTAGTTCAAAAATAGAGAGATCTTTCCTTATAGTACTTACAGGGTGTTGAGCTCTAGCAGTTATGACTAGCCAGGGATTTTGCCTCTGTCTTATGACCAGACACTTTCAATTGTATCTAAGTGGGGGAAAAGCAAACTGGACTGGTCAAGCCCCAGTCTTCTCCTTTTTTCTGGAAGAGAGTTCTTGATCTTCATACATTTCCCTTCATGATAACCTCTGTAGCTATTTATATCTATTCTCTCTATGCCACTCGGAGTCAGTGTGTCATGCAAAAACCTACTGATTTTACTGCTCTTCTCCAGATTTTTGATTAGGCCAAAGTCTCTGTTTTTGTGTCACAGAGTGTTTACCCACTGTGGATTCATCTGTGTTTGGGGATCAGTGAAAGAGGGTTCTTTTGCTTAGAATTTAGTAGCTTTTGGGGAAAGATGGGAGGGAGCTCACATGGGCACAGAGATCAGCAGCTCTTTTTAGGCATTGGGAGGGATCCTGAAAAGGCACCATGCTCTAAGGAGCTTTGGAGGGTAGACAGTAGGAGACATTCCACTTGGGTACAAAGCTCTGTAGAATTTGGGGAGAGGATATGAGAGTGCCTACTTGGCACTGATTTGGTGTCTTTGCTCCACTCTTGGATCTCATCCTTTACAGCCATTGCTTGCCCCTGTGACTCTCTGTCTCATGAATCTCTTAATGTCTGGTTTCAGATTCCCTAAGCAGAAGCATGACCTTTTATTGTCCCTAGGGCTTGCCAGTCCTAACTCACTGATCTTCAAGTAATTTTCTAATTTGTGCTTTCCTTGATACCCTAATCTGAGGAATCAGTTGATGAGCTCCATCTCGTGGTGGGAAGACCATTAAGACACATGGGCACTAGACAGTGGCTGCTAGGCTGGGAACTGATTATAGCTCAGCAGCTGTTGCTGTGCTTGACTTCTCTCAGGGGTTTAGATTTTTTTTCCCCAAGATGACTTGTTCTCCGGACCTGGGCTATATGTATCTGGGACTGAGAAGTTACCTGAATTCTTTTTCTGAACACCCCTGACACTGAAATTCATCTGGTAGTCTTCTTTAAATTTCCTTTCTGTGGTTGGGTTTTTGTCTATCCCTAATTTTCAAGTATATGAAGATCTTGTTGAGCATCTCCTGAATGCTGATAACTCTTCATCATTCTGGCAATGTTCTCATGGATTAATAACTTATATCATCTCTTTGAGGATACTAGACATTTTGTTCTTTCTAAAATACGTGGTCTTTTTTACTTCCAAATTGTTTTATTATATATTTTTCATTTGTAACTTTTATATTGGAGGCTTATTTCAAATGCCTAGTTATCCTGACTGTCACTTCATAGTTAATTTTCTAAAGAACATATTAAAAGCTTCTATGCAGAATGTGTTTTTTTGACTGTTTGTTCTTGTGTAATCTCAGCAAATTATTTCCTCAAGAAACAATTATATTTTCTAACCTCTTTTCTTTAGGAGGTAAGTGTGGCTGCAAGAAGTTTGAAATATTATTGGGGGAGGAATTATGAGGTTCTTAATATTCACAGTGTGAACTTTCATACAATTTTTTATATAATACAGTGCCCTGTCTTTAGTTATACCTAGTGTCTCCTATTCCAAAGACTCTCTCTTGCATGCTGTAGCAAATTCACTGACATTATTTTTCCACGAATATGGAAGAGACAGTGTGTCAGCTACATGAAGTAGAGAAACTGTGTGTACTCTAATTCTTCAGCTAGATTAAAATAAACTTCTAAAATATAACAGGTTTCCTTCTTCTAAGCTCTAATTTATCTTCCAGAGGTTCTTGGCACTACTCTTCATGGGAGTATTTGGGAAACACAAGAATGTAAATCTTGTTGCTTTCTGATTTCCTTCATTTAAAGATTTGGGTGTGTCAAATCAGTATCTATTTGAGACCTTCTTTGAAATATTGCAAATTTCATATACTTTTTCAAAATTATAAACCATCATCTGCTTTTTGTAAACTTCAAAACAGGACTGGGATAGCATGTATTCGCAAAGTAAGTTCAGTGAATTTCTGCTGTTTTCTTCTCTTGAAACATGAGATAGTTTATTCTCATTATTTTAAATTAAGTCTCATCTTAAACATCATTTACTCATAGTTACCAACCATATGTATTTATTTTAGGTAATTATCCTACACTGCCTTATATTGGGGGGCAATGGCTTAACATTTCTTTCCTCAATAGAAATCATGATTTGTATTTCCTTTATTATATAATATTAAAGGGGTTTGGTTTTTTACTACAAGATAGGTTGTTAATTCATTGAGGGAAGGAGGAACAAATTCTTACCAGATTACCAGCTCTTAATATAGCTGTGGAGAGAGACTAGGTACTAAATAAATATGCACTGAATTAAGTGAGATTTAGAACTCTAAAGTGACATTAAAATGCTACCATGGTTTCAGTGATAGATCAAAACACTAATTGGTAAAACAAAACCAAAACTAATATGGCTTAATTTTACAGAAGATAGTTACTTATTTCTCAATTCCAATTAAGATCTAGAATTTTCTTTTTGCACTGATTCCATAAGAATTGATATTTTATTTAATTTTTTCTACCAGTTAAACTAGTGAAGGAGAAACATCAACAAGAATCCTATCTATTTTTTGTGACAACAGTTCACAATGGCTCAGATTTTTCTGGCCTTTTGAAGTTGAACGTTAGTAGGACTTTTTAAAAAATTGAACCTGGACTATGAAAGGCAAATATTTTTGGAGCTATAAAATGTTTGAATTGCTGCAGTATTAGAAAAGAAGCAATTTATTGAATGACACAGCTGTTCACTGTATGATCATTATAATCCTTGTTATTTGGGTGCTGGTTGATATTTATATCTAATTAACTCTCTTACATACCATCAAGCAATCTGCATTTAGGGAACAGAGGAAAAACTAAAATATGTAGAGCTCCAAGCTGCCAAAAACATATAATAGAACGAATTCAAGTTTAATTCACTGCAGACCAGTTATTAACAAGCCACTGAAATTTGTTAGCTTGCATTTTTACTTTCATGTGTGTGATTTTTTTTTATAGGCGATGAAAGGGAAACAGAAATAAACTTTTCAGGTGTTGTCTTCTATCCTAAATGCTTGACACTTTGTTTTCAATATTCAGTGACTTTGAAGAGTTAGAATACCATCAAAATGAAATTTTGCAATCCATTGCTCAGTGATGTATATTTATTGGTATATATATAACATTTTATAATGCATCAGTAAAATATCAGTTCTTAGTTTTCTTATCACCAATTTCTGTGTTTTTCAATGAAAGTAATATTTCTGCTATACTACCATGCATACAACATATATGGACAGGTGTGTTTATGAAAACACCAATGGTCAAAATCAAGTTTTAAGGCTCTTATTTGACTATTGTAAGAAGTAAACAGTCATATATATCAATGTGGAAAAATCATAATAACGATTCCATTGAGGTTGACATCTTACCTTTTCATCCCATTTTTCATTTCTACTTTTTGATTTTGAATAATTTTAGCTTTCCAAATAAATAACAAAGGTTGTAAAGTGTAGAGGTGTTATTGATTAAATGCTTTTCTTCTTTCCAAATCATACATTGAAGCCGTAGACACCAGTGTGGTTGTATTTGGGTTAGGTCCTCCAAATAAGAAATTAATGTCAAATAAAAATCACACGCATGGGGCCCTGATCTCGTAGATTTTCATTCTTATGGAAGAGACACCAGAGTGTTCTCTCTCACTTTTTTTCCTCTCCTCTTAACCCATGTACTAAGGAAAGGACATGTAACAATATAGGGAGTAATTGGCTTTTCTCAAGCCAGAAAGAGAACAATCATAAACTGACCATCCTGGCATTTTAAACTCAGACTTCCAATCACCAGAAGTGGAAAATAAATTTTTGTTGTGTAAGTAACCTACTCAATGGCATTTTATAAAGGTAGCACAGTTTAATTAAAGATCATAAGTTCAGAGATCTCCCTCTGGCCTGCCTGGGCCCAGTCCAAGGGTCCAGGAAGCCACACCCTCCACTGCAGGCACCCTTGCTGCTCCTCCAATGCCAAGAAGGTGAAATTCAGGAAAGCAGCTCCCACATCAGATCTCCCTCGGGCCTGCCTAGGCCCAGTCCCCTGGTCCAGGTAGCTACAAATTCCCCAGCTGGTGCTGCCATTGCTGCTACAGCACCAGGAGGGTAGCCACATGGGCACCACTGAGCACCCCCCCTCAGAAGTCCTGATTGTGCCAGTCCTTGGACCCACTCCACAGAGGTATAGCTGGTTATAAACGGTAATTTTCTGAGCTCCCAAATTTGACCATCTTTAAAAATGGGCAGGGGAAACCTGTAGTAGAACTTTTTGGAGTTCAACCCTGCAGGAGGTTTGGGTGCTCAATTTGGGCCTTGTGGCCTGAGATCAGTCTGTGTCTCAGAGGTCTGCCATCAGCTAGCTAAGACAGGGGATTTGGTTTTGCACATGGCTGCACATGATGTGTATTGTGATGGCAGAGACACATCTGAAAGAGGCCCTTCAAAGTTATTTTTTGTCCTTTTCTTTCTTTTCCTCATTCCACTATTTAGAATCTTTTTTCTGTCCTCTTTCACCAACTCAGTCTCTTGCTCCATCATATTGTCCATCAAATCCTTTTCTGTTCCTGCACCTGCCCTGACTGAGATTTCTTCTTTTATCATACATTCTTTTATCATAATGTTCTTTTTTTCTGTCATTGTGCCTCACTCAAGGGTCTGTAGTTTCAAGGGAAAGTGAGCCCCTATTGCCATTAAGGGGATATATTATTGTCCTTATACTTGCACTCTGTCTATCCATTTTTAGTTTAACAGTTTCCTAAGGATTGTGTGGTCATTCTTTGTCCACTGGCTTCACATGAAACCTTCTCCAGATCTTTTACTTATTTACTCTTCTCATCCTAACTCTGTCTAGGCCCCCATCTTAAGTGGTAAATATGCTATGTAGAGGAGTTTGTTCACTACAAATGGTTTTTGGGCTGCTTCTTGATTTTAATTTAATTCACATGGTTTAAAGGTGATAGATTTATAACTACCACAAGTGGTCACTTTGCAAGTAGTGATTGATCCTATTGTGTTGCTGAATGTATTGATTGGGATAAAGGATAGGGATCAATTTGATGAGTTGTTTTCTCTGATATTGTGAAAATGAGAATGTCTATGAGTCATTGTAGAATCAAGAGCTAAAATTCAAGGATATCAGGAACATTTAATAACCCAGAGATTGAATCAAGGACATCCCAACAGCAAAAATAAAAATGAGAAAACATTTAACCAAGACACAAAGACAGACTTCCAGTTCACCAATGGCAAATAGTATGGCAAAGGAGGATGAAAAGTCTGATAGTGAACCACGAGGTCACTCAGAATTCACAGCACAAGAAGTAACAAAACAGATCAATCAGGCTCTAGAAAAATTCAAAACAGAAATAATTTCCCAGTTAACCACAGAGATGGTGAGCAAAATGAAAGCCATGATTCGAGACTCTAGAACAGAAACTGACTAAAAAAAATAGATGAGCTCAGGACCATGATAGAAACCATGAAGTCCCAGCATAAGAAAGAAATGCAAACAATGAATGCCCAACATAGGAAATTAATGGAATCCATAAAACAGATTCAAACAGATATCCAGATTAAAAACTCTATTGAAAGTGTACACAGTAGAATAAAGAATGAGAAGATAGAATCTCAGCTGTAGAAGATAGGATCTTAGACAATGACTGTGAAAAGAGAGGTTTCTTAAAAACAGTAAGGGATCATGAGAAATAGGCCCAAAAACTCCTAGATGATGCAAATAAGAATAACATAAGACTGATAGGAATCCATGAAGTAGCAGGAGAAAATGCAAATGGCTTAAAAAAGCTGTTCACAGAATTAATGACAGAAAACTTCCCAAATAGAGGGGAAGAATTTGATATACAGATAAGTGAGGCATATAGAACTCAAACTAGCCAAAATAAAAAAAAAACAAAAAACTACACCTAGACATATAATAATCAAGATCCCAGAAACCCAACAGAAGAATAAAATACTAAAAGCAGTAAGAGAAAAGAAACAAATCACATGCAAAAGAAAGCCCATCAGAATCACAGCAGATTTTTCACCACAAACCCTCATGTAAAGGAGAGTTTGGAATGAAACATTTCAAGTCCTAAAAGAAAACAACCTCCAACCGAGACTGATGTATCTTGCAAAACTCTCTTTCAAAATGGATGGGGAAGTAAGATACTTTCATGACAAAGAACACCTGAGAAACTTCATGAATACCAAACCAACACTACAAGGAATTTTAAACAATATCCTAGCAAAAGACAATGAAGATCACAACAGCATGAGGCCCAACAGAGCAAATCAAATAGTCAAGGCAAGAAACTAAGAGAGCAAAAAATTAAAAAGAGTCAACAAAAGGACAATAACATGAAAATAATAAGTGAGTACATATCAGTTATAACCATCAATGTCAACGGCCTCAATACACCAATCAATAGAAATGGACTGGCAGAATGGATTAAGAAGCAAAATCCAACAATATGTAGTATACAAGACACACACCTAGTGCAAAAAGAAGCCCATAGACTGAAAGTGAAAGCATGGAAAAGAATTCTCCACATGACAGGAGGCAGAAAAAAGCAGGGGTAGCAATCTTATTGCAGACAAAGTAAATTTCAAACCAAAACTGATTAAGAGAGACAAAGAAGGCCACTTTATCCTTGGCAAGGGAACAGTTTAACTTCTTCCTTTCCTATCTTTATTGCTTTAGTTTTTTTCTCCTGTCTAATTGCTGTGGCTAATGTTTCCAGAACTATATCTAAGAGGAATGGTGATAGTGGGCATCCTTGTCTTGTTCCTGATTTTAACATGATAGTTTCAGTTTTGGGCCATTTAATATGATGTTGGCTATTGGATTTTCATAGGTAGCCTTTACTAAGTTGAGATATAGACCATCTATTCCAAATTTTTGCAGGGTTTTTATCACGAATGGAGGTTGAATATTATCAAATGCTTTTCTGCATCTATCTAGAGGATCATGTGCTTTTTTTCCTTGATTTTGTTAATATAGTGTATTACATTTATTGAGTTATGTATGTTGAACCATACTTGCATCCCTGGAATAAATCCGACTTGGTCCAGTTGTATGATCTTCTTGATGATCCTCTGTATTCTGTTTGCTAATAACTTATTAAGTATTTTTAAACTCATTAACGAGATTGGCCAGTAGTTCTCTTTTATAGTTGTGTCTTTCCCAGGTTTGGGAGGCAAAGTGATACTTGCTTCAAAAGTTTTAAGAGTAATGGCAGTAATGTCTTGTAAAATTCAGCAGTGAATCCATCAGGACCTTGGCTTTTCTTTGTTGATAAATTTTTAATTACATTTTCAATTTCACTGATTGTAATTGGGGTGGTTAAAATGTTTTTATCTTCTTTGTTCAACTTTGGTAATTAATAAGTATCTAGAAATCTGTCCATTTCTTCTGTGTTTGACAATTTATTAGAGTACAGATTCTCAAAGTAGGTATTAATAATCCTCTGGATTTCTGTTTTATCTGTTGTGACTTCACCTTTTTCATTTCTGATTGCATGGATCTGAGCCTTTTCTTTTGTTTTTTTTATCTAATGTGTGTAGAGTATAAATTGAACATATCTGTCTTTCAATCTGTGGAGGTTAAATGAGTTAAAGAAGGCAAAACCAAAAAACAAAACAAAACAAACAAACAAAAGAAACCCCAAAACCCTCATTAAGTCAATCTAGAGAGGAGCACTGTGAATAGTGTTAGCAAATTTAACCTTTCTCCCCCAATTTACTGCATCTTTCTAATTCTTCTACAGTGACATCTACTTACTTATATGAATTCTAAGGAAGACACATCAAATGAAATGTGGTTGCTTTTTCCCCATAAGTTGCTCTTATGACAGAAACTATGAGGCCTATTTCAGGAAATTAAGACCAAAAACTATTAGGATCGATTGAAGTTAACCTTCTTTACAACTTTGAGTTAGCTATTATTATGAGTATTATGGTGCTTCACTGCTTTGGTTCTTAATTTCTTCAGTACAATAAGATGAGATCTTCTGCTTTCAACAGGCAATACTTAAAAGTTTTTTTTTAAATTTTTTTAATTTACTAGTAGATGTGCATAGTATATGATATTTATATTCCTTGTAGGAAGATGGTGCATGTATATAACATCTTAATTATTTTTCCATCACTTTTCCCTTCCCTCACTCCCCTCTCCACCCATCCCTTCATTCCATTCCCTTTTTGGTACACATTTTTTCTCACTTTTAAGTTCCAGAAAACTTCTCTAATGGTATTTTCAGCTGCAAACTTAAAATTAGAGCAGTTTGATTATTTACATTGTAGACATGATAAGTGGAAAACACACAGCTGAAATGAGAATTCAGAACTCATATCACTAAAGTAATTATCCAGCTTAAATTTATCAGTTTGTGAATTCTCTCTCTTATTGGTCATTTTCAAGGAACATTTACTTGCATGGACTTTGAGAAATAATATAAATCTCTGCTTATGGTAACATAAAGGAAGTTAAAATATGGCCCAAATATGGTGAAGGTTCTAGATTACAGTTTTCTTTTTTATTTTTCAAACTTCCCCTCTAAGGTAATAGAGTGATATAAAATTAAATGAAATGTTTGCAGAAAAAAAGATCCAACACTCTAAAAGAGGTTTGTTCTTCATCAGGTAATCATCAGCAAGGCAGATCTCTCTTATCAGTGCCTGACATGTGGAATTTACAATTCAGAATAACTGAAAACAAATCCATTCAAATATTAGCTTATTAAATTTGGATGTATTTTTAAAAAGAAAAAAAAATCTTTGCGTCTTAAGAACCATGTAATACATTTGTTTTCATTCTTTTGCCTGATACAATTTCCCCTTATTACCTTTTTTAATATAGAATTTAGGTTACTGTAATACAGCAGTCACTCCCAATAAACATTTCATTATTGTGTGGCTTGCTTGGACTTTCTTCCCTCCTTCCTCTACACCTTCCAACATCAGCCCCTATTCAGACAGCCACTCATGGACAATTAACTGTCCTTCTACTCAGAAACCAAATGGCCACACCACAGAATTACTCCACAGCAATTTATGAAAGTACAGGAGATATGAGAATTCAGAATGTATTCATTTTTACAGTTGGTAGAGCTATGCTTTAAATTTGGTCAATGGATATATTTATTTTAGAAGGCTGATAACCGGTAGGAGATGAGATTTTGCAAATAACAAACTATTATGCTCTTACATTTTTCTGAATTTTAGTACTTGACAATTGGCCAATTAGCGAAGAATCTGAACATGTTTTGCATGCATCACTTGGCATAACTCAACACCTTTCTTTCTGAGGAAACTATCAGTACAGTATTATATAATTATAAACTATATTATCTACAGCTAATAGAAAGAGACACAGCTGCTTGGCAACATTTCAGTTTTAAATGTTTAAAAGCTATTAGAATGAGAACTCTGCTCAGTTGTATATAAATTTTATTAAAGGACACTACTTGTATAGCCTCAGCAGTGTTCCCACAGTAGTAAATAAATTAAGCATTTAAGTCTAATTGAGAAAGACACTTTCTCCTCAAGGGATCTATTAACAACATCTATCATATTGAAGGAAAGACTTTTCATTTGAGTTTTTATATATATTCCCAAAGTATCTTGCACCTCTGCTAACTGTCATCACAGTTTCACAGTGGATGCATCAGCAAGGAAACAATGACTAATTACCTGCAGCATGTCATTTCAATATGGTATGGCTTTGGTGATCCATTTTCTGATTGTGTTAAAATCATTTGTAGAAGAAACATAAAATAATCAAAGTATTTCTGCAGTAAAATGTCAAACAGTAAGAGGCCTCTCTTCTCATTATTCAATTATATTTACAATTACCACCCAACTTAATAATTTTTTCTTTAGTACTTTTATTAGTACATTTTAGGTATACAATATAATGATATTCATCATTGGAAATTTGTACTTTTACAGAATAGGTCTTGGTTCTTATTTTTCCCCATTGCCCTGCCATTTCTTTAACGCCTCCACCACTTCCTATTTACTACATTCACTGAAATATTTTGTTTTAAAACATGTAATGAGTCATATTTATAAAAGAAGATCACAGATTAGAAATATATAATCAGAATATAAACAAGAAACAATAGAAGCAATGAAGTGGGAGCAGGAATCATACACACAAAGTAAAGATTTTATAGAATATAAATTCATGAAATACCAGAACTAAGAGAAACATAAAAGGGATAATACAGAAAATTGAATGTGACATTATAAAATAACAAGGGATATATGTGTTGCTCTCTACCACCAGCTCCTGACATATCCTTCTACATAGGGACACTATAACGATATTATGTTCCAGTATTTGTTTTATGACTTTCAGTGTCTGATACCAATATCCTCACCTTTGCAATTTCCTGAGCAATAGGAATATATAACACAGAGCTTATAAATCCTTTCAAACTTTCTATGTGATAGCAGCATCTTATACTTTAATGAGATAACTCTTGGTTGGTTCCTGGATTTCCTCAGATTGTGAGATGCTATTTGCCAGGAGACCCAACCATATGATTAGAAGCTTAGGATATTCAGGCCTAATCTCCCTCCTCTTACCTCAAAATAACAGAAAAGACATGACGTTATATTGACCACCAAAGGTCAATGATGCCTATATAATGAAACCTCATGAAAACCCAAAAGGCAGCTTTCTGAAAATTTCTGGATAGCTGAATATGTGGAGGTTACTGGAGTGGGCATCAGAAAAAATCTCCATTCTCTTTCCCACCCATCTTACCCTAAACATCTCTTCTATTTTTCTGTTCTTTTGCATTTGTTGTAATGTACTATGTAATAAATAGTTAAATTTAAGTAAAGTGTTTTTAATGTTTTTAAGTACTCTAGCAAGTTAACTGAAGGGGAAAAGTTCTAGGACTTTATGGTTTACACAGGTCTGTCAGAAGAGTTGGTAAGATTCTGCAATTTAAAACTGTTATCTGTAATGAGAAATGGTTTTATTGAACTCAACATGCAACCTGTGGGAGTTGATCCTATCTCATTGTAGGAAGTGCCAAATTGAGGTAAATTATAAGATTATTGACTTCTTACTGAGTATTATTTGGTCACAAGAATTGCCACACATTGTGGACAAAGTGGAGTTCTGTGTTAGGTGGGAGAGTAAAGAGAAAAAATAATTATTTTCTTCCCTTAGATGGAAGTAGAGACATTGAAGGTAGAAATATTAAAATAAATAATGATGATAATAATAAAAGGAATAAAGAGCATTAAAGGGGTATATGAGCAATTAATAGATTTACAAGCCAGGCAAAAGATAGTGAACTTATGTGTAACTAGTTGAAATGAGGAAAAACACTTTAACAATAGGAAAGAACAAATAAGGAAATATAATATTAAAAATACTAAAAGGTCAAATGGACATACATAAAGAATTTTATGAAAGACATTTTGAGTAAGAAAAATTTAACTAGAATGGTCAATAGTGAGAAATGGCCATAAAGATATATGTTTTTAGGACAGGACAATGATAGTGACTTTAACCACTCCTATTCAATAGAGTTTTGGAAACATTAGCCAAACCAATTCAACAAGAAAAAGAAGTAAAAGGAATAAGGATAGCAAACAAAGAAGTTAAATTGTTATTATTTGCAGATGACATGATACTATATAGAATACCCCAAGAACTCTACCAAAAATCTTCTAGACATAGTAAACAAATTCATTACAGTGGCTGGACATAAGGTCAACAAACAAAAATCAATAGCTTTCCTGTACAAAAACAAAAGGCTCACTGAGAGAGGACCTGGAGAAATAGCTCCTTTCACAAAAGAAACCAAAAGTGAAATACTTAGGAATCAACCTAATTAAAGAAATCAAAGAGCTCTACTCTGAAAACTACAGCACTCTGAAAAAAAGAGATCAAAGAGGATATCAGAAAATGGAAAGCCATCCTTTGTTCCTGTGTAAGAAGAACTAATATAGTGAAAATGGTCATACTTCCAAAATGGCTATATAGATTCAATGCAACCCCAATGGAAATTTTAACAGCATTCTTCACAGAATTTGAAAAAAACAATCCACAAATTCATCTGGAAAAAGAAGAGACCTAGTATAGCAAAAGCAATTCTACCAAACAAAGACAAGGCAGGGGGTATCTCAATCCCCAAATTAAAACTGTACTACAAAGCTACTGTGATGAAGACAGCATGGTACTGGCAAAGAAACACACTCAAGTATCAATGGAACCAATTTAGAAGATGCAAAAACAACTGCATACACATTCACATCATCTTTGATGAAAGATACAAATACCCTCACTGGAGGAAAGATAACCTATTTATTAAATGGTGCTTAGAAACCTGTGTTTCAACTTGGCAAATATTAAAAACAAGCTATATCTCTCAGCATGCACTAAACCAAAATCAAAATGGATTAAGGATCTAAATATTAAAATAGAAGCACTAAATTGGCCAAAAGAGAGGTAAGACAGAACTCTTGAAGACATTGGCATAGGAAAAGATTTCATGAGCAAAACCTTAGTCACATGTGAACTGGCATAAAGAATCAACAAGTGGGATCTCTTCTTTTTTTTTTTAATTTTTTTTTCAGCTTTAATTGAGTTTATTGGTACATTTTAGGGATACAGTACAGTTACATTCATTGTTGGGATCTTGTACCTCTACATGACAAGTCTTGATTCTCATTTTTTCCCCTTACCTCTGCCCTCCCTTCACCCCCTCCTCCCCTCCCCATCTGCAAACACATTATTTTCATCTTTTCATTCTCTCTCATTTTTTTCTTTTCCCTTTTTACTCTTCCCCTACACATCCCATCTTCCCTACACCTTTAGCTTCTTTGTTCCCATTTCTAAATGTCAGTAATCTTATTAGAATCTTATGCATTGTTGCAGATTATTTACACCAGGGAAACTATTCGGTATTTACACATATGTGACTTATTTATTTCACTTAGGAGTATATCTTCAATATGTATCCATTTTCCTATGAATGAATCTATTTTCTCATTCTTTATGGCTGAGTAATATTCCATTTTATAGAAAAACCACAACTTCTTTATCCAGTTTCCAACGGATGGGCAAATAGGCTGTTTCCAAGATTTAGCTATTACAAACTGTGCCGCTATATGTATATTTTGCTTGAGACTTTTCTTTTTTATTTGATGAATATTGATTTCAAAGGTTATAAAGAGTTCTAATGCCCTATATAGAATTTTATGAATAAATTTTCTAAGTAAAATACATTCATTTTTTTCCTCATTGTGTTTATTGGTACATTTTAGGTATATAGTACAGTCACCGTTATTATTGGGATCTTGTACCATTATATGACAGGTCTTGGTTCTCATTTTTCCCCCTTGTCCCCTCCCTCCCTTCACCCCTCCTCCCCTCCCCCTTTATAAACACTTTATTTCCATTTGTTTATTTTCTCATATTTTTTTATTTTCCCTTATTAGCTTTCCCCTACCCTTCCCACTTTCCCTACACTTTTCGCACCTTTCTCCCTATTTCACATTGTCCATTATATCATTAGGATCTTATGTACTATCATAGTTTGTTAACACCAGAGAAACTATACGGTATTACACATGTGTTACTTATTTATTTCACTTACAAGTGTATCCTCTGTAAGTATGCATTTTCCTATGAATGATTCTAATTTCTCATTCTTTGTGGCTGTGTAATATTCCAATTTATAGAAAAATCACATCTTCTTTATCTAGTTTCCAGCTGATGGGCAAATGGGCTTTTTCAATTTTAGCTATTACAAACTGCGCCACTATAAATGCAGGTGCGCATATATTTCTGTGATATGATTCTTTCAATTATTTTGGAAAGATAGCCAGCAGAGGGATGGCTGGGTCAAATGGAACCTCTAGTCCTATCTCTTTGAGGTATCCACATATTGATTTCCACAGTGGTTGCACCAGTCTGTACTCCCACCAATAATGGAGAAGGTTTCTTTCTCCCCACAATCCTACCAATATTTGTTATTGTTTCATTTCTTGATAGCAGCCATTATTTGTGGTGTGAGGTGGAATCTCAGTGTTGCTTTTAATCTGCATGTCTCGAATGACCAGTGATGTGGAACATTTTTTTAATATATTTACTTGCTGTTTTTACTTCTTTGTCTGAGAAATGTTCAGTTCTTTTCAGATGCCCATTTTTTAATCAGGTCTTTCCATTTGGGTGGGACTGATTGTTTTGAGTTCTTTATATTGATAATAGTCCTTTGTCTGAGGAACAGCTGGTAAAAATTTTTTCCCACATTGCAGATTGTCTCTTAGTTCTGCTGATGGTTTCTTTTGAAGTACAGAAGCTTTTTAGTAAGATGAGATCCCAGTTGTTGATTCTATCTGCTAGTTCCCGTGATACTGAAGATTTGTTCATAAAGTTTTTTCCTATACCAATGTCTTCCAGAGTTTTGCCTAACTTACCTTCCAGCAAGTTTAATGTTTCTACATGGGATCTCTTCTTATTAAAAAGTTTCTACACCACAAGAGAAACCAACAGAATGAAGAGGCAAACCACAACATGGGAAATAATTTTTGCCATCCATTCCTCAAAGGTCCACTGTCTAGAATATGTGTCAAAAATTAAAAAAAAAATCAGGCCTCCCAAATTTAAAGACCCAATCCAAAAATTGGCATCTTAAATAAACAGACATTTAACAGACAAAGAAGCAGAAATAGCAAACAAACCTATAAAAATGTTCAATATCAATGGTGATTTCAGAGATGCAAATGAAAAGAACACAGATTCTACCTCGCCCCAGGAAGAATGGCTCATATCATTAAATAAACCAATAACAAATGCTGGTGCTGCTGTGGGGAAAATGGAACCCTTCTTCCCTGTTGGTGGGAGTGTAGTCTGGTGCAAGCAACCACAGCGGAAATAAGCATGGAGATACCTGAAAACAGCTAGAATTAGAGTTCCCATTTAACACAGCTATTCCCCTGCTGAGTATCTTCCCAAAATAATTAAAAGAAAGCAGGGCAGTTTGTAATAGCGAAAACTTGGAAACAGCCCAATTGCTCACCAACTGGAGACTGAGTAAAATTTATTTGTTTGTTTGTTTTTAAATGGACCACTACTCAGCCATAAAGAGTGAGAAACTAGAGACATTTATAACTAAATGGATGCACATTGAGGCCATACTCTTAAGTGAAATAAATAGGACACACATGTGCAAATACCAAATAGATTCTATGGTTTGAGAAACTGAAAGTGTAAATAAGGACCTAAATGAATATTATGTAAGAAAATGTGTAATATGGAAGAAAAGTTCTGAAGGGGAAGTGGGAGTCACAGGGCAAAGGAAAGAAGGGAAAGGAATAAGTATAAGAAAAAGAAAGAATAGAAACAAAGTGTAAATAGGAAGGGGTGAAGGGGTTGAAGGGAGGTCAGGGGCATGGGAAAAATAAGAACCACGATATATTATGTAAAGATACAATTTTCCAATGATGAATGCCATTATATTGTATTCCTAAAGTGTACCAATAAAATTAATGATTTTTTTTAAAAAATAGCTTTTAGCAGTCAAAGAGAAAAAAAATCAAGTCACACATAAGGAGAAAAAAACTAAGCTAGCTTCAGCTTTCCTTACTCAAAAAACTCTACATGAAAAGAAAATGAAAAGCATCTACAAGGCATTAAAGGAAATAAAGTGTGAGCCAATAATTTCTATCCAGTCAAACTCTCCTTCAAGTATAAATACTACAGACAAATAGTTTTGACAAGATTTCAAAGATTACTGTTTCTGTGAACCAGTTTGAGGAAGCTACAAATAGCTCAATTTGAGCCAAAAACATAACAAAGAATTGTGTAGCACCAAACCACAAAATGAAATGATTCAGAGATTAGATATAATTATAAATAAAAGGAGAAATAGATAAAAATAGATTGATAATTCTCTTTAAATCTCTTTTAAGTGAAATGTATAAAAACTCTAAAACTATAGAAGAAATTGATAATGTAATTTATAGACTTATTTTATACATAGTCAATGCTATATACTTTTTTCTTTCTTTTTTTTTTTTTTTTTTTTTTGGTACCAGGTATTGAACTCGGGTCCTTGCGCTTGCAAGGCAGGCCACCGAACTGTTGTGCTAAATCCCCAGCCCTATGCTATATTATAAAAATAAAGATGAAAAAGCTACTCAGTAGACCCTACAGTGTTCACCAACATTGTTCTAATACAAAACTAGTTTCAAATTATAATAAAGTAGGTTTAGAAATTTATAGATATTTTAAAATCATGAAACAATTTTCTTCTGTAAAAAAAAAAATCCATAATTTTTTGAGTCAAAGGAAAAATACAAAATTAAAGTATATTTGTCTTTAAAGCAAATGTGATGAAAACTGCAGCTAGGTGTAGTTGAACACACAAGAAATCCCAGCACACTAGAAGGCTGAGACAAGAGGATCACAAGTTTGTGTCCAGCCTGGACAACTTAGTGATTTAATGATACAATCTCAAAAAAAAAAATCCCAGGTTCAATCCCCAGTTAAAAATATAAAATATGTCCCTTCCTTCCTTTCCCCTGACCTTCCTGCTTCCCATACTACTTTAACCCTTTTCTTCTTATTTCATAATTTCTATAATACATTTTGATTCTTATTTACATTTATAGTTTCTCACACCAGAGAAACTATTTGGTATTTACATGTGTGAGTCCTTTGCTTCATTTTAAGGACCAAGATACATCATGTAAAGGTACAAGATCCCAATGATAAATGTAACTGTACTGTATACCTAAAAAACACCCATAAACTTTATGAAAAAAGTTTTTAAATATTTAACTTCAGGCAAACGTACTTAAGAAATACAACTAAAGCAGTGCCCAAGGGAAAATTCAGAGTTTTAATTTTGTCAATATTACAAAGCATAATGAAAGTAAATTAGTTAATAATTTGACAATATTAAGAAATACTTGAGCAAAATAAGTAAGTCGTTTGAATAATAAATGAAAAAATAAATTGAGCTAAATTTTAAAACATAGTTAAATAAATAAATAAATAAATCTCTGATTAATGTAATTAAGAAAAAAGCAAGGGGACTCACTAACAAAAGTTAACAAATGAGAAAGAGGAAATAACCACAAAATCAGAATTAGTTGAAAGGGAAAAATCTGCTTTCTTTAAACCTATAAAATAAAATCAAAAGTCTCAATGAAATACTAATAGCCTAGGAATATGTACCTGAGAAAATTACTTTAGAAAAGATTGAAACTCCAAACATATACATGAATGCTATAGAGAATGAATGATAAATGTTACTCAAGATTTATTCTCTTAAACAGTAATTGAAACAGTTGGTTTTGCAAGATATTCTCCAATACTTAAGGAGAGATAATTACAAAGATTACAAAACCTGAGAAAGGAAAAATTTCAGTTTCTGTTTGTGAAGAGCTTCATACTAACATTAGCCATTGGAAAAAATTTCATAGAAAATAATAATAATAACCACACACACACACATATCAGTAAATCATGTATATTAATGAAAAAACTCTTGAACAAGAGTGGTCTTTGAAAATTTTCTCCAAAAAAAACAGTTTGAGAACTAGCAAAATTTGTTACATTCAAAATTTTCATAATTTTATAAATTAACCAAATATTTGCAGCAATTTGGAAAGTATTTATTTGAGGGAAAATTTTTGAGCACTGGCAATATTAATAAGTAACATGATGATTTAACTGGCTCTATTGAAATCCCATATTCTCCAGGTCCAGGGTAACCTTGAAAACCAGCAGGCTGAATTCATGATGAAAACCACTAACTTGAGCACCATCAGAGGGAACACAATGATGTCAAAGCCCCTCCAAAGTTTCATTCTCAGATAATTCCCATTGTATGTCTTGTCTTGGCATCACCTGGAAAATACTTGCAAAGCTGTCTCTATTTGATCTGGCTATAGCTTGCTCAATACAAAATTTTTCTCCTAGGGCATTTGTCAAAAATTCCTGACAAGTGTTTGTAGCCTCTGGGGTAGACAGACAACATTTGGGGAAAACAACAGACTATAACCAAGAAATTTAAAAGGAAAAGATAGATAATGAGGTTTCCAATTTGGGTCTTATAAAGCTTTAACATATTTTTGGAATATTGGTCTATGTTCTCTGCCTTTAATATATATATATATATGAAATATATGAAACATATATATTTAATATAATACCTGAGGCTGGTTAATATTTACTGAAAAAAAGGTTCATTTAGATCACATTCCTAGAGGTTCAAGAGTATAATGCTAGCTTCCAGCCAGTTACAGTGAGGACCTCAGGTGAGTGGCATCAAAATGGTGGTAGTGTGTGCAAGAGAAATTATATAAGACTGGAAGCTGAATATAAGGAAAGGATCAGACTTTCTTTTCCTTCAATAATTTACATTCTTGAGAACTAACACATTTTGTGAGACCATACTGAATAACGTTCAAGAATGATGGCCCCATGACATAATTACCTCCAATTTGGCACCACTACTTAAAGTTTCCACAAATAGTTACTGCTGACACACTAGGGTCCAAAGTGCCAATACCTGAATCTATGAGGAATGCATGCATGCTATATGCAAACCATATCACTGGGAAAGATTTGAAGGACATATGCCTGCAGTGGACTGTGGTAATATCAAGAACTCTGTACATATCTGGATATTTGAGTATAAACAGGAGTAACTAGAAAAGGTTCTAAATTTTCAAGACTGCTGACCTCTGGTATTCCCAGGAAAGAAGTGAAGGCTGTGGAGGAGCTATCAACTCTTGGCTGAGTGTTAAAATTGTTCATCAAATTGTACGCTGAGTCCCTAAACAAAAGCAGGGTAGACTAATTGTATCCAAAAATTAAAAACAAATCACTGTTCAATCATTATGTGATGAAAAAGCTAACTGAATTGAAGTTTTATTGCTTCCATATGACAAAGAATACTGCCTATGCTGATTTAATTCAAAAAATTCATTAAAAACCAGACAACTACAAAATTATAAAGACAACACGTTCCGGGGAAGATTTGACACAGTGTATTATTCAACTTGTTCAATTTAAACATACATGAATAGGCTATATGATAAGCACCATTTGTCCTTTTGAAATTGACCAATAAAATTATACATCATAGAGTTCTTGAATGAAATAACACTAGGTAATACCCCCAATCCACATGAAGAAGCAGAGAACCAGTAAAGGCAATTGCACAGAAAAACATAAAGTTTAAGTATTTCAAGTGTAATTTTGTTTGTAACTATTTTTAATTCTGCATGATTAACATACAAATGAACTAATTTGATAGATACATGATGTATAAAGATGTGATGTTTTATAAAAATTGCAGTGTAAAGGATATGAGAAGTGAAGTTATATAGGAACAAAGTTATTTTTAAATATTGAAATTGCACTAGTATTAATTAAAATAAATCTTTAGCAGGTGATATACCAGTAGCAATATCCAGGGAAACCAATAAGAATATTAAAATAATAAATATAGACCATTTAAAATAAAAGACTGCAGTTGTGAAGGAATACAAAGTTGAAAGTAAAACTTAGAAAATCAGTGGCAATTATAAATTCTACCCTATCTGTTTTTAAATAACATATACTGGATTCTCTACTCCAATTCAAATACAGAAATTGGCATAATATATATTTACAAATGAGTGAATTATGTGAGATGTGTAAGAGAAATTTTAGATTTGCAGAAACCAAATGATTGACAGTAAAATGATGGAAAAATCATATATTTGGCAGTCACCCTCCAAAAAGAACAGAGAGTAAAACTGAGACTTAAAAATCTTCTAGAGACAAAAAACATTTCATATTAATAATAAATCAATCTATTAAAAAATTCTGACATTTATAATCTAAAACTGAGTACTAAACATTATCAGATTTAATGAGAGAAACAATTCAACAATAACATCTCGAGTTCAAGTCCACAATGGACAGACAATCACCAAGGAAACAGCGTACTTACTTCACAAATGTTAGAAAGCATTAATACTCAACAAATATTTGTAGGATACTCTATCTAAAGTAATACATATAGAATACACATAGAATAATTTAAAAACATATATTAGATCATAAAATGAGTGTTTAAAAGGGATAAAGTATTTTGTTAGTTTTTAAGCACAATGAAGTGAAATTAGAACTCAGTAGCACAATTGGAAAGTTAAAAATAATACGTAGAAATTTCTAAACAGTGCTTGATGCCATTGTGTTGATGACTGTGTCAATTTAGCTAAAGAGTTATGATTAAATTAATGAGATGTCCTTTCTGATATTAGGAAAGTGAGACTGCCTCTGAGTCATTAGAGAATCAAAACTGAAACAGCAGCTATTATCAGGAAGATCTAAGTACTAGCCCAGGAATTAAACCAAGGACAGTACCAACAACAACAAATAGTGAGAAAACACTTAAGCAAGGCACAAATACATATTTCCAGATCACCAACAGCAGATTCTATGGGAAATGAGGTGGAAAAGTCTGACAATCAACCAACTAAATTCATAGCACAAGGAGTAACAAAATAGATCATTCAGGCTCTAGAAAAAATCAAAACAGAAATAATTTCACAGATAACTACAGAGATGTTGAGCAATGATGAAAGACATGATTAGAGACACTAAAACAGAAACACATACACACAAAATAGATGTGTTTGGGACCATGATAAAAGCTATGAATATTCAGCATAGAAAAGAAATGGAAACCATTAATGCTCAACATAGGAAAGAAATGGGATCCATGAAAAAGATTCAAAGAGATATCCAGGAAGTTAAAAATTCTATTGAAAGCATTTTTAGTAGGATGGACTAATGTGAAGATAGAATTTAAGATATAGAAAATAGGATTGCAAAAAGCAGCAAATAAATATATGAAAAAATGTTCCACATCACTAGTCATTCAAGAGATGCAGATGAAAACAACACTGATATTCCACCTCACCCCCACAAACAATGGATGCTACCAAGAAATCACACAATAACAAATGTTGGCGGGCTTGTGGGGAGAAAGGAACCCTTCTCCGTTGTTGGTGGGAGTGCAGACTGGGACAACCACTATAGAAATAATTATGGAGATACCTCAAAGAGCTGGGATTAGAGGTTCCATTTGACCCAGCCATAGCTCTGCTGGGTATCTTTCCAAAAGAATTAAAAGAATCATATCACAATGATATATGTGCACATATGTTTATAGCAGAACAGTTTGTAATAGCTAAAACATGGAAACAGCCCATTTGCCCATCAGTTGGAAGCAAGCTGGATAAAGATGTGGTTTTTCTATAAAATGGAACACTACACAGCCATAAAGAATGAGAAATTAGAGTTATTCATAGGAAAATGGATACATATTGAGGGTATACTCCTAAGTGAAATAAATAAGTCACATATGTATAAATACCAAATAGTTTCTCTGTTGTGAAAAACTATAATAGTACATAAGATTCTAATAATATAACTTACAATGAGAAATAGGAAGAAAAGGGCTAAAGGTCTAGGGAAATTGGGAAGGGTAGGGGAAAGGTAATAAGGGAAAAGAAAAAATATGAGAAAATGAAAAAGGGAAATAAAGTGTTTGTAAATGGGGAGGGGAGGAGGGGATGAAGGGAGGGCAGGGATAAGGGGAAAAAGTGAGAACCAAGACCTGTCAGGTAAAGGTACAAGATCCCATTGATGAATGTGATTGTACTGTATACCTAAAATGTACCATTAAACTCAGTGAGAGAGAAAAAAATAGGATTGCAGTCAGTGACCATGAAAAGAGAGATCTTGTAAAACCAGGAAGGGATCATGAGAAATCAATCAAAAAACTCCTAGATGATGCAAAGAAGAATAATAAGATGGATAGGAATCAATGAGGTAGCAGGAGAAAGTACAAATGACAAAAAAAATATGTTCACAGAATTAATGACAGAAAACTTCCCAAACAGAGGGGAAGAATTAAACATAGAAATGTGAGGCATATGGGACTCCAACTAGCCATGATCAAAATAATCTACATGTAGATTTATAATAGTGAATATCCTTGAAACCCCACAGAAAAACAAAATACTCTAAGCAGTTAGAAGAAAAAAAAATCACATGCAAAGGAAAGCTCATCAGAACAACAGCAGACTTTTCAACACAAACCGTCATGTCAAGGAGAGCCAGGAGTGAGGTATTTCAAGCCCTAAAAGAAAAGAACCTCCAACCTAGAATGATGTATCTTGCAAAATCCTCTTTTAAAATGGACGGGGAGGGCCGGGGATTTAGCTCAGCAGTTCTGTGGCCTGCCTTGCAAGCTAAGGATCCAAGTTCAATCCCCAGTACCAAAAAAAGAAAGATTCTGCAGAGGAAAAAAATATATTTAAATGTAGCATAGTTTACCCTAATAAAACATATCTAACAAAAATTCCCCATCAAACATATTTAATGGTAACAGCTTAAAGCTTTCCATGTAAGATAATGAGAAAGAACCAAACCAGCATTCCAAACAATTTTAAGTAATAAACTAATAAAAGACAATGAAAGTCACACCAACATGAGGCCCTACAGGACAAATCAATTAATCAAGGCAAGAAACTAAAGGGACAAGGAGAAAGAGTCAACAACAGGACAATAACATGACAATGATAATTCAATACGTATCACTTATAACCATCAATGTTAATTGGCCCAATCCACCAATCAAAAGAAATAGACTGGCAGAACGGATTAAGAAGCAAAATCCAACAATACATTGTGTACAATAAACACACCTAGTTCAAAAAGAAACTCATAGACTGAATGTAAATGGACCTCCATGTGACAGGATCCCAGAAAAAAGCAGGGGCAGTTATCTTAATTAAAGACAAAGTAAATTTCAAACCAAAACTAATTAAGAAAGACAAAGAAAGTCACTAAATCCTTAGAAACTGAATAATCAAAGAGGAAAAGATGACAATCATAAATATATATTGAGAAAATATTAATCCTCCCAACTATACAAGATAAATAATAAGGGACATGAAAAACCAAATAAGCACTAATACAATTGTAGTGGGGACCTAAATAAGACACTATCACAAATAAACTGATCATCCAGACAAGAAAGTCAAAAACAAAATACTAAAACTGAACCAAGCTTTTGAACAAATGGACTTCATAGATATCTAGAGGGTTCCACCCCCAAAACTCAGAACATGCATTCTTTTCCAATGTACCTGGGTCATTCTCCAAATTGGCCACATACTAGTTCACAGAACATGTTTAAATAAATGCAAAGGAATAGAAGTTATCCTATGTATGTTATTAGAGCACAGTGCAATTAAGCTGGAGTTCAATAGCAAGAGAAACCACAGGAATTTTACAAACATATGGAAATTGAACACCATTCTCCTGAACAATCAATGGGTCACAGATGAAATTAAGAAGAAATTAGTCAGTTTTTACAAATACATTTTAATGCCAATATAACATAGAGGAGTCTATGGGATGCAATGAAAGAAGTTCTATATGGAGAATTCATAGCAATGAATGCCCACATGAGAAAAGCAGTAATCTCAAATAAACAACCCAAGCCTGAATCTTAACCTCCCAGAAAAAGAGCAAAAAAAAAAAAAAAAAAAAAAATCCAAAACTCATACAAGGGAGGAAATTATAAAGTTCAAAACAGAAATCAATGCATTGAAGACTAAGAGAATGATACAAACAATCAAATCAAAAAGCTGTTTTTTGAAAGAATAAATAAAATCAATAATTCCTTAGCCAGCTTTGTCTGTAAAAGGAAAGAAAATGTTCAGATCCATGCAAGTAGGAACCAAAACTCTGAAGTCACAACAGATTCAGCAGAAATAGAGATGATCATCAATACCTACTTTGAGAACCCATACTCTAATAAAATGAAAAACACAGAAGAAATGGATACATTTCTAGAGAGTTATGAATTACCAAAGTTGTGTGAAGATAAAAATTCTAAAGACCCCAATTACAATGAGTAAAATTGAAAATGTAATTAAAAATTTACAAACAAAGAAAAGTCCAGGTCTTGATGAATTCTACAGGACATTTAATGAAGAACTGTTGCCATGAATCTCTAAACTTTTCAATGAAATTTAAAGGGAAACAGTACTTCCAAATTAATTCCTGGAACCAAGTGTTACTTTGATTCCAAAATGAGGGAAAGACCAAACATAAAAAAGAATACTACTAGGCCAATCTCCCTAATGAACATAGGTCCAAAAGTCTTCAACAAGCTACTGGCCAAGAGAACACAGAGGGCCATCAAGAAGATCATACACCCTGACCAAATCAGATTTATTCCAGTGATGCAAGGATGGTTCAAAACATGGAAATCAATAAATGTAATACATTATGTTATCAGAGTCAAAGACAAAAAACATATAATCATCTCAATAGATGCAGAAAAAACATTCAGCAAAATTCAATACCCATTCATGATAAAACCTTAAGAAAATTGGTATAGATGGTTTTATCTCAACTTGATAAAGGCTATCTATGAAAAAAAAGTTAACATCATGGCAGAAAACTGAAAACCTTCAAACTAAAACAAGACAAGGATGTCCACTATCACCACTACTGTTCAATATAGTTCTGGAAACATTAGCCACAGCTATTAGACAATAGAAAGAAATTAAAGCAATAAAGATAGGAAAGGAAGAAGTGAAACTGTCATTATTTGATAGTAATGTGATTCTCTACATAGAAGACACAAAAATCTGCCAGTAGACTTGCAGACTTAATTGACACTTTAGGAATAATAGCTGGACACAAAGTCAACACTCAAAAATCAATGGCCTTCTTGTACACAAATAACAGACTTTCTGAGAGAGAAATTAGGGAAACAATTCCTTTCATGATAGCATCCAGAACAAATGAAATATCTAGGAATCAGTCTAACCAAGAAAGCAAAAGACTTCTACACTGAAAACTACAGTGCTCTGAAAAAAGAGATCAAAGAGGATATAAGAAAATGGAAAGATATCTCATGCTCTTGTATAAGAAGAATCAACAGAGTGAAAATGGTCATACTTCCAAAACTGCTATACAGATTCAGTGCAATGCAGATTGAATTTCCAACAGAATATTTCACAGTACTAGAGAAAAAATCCAAAAATTCTTTTGGAGCAAGAAGAGGCTTAGAATAGGAAAAGCCATTCTAAGCAACAGAGACATGACAGGGGATATCACAATCCCCAACTTGAAAATATACTGCAAAACCACTGGTATAAAATCAGCATAGTATGGGAAAGAAAATGACCTGAGTATCATTGAAATAGATTGGAAGAAACAGAAAACTGCGTATGTACTCAACTGCCTCATCTTTGATAAAGGAATCAACCATCCTCAGTGGAGGAAAGGTAGCCTCATTAAGAAATTGTGTTGGAAAAACTGGATTTCAACCTGTCAAAGATTAAAATTAGACCTTTATCTTTCATCATGGACTAAACTAAAATCCAAGTAGATTAAATATCTCAATATTAAAACAGAAATACTAAACTTGCTGGTAGATAAGTTAGGTAAAACTCTCAAAGTCGTTGGCATAGTAAAAGGCTTTATGAACAAATCCTCAGTGTCATGAGAACTAGCATAAACAACAACTGTGATCTCATTTTATTAAAACCTTCTGCACTGCAATAGAAACCACCAACAGAGGTAAGAGACAACATATCTTGTGGGAAAAAAATTTTACCAACATCACAGACAAAGGACTATCATCTAGAATATATAAAGAACTGGAAAGTTCAGGCCCCCAATAAAAATACCTGATTAAAAAATGGGCATGTGAATGAATGGACATTTCTCCATGAAGTAAAAGCAGCAAATAAATATGAAAAAATGCTCAACATCACTGGCATTTGACTGATGCAGAAGAATAAAGCACTAAGATTCCACCTCACCCCATAAGAATGCTTTCTATCAAGAAATCAACCAATAACAAATGATGGTTGGGTTGTGGGGAGAAAGGAACCCTTCTCCATTGTTGGTGGGAGAGCAGACTGGTGCAACCACTATGGAAATCAACACCTCAAAGAGCTAGGCTTAGAGGTCCCATTTGACCCAACTATCCCTCTGCTGGGTATATATCCAAAAGAAAAGTATGATTACACTGCTATATATACACACCCATTTTTATAGTGGCACAGTTTGTAATAGCTAAAACTTGGAAAGAGCCAAATGGCCCAACAAATGGAAACTGAATAAAGAAGATATGGTTTTTCTATAAAATGGAGTACTATTCCACCATAATGCATGAGAATCTAGAGTCATTTTCAGCTAAATGGATGCACACTAAATCCATACTCTTATGTGAAATAAATAGGACACACGTGTAAATAATGAATAGTGTCTCTGGTGTGAAAAACTAGAAGTGTAAATAAGATTTAAATTGTATAACTGATCATGTGAAATTGGAAGTAAAGGGCTAAGCCTGTAGGGGAAATGGGAAGGGTGGAGGAGGTGAAGAGAGGTCAGGTGTGTGGGGAAAAACTGAGAAAGAAGATCTGTCATGTAAAATTACATGATCCCAACGGTGAATATAACTGTACTGTATACCTAAAAAGTACCAATAATTTCAATTGAAAAAATAGGCAATAATTTGATTTCTTCAAATTAAAATTATAATGGATGAATAGATACATGCAAACTTGTTTACCCCAAGTGTGATTAAGGATATTCTGCACGTCATAACAACTTCAATAGTTATATTTGTGCAGACAAACAATCACCAATGTTTTCAATGATATTGAAAAATTCAAAGCTTTTTACATAGTTTGTTGGGCTAGAAAATGGTATAGTGTCTCTGGAAAGCAATTTGCCAATTACACAAAAGCATCGTACAATATACAGCTAAGATCTGTCATGAAAAGGTACAAAATCTCAATAATGAATGTAACTGTAATGTATACCTAAAAAGTACCAATGAGCTCATTGAAAAAAAAAGAAATCATAAAATTCAGGATTTCTACTCCTAGATACATACCCATGAAAATAGAAAATGTGTGCCCACACAAAAGATTGCACATGAACACCATAGCAGCATTATTCATACTAGTCCAAAATGGGAAACAATCCAGATATCTATCAATAGATGAATACATAAATAAATATGGTACATTCATATAACAAAATGCAGTACTGATACATAGTAAAACAGATGAATCTTAAAATCATAATGGTAAATGAAAGAAACCAGAGAACATGGCAACATATTATTTCCCTCCATTTATATCAAATGTCTAGAATAAATGAGTGCATGGGAAGAGAATAAAACTTAATATTTACCAAAGTAATGGAAAGAGAAATGAACTTAATATTTACTCTTGCCTTTGGATTCAGGTTAAAGTTTACGAGTTTCTTTTTGGCATGAAGAAAATGTTCTATAATTAGGATTTATTGTATAGCCTTGTGTTTATGCATCCAGCAAAATTGCTAGATTGTACTTTTTAAAAAAAGATAGGTATTACAATTTGTAAATCATATTTTAATAAAAATATACTGAAAAACCTCAAACAAAATGTAGTGAATAGAATTCTATGGTACATTTTTAAAAACATGCATTCAAATTGATAGACAACATTACATACATATAAAATCTTTCTTTCCAAGGAAATCTATAAATATACTGTGGTCCCAATATGAATATAAATATGACATATCTTTAATCTGAAATTAATATTTTCAGCAATTCTTGTGGGAAAACACGCAAGGAACACAAAAAAATCTTAAAAAGGTAGATGATGAGGTTGTATTTAGAATCTGGCTTACACTTCCAGAGGTCTTTAGTGAATTGCTTATGGAATTTTTATTCCTTAATTTTTATTCCTTAATTTTTATTGCTTAATGAATTTTTATTCCCTGTTGATACCTACTTTTCATCACATAAAATTTTGTCAGTCAGGGCCAGGGATTTAGCTCAGCGGTTCGGTGGCCTGCCTTGCAAGCATAAGGACCTGAGTTCAATCCCCGGTACCAAAAAAAAAAAAATTCTGTCTGTCAAAATTGAACTCAAAGTATAGACAAAGTTATTATATTTTCCATGAAATCCTTCAACAAAATTTTATCAGGAAACATGCTTGGTTCCCTGTTTGAATGTCCTTGAAAGTTCTATGACAGAAATTTCTCTTCTCATATCAAGGAGAAATCTCTTAGAAAGTGTTGCTTACTGGTACAAGCTACACTATACAAGTTTTAGCTATAGTTCTGTGAAGATATTAATAAAACTCAAGACTTAAGAGTCAATAAAGTGAAGTTAAATATAAATTATAATGCCATTATAAACCAGAATTCTGCAATCATCACTTTGTTTTGTGCAATGGAAAATAACTCCGTCATAATTTGTCATCTGAAATCATCTATCTAGTTAGTAGACAAAAATAGTGTTCTCAAGACAACTTCAGAAATTGTGAGCAATTTAAAAGATGTGTGTCTATGTTTGGAATACTTTTCTGCTTTTGGGATAGATTGAAAGACTTTTTCACAATTACCTACTCAATGAATGTAGTCTGTTCTCTATCCAAATGGACATATATTCATGTTATCATTCTTCATTCATACTGAATTGGTATGGCAACTTCAGGAGGGGATAGAGTCACATTTCAATAAGCCCATAGATTTATAAATGTATATAATGTGATAGATAATCTAAAATAAAAGCTCATATATGTTCAATTACCATGCATATTTCCTCTTTTTTCTTTATGTTTATTGGTAATTTTTAGGTGTACAGTACAGTTACATTTATTATTGGAATCATGTACCTTTACATGATGTATCTTGGTTATTTTCCCCCATTCCCCTGAATTCCCTTCACTCCTCCACCCTCTGTAATTTACAGAGACTTTGTTTCCATTTTTCCTGTTATCTTATTATTCCTTTTCCCTTCTTTCCTTCCCCTACCTTTGCTCCTTCCCCTACTCCTTTGAAACTTTTCTTCCTATTTCACATTATCAATTACTCAATTTGAACCTTATTTACACTTTTAATTATTCACACCAAAGAAACTATTTAGTATTTACAATGTGTGTCCTATTTATTTCACTTGAGTATACCATGTATATATTCAAGAATATTTCCTTAATATATCTATTAGCAAATGTTAATGTACCTCCTAAGATACTTTGCTTGTTACTTCATAAACAGTTTGGGTTAAAGAAGGAAAGAGCTATAGTTTAATATTGCAAAATGCAAGAACTGGTTATAGTGGATTTCTTAAATTGCCCATGGGAACATACAATGTAAATATAGAATGAAGGCATAAGTCATCAGGATCTATTTTTCTAACTTTGCTGGCTTACAAATCATTTGCCTCGTTTAGCTCTTGCACTTTTACCCTTATCTATCCCACTTCAGCTTCCTACTTTGAATTGAAATTTGAAAAATGAAACAAATAAAGTGATTCATGGAGAAGGCTAGAAGAGAAGCAGCTACCATTTGGAACTTTATTCAGGAAAATGTTTTAATAGACCTTCACAGTAAGATGATGATTATACCACCTTACCATTATCACTTTTCTATGATTCTAAACTCGTGACTTGAAGAGTTTTTAATCAATGAGCTATGAATCTAATAATAATTCAATATAGATCTTAAAGTGGCTGAAAAATAGAATATACTCAATTTATTTTCCCTAAATGCTCTATAAACATAATCAAAATATTATTATATATAAGGTAATAAAAATATTGCCAAAACCAGTAATGTTATTGTGTGAAAGCATATTTCTATTGTAAACAAACTCCTTCCACTTGCTAAGTAAGTACAAACAACGAAAAAGAACATAATACATTCTTATAGTTAATTATAATGACTTATTGATATAATCAGAAATGTTATAATTTTTCTGTCCCAGTAACATTTATTAGTTTTAAGGTTCTTTATTTAAGATTCTTAAGCATCTTCCTTTATTATAGATAAAACTTGGAAAAACTATGACTTCTGAAATAAAGTGCTCCATTCTCTTTTAATAACAAAATTAATAATTATATCTTTTACCCTGGAATGAGTTAAAATTAGGAAGAAATTTTAACATTATATTTAAATTAAAATATCAATGTAAACTCATTATTTCTTTTAAAATATTTCCTCATAGTGTCCATTAGAAGACTGCTGGAACAGAACTGTCCCAGTAGTAATGACTATTCTTAATGCCCATATCTTATCTTCTAAACACTATTTGCCATAAAAGGAAATTGAACACCTTATAAAAATAACCAATTTCAGATCTGGAGCAAAGAAAATACAAATAAAACTCTAAAATAGCAGTACTGCATTAGACACTATGTATTCAAAGAATTATGGGTGCAAATATAAAAAGTCACAAATCAAAAAGAAGCATCGACTGGTCACAACTGGATTATTTTAGCAATAAAAAATAAAAAATGATAGTGTTTTGTACAATATTACAAAAAAATAATCCAAAACTCCATTATTATACTCAAAAAATTTGGGAATGAAAGCTTTTCCTACAGATGGAAGAAAGCTAATAAATTGGAAGGAATAAGAGCGTTTGACAACCACTGGTATAGTAATACATTCAGACATATATCATTAATGTGTAAATTTATTGCAAAATAGATATTTATGGTTTCAAAGTATGACTCTTCAACTTAACTATTAGCTTCCAGAATAAGAAATGTAATATTAAAATGGATAATATCAGGACTTAAAGTAGGATTCTAAACACTTTGATGCAGATTAAACATTTTGTGTAAGAACATTATGCAGGTAATTCTGTGTGTTCTTAGTCATGAGATTATTGAGTGAAGTGGTAGGAAAATTTTTCATTTAAATAAATAACTATAAAAGAAAGCAATATTATTTAGAAATCATAGTTATAGTTTATACTATAGATGAAAGCAAGGGAATAATAAAATTTAAGGCAGTGATTCTTCTAGTGGAAATGTTAACTGTTGCAACGTGGAGTACATAAGGCAGTTTTAAAGATATTGCTGATATTTAATCATTAAACTTAGTATGCACATATTCATTTTGTTATGTGTATACACATACATGTATACACATACATCATATATATTCTTGCATATGTGATACATTTCAGAATAATAATAAATACTTGTGAGTAAATATTGGACAAAAATCTCAAAATTAAAATCAGGTACTATAAAAATTCAAAAAGAACCTAGATTTTTAAAAAAGCATATATGGTAATTTATTTAAATGGATATTTGATATTTAAATTTTATATATTCAATTTATATCACTTTATTTTAATAAGCTTACTAGTGATATATATAAATGTGTATTTCATATTATATTTGATAATTAAGGTGAAAATTTTTAAATGGCCTTTTTAATAATTTAATTCAAATCTTGACATGGTGACCATATTATTAGCAATAATATATCTGTAATGAAAAAGTATGGTTACCATGATTTTTTGAGTATCATTATAAATTCATTGATTGTATTTTGGTTAATATGTTATAATATATTACCATCAATATTGTGTTGGATAATCAAACTTTCCCTGAAGAATGCAGCTTGTAAATAATTATCTTGTTTAAAAAGAAGCAAATAATCATCAAAACAAGCCTCAATAAATTTCTTATAAGCAACTAAAGTTATACAAGTTATTCTCTCCAATAATTCAATAAATCAAGATATTGATAATAATTTAAGAAGTTGCATATTCACTAAAAGGATAATTCTGATATAACTATTTAAAATAAAAGTTGGATATCAAAGAATATTGAATAAAAATCTACACGGAACTTATAAACAATAGTAATGAAACTATAAACTATCAAAACTTACATGCTATTTCCAAAACTTAGAGAAAAACTCTTATCACTGAAAGCTTTTGTTTTTAAAAAGATAAATACATGAATCAGATTCTAATCAAGAGGATAGAAATAATACTCCATAGGTAAGCAAGGAATAAAGAAATATAAAGCTGATGACAGAAATTGTTCCATTAGATAAAATAAAAATCATGTAATTTAAAATGTAATGCAATCAAAGAACTACTTCTCATAAACAAAACTGAAGTCCCAAACTTAAAAAACGTGTTAAATCCTGAAAATTTTTAAGAGCAAAAGTAAAGCAATCTATGAGTAATAAAAGTCTGTACTATAAGATACATACTACAAAGTTAAATTTTAATGTCAAAAGTACAATTTAATATTGAATGTATTGTGTTATGGTTTTTCACATTTCAATTTTGTGAATTTTTAGTCACACTTCCAGGAAAACTAAATTTTCTTTTGGCCACTTTCAGAATATAAGTGAGACCATTAAAGGCATTTGCCATTTCTTTTCAAGTGTTTTCAATTTCTAGCATTTTGTTCTGATGCTTCAAATTTCTTTTTCTTCCAGCTATTATGTTCAATTTTCTCTCCAGCATACTGATCTTAGTTTTGAAAACCACAACATCTCTTCCATATGTGGTTGTGTTTTGATGATTACTCCATCTCTTCAAAATGTGTTTTCTGTCTTTTAATCCGCCTTATATTTTTTTTCGTTAAATGTTAGACACTGCGTACTGAGAAAAAGAAACTGACGTAGTAGGTATTTAATGTAAAATTTTCTATTTATCTGGCTAAGAAATTTGCTGTAAATTTCATTGTCTAGTATATCTTTTTATCTCATTTTGAATTTTAAAATCTTTATTCATAAATGTTGCAATACAGAACAGTTATATTCCCTTTAGGGAATTGGTAAATATGTGTGTTGCATTTTGGTCATTTTTGTTTACTTTTGTACCTTAACCTCTCCTCCCAGCTTCTCCAGAACCCTTCCCATCTCCACAAAATCTTCCTCCTTATTTTATACTCTTCTAAGAGAAACCTTGCAATATTTAATCCCCTGTGTCTGATTAATTTCACTCAGATTATTGTCTCTAGATGCATTCATTTTCATACAAATGACTCAATTTTATCTTTCTTTATGGTTGACTAATACTCCATTGTATATGTGTGCTACATTTTGTATATCCATTCATCTCTTCATAGGTGTATATAGGTTGCTTTTATAATTTAGCAATTGTGAATTCTGCTGCTATAAATATGTACGCATATACCTTGTAAAAGGATGATTTTACTCTGTTGGGAAAGTACCCAGAAGAGATATAGCTGGATTAAAATAAATTTGTACTTTTAATTTGATGAAGTATCTCCATAGAGATTTCACACAAGTTGTGATAGTTTACATTTCCAAAGACAATATAAAAGAGTTTGGTTTTTTTTGCCCCTCAAATTTCAAAAGCATTCATTTCATGAGTCCTTAATAACAAACATTTTTACTGGACTAAGGTGAAATTTCAGTGTTGTTTTGATATGCAGTTTTCTTTTGAACAAATGTGTTGAACAGTTTTTCATGTACTTATTGGCCATTGATATTTATCTTCAGTAATGTCTATATAATCAACTCATTATAAAAATATACCATTTAAGGGGCCTAATTTTTTAATTCATTAACTTTTATGTTGACATTCATCATTGGAAATTTCTATTTTTACATAATATGGCTGGGTATTTATTTTTCCCCATTCCCATTCCTTCCTCTCAACTTCTCCAAACCTCGCTATTTACAAAGATTTTTTTCAGTTTTTTTTTTCTCATTTTTATTCTTTTCCTTACACTTCCCACATCCCTTCCTCTTTGGACCTTTACTTCCTATTTTGTATTTTCTATTATAAATGTTCATTCTTATTTACACTTTCACAGTCACACCAGATAAACTATTTGGTATTTACATGTGTGAGTCCTATTTATTTCACTTAATATTCTGGCATCAATGTGCATCAATTTATCTATAAATGTCTCTAGTTTCTCATTCTTTATGGCTGAGTAGTAGTCCATTTTATTTTAAAAATGACATTTTCTTTATTCAGAATTGAGTTGATGGGCAATTGGGCTTTTTCCAAGTTTTGGCAATAACAAACTCTGCTGCTATGTACATGAGTGCACATATATCACTGTGGCATGATTTTTAAAATTCTTTTGGGAAGGTACCAAGTCAGAGAATAGATGGTTCAAATGGGACCTCTAATTATAGTATTTTGAGGCATCTCCATAATGATTTCCATAGTGGTTTGCACCAGTCAATATCATACTAACAGGAGACAAGGGTCCCTTTTTTGCCACAGCCCCACCAGTATTTTTTATCCGTTGATTTCTTGATAACTGCCATTCCTTCTGGGATGAGGTGGAATCTCAGTGTGGTTTTCATTTGCATCTCTGAAATGACCAGTGATGTTGAACATTTTTTTTCAATTTTTTGTTAGCTATTTCTACTTCTGTCAGAGAAATATCTATTCATTTCCGATGACCATTTTTGGACTGGGTCTTTAAATTTGGGAGGTCTGATTTTAAAGTTCTTTACATATTCTAAATAGTAGTCCCTTTTCTGAGGAACTGGTGGTAAAATTTTTCCCTCATTGTGGGATGAAACTTCACCCTGTTGCTGATTTCTCCTGCTGAGCAGAAGTTTTTAATATGATGAGGTCCCACTTGTTGATGGTTTCTGCTAGTTCATGAGTGACTGAGCTTTCGTTCATGAAATACTTTTCTATGCCAATGTCTTTAAGAGTTCTACCTAAACTCTACTCCAGCTGGTTTAGTATTATGGTTTTAATATTTAGATCTTTGATCTACATAAATTTTAGTTTACTGCATGGTGAGAGATATAGGTTTATATTTAAGCCTTGGCAAGTTGAAACTCAATTTTTTTGCACCATTTACTAAAGAGGCTATCTTTGCTCCAGTGAGGGTGTCTGGCTCCTTTGTCAAAGATGAGGTGAATGAGTGTGTGTGGAGTTGTTTCTGCATTTTCTGATCTGTTCCACTGATCTTCAGTTCTGTTTCTTTGCAGAGCCATGCTGTTTTATCACAGTAGCTTTGTAGTATACTTTCAAATTGGGTATTGTGATACCCCATATCTTGTTTTTGTTGCCTAGAATTGATTCAATTAATCTAGATCTCTTCATGTTCAAATTAATTTGTGGATTGTTTTCTCAAGTTCTTGGGAGTATGCTGTTGGAATTTCAGTAGCGATTGCATTAAATCTATATAGCAGTTTGGGAATTATGGACATTTTTACTATATTGGTACTTCCTTCCCAGGAGCAAGGGATATCTTTCCATTTTTTTGTTATCATCTTCAGTCTCTTTTTTCAGAGTGCCATAGTTTTCAGAGCAGAGGTGATTGATTTCTCTCCTTAGGTTGATTTCTAAGTATGTCTTTTTTTTTTTTGATGCTATTGTGAAAGGAATTGTTTTACCAGTTCCTCTCTCAGTGAGTCTCTTGTTTGTGTTTATGACTATTGACTTTTGTGTGTTGACCTTTTATCCAGTTACTTTACCAAATTTGGTTATTAATTCTATAAGATTTTTGGTGCAGTTCCTGTGGTCTTCATTACATAAACTTTAATGTCATCTGCAAATAATGATTATTTAACTTCTTTGTTTCCTATCTGTAATCCTTTTATTTCTTTCATTTGGTTAAGGGCTGTAGCTGATGTTTACAAAATTATATTGAACAAGCATGGTGATAGTGAACATCCTTATCTTTTGCCTGATAATGACATGAACTATTTCAACTTTTTACCATTTATTGTGATATTGGGTCTTGGTTTTTCAGAGATGGCTTTCATCAAGTTGAGTTAGAAATCATCTACTCTAATTATTTGGGGTTCTTTTTTCATCATGAATGTGTGTAGGATTTTGTTGAATTCTCTTTCTGTATCTATTGAAATGATCATTTGTGTTTTTTCCTTGGCTCTACTGATTTGCATATGGTGGATCATGTCTGTATTCCTAGCATAAAACACATTTGGTCAGTATGTATGATGTGCTTGATTATCTTCTGCATTCTTATTGCACGTGTCTTATTGTGCATATTTGCATGTACATCAATTAGTGAGACTGGCCTATAGTTCTCATTTTCACTGTGGTCTTTCTCTGCTTTTGGGATCAAGGTGATGCTTACTTGAAATGAAGTTGGGAGCATTGCTTCCCTTTCAAATTCATTGAAGAGTTTGAACAGTAGTGGCAATACAGCTTCTCATAAAGTCTTGGAGAACTCAGCAGTGAAGCAATTAGGACCTGAGCCTTTCTTAGTCCTAAGTTTATTTTCAAATTAAGTTTTTTATATTGTTTAGGTACACAGTAGAGTTACATTCATCATTGGAAACTTGTAACTTTATATAATGTGTCTTCTTATTTTTCCCCATTTTCCTCACTGCCCTCCTTTCAACTCCTAGACCCTTCCTTATTTACAAAGACTTTGAATTTTTCTTCCTCTCATACTAATTCTTTTCCCTTCTTTCTCTTCCCCCCACCCTTCCCACTTCTTCGACTCAGTTAGAACTTTTCTTCCTATTTCACGTTATCAATTGTACAATTTGAAACTTATTTACACTTTTAGGTTTTTTTACTTCAGAGAAACTATTCCATATTTACAGAAGTGTGTCCTATTTATTTCTCTTGAGTATGGCCTCAGTATACATACATTTATCTGTAAATGGCTCTAGTTTCTCATTCTTTGTGGCTGACTAGTAGTGCATTTTATATGAAAACAACATCTTTATTCAGTCTCCAGTTTATGGGTAATCAGGCTCTTTCCAAGTTTACATATTACCACCTGTGCTGCTATAAACATGGGTGCACATATATCATTGTGGTATGTTTCTTTTAATTATTCTGGAAAAATACGCAGCAAGGTATAGCTGGGTCAAATGGGACCTCTAATCCTAGTTTTTTGAGGTGTCTTCATATTGTTTTCTGTAGTGATTCCACCAGTCTGCAGTCCCACCAGCAATAGAAAAGGGTTCTTTCTCCCCACAACCCCACCAGCATTCTTTATTGGTTAATTTATTTATAGCAGCCATTCCTTCTGGGGTGAGGTGGAATTCAGTGTTGTTTTCATCTGCTTCTCTTGAATGACCAGTGATGTCTAACGTTTTTTTCATATAATTATTTGCTGTTTTTACTTGTTTGTCTTAGAAATGTCTGTTCATTTCAGATGCCCATTTTTAAAAAGCGTCTTTAAATTTGTGGGAGTTCTTTATACATTCTGGATAGTAGATCTCTGTCTTAGGAACACCTGGTAAATTATTCTTGCATCATTGTTAGTTGTCCCTTAGCTCTGTTGATGGATTCTCTTGCAGGGCAGAAGCTTTTATAATAGAAAGAGATCCCGGTTGTTGATTTTGTGTGCTAGTTCCCATGCTACTGAGATTTTGTTCATAAAATTTTTCCCTATGCAAATGTATTTAAGAGTTCTGCCTAACTTATCTTCCACCAAATTTAGTGTTTCTGTTTTAATAGTTAGATCTTTAATGCACTTCAATTTTAGTTTAGTGCATTGTGAAGGATAGGGGTCTACTTTTAGTCTTTGGCAGGTTGAAATCCAGTTTTTCCAACACAATTTATTAAAGAGATCATCTTTCCTCCACTGAAGATGGTTGTCTCCTTTGTAAAATATGAGGTAGTTGAGTATGTCTGGAATTGTTTCTGGATCCTTTAATCTATTTCACTGATAATCAGGTCTATTTATTGTACATCTGGAATTGTTTCTGCATTCTTTAATCTATTTCACTGACAATTGGGTCTATTTACTGGCCAGTACAATGCTGTTTTAATCACAGTGGCATTGTACTGTACTTTCAATGTGGGGCTTGTGATACCCCTGACATGTCTTTTTTTGCCTAGAATGGTATTTGCTATTTCAAGTACCTTCTGGTTCCAAGTGTACTTTTGGATTGTTGTCTCCAGTTCTGTGAAATATACTCTTGGAATTTAAATCAGGATTGCATTGAATTTGTGTAGCAGTTTTGGAAGTATGGCCATTTTCACTATGTTTGTTCTTTCTACCCCAGAGGAAGGGATGTCTTTCCATTTTCTTATATCCTCATCTATTTCTTTTTTCGGAGTGTTGAAATTTAGAGTGTAGAGGTCTTTTATATCCTTTGTTAGAATGATTCATATATATTTCATTTGGCGGGGGATTCTGTTGTGAAACGAGTTTTTTCACCAATTTCTCTCTAAGTGAGTCTGTTATTTTTGTGCAAGAAGGCTTTTGACTTTTTAGTGTGGACCTTGTATCCATCTACACTACTGAATCAATTAAGTCTAGGTGTCCTTTCCCAGAGTTGCTCTGTTCTTCTATGTAGAGTCTCATATCATTAGCAATTTATGAGAGTTTAACTTCTTTCTTTCCCATCTTTATTCCTTTTATTTCTATTTTGTCTAATTACTGTGGCTAATGTCTCCATAACTGTATTGAACAGAAGTGGTCATAATGGAATCCTTGTCTTGTTCCTGATTTTAACATAAAAGTTTTCTGTTTTTGACCTTTTAGTATAATGTTGGCTGCTGGTTTTTCATTAATAGCCTTAATCACATTGAGATAGAGACTATCTATTCCAATTTTCTGCAGGGTTTTTATCATGAATAAGTTTTTATCATGAATAGGTGAGAGATTGTGTCAAAAGCTTTTTCTGAATCTATTCTGATGCTCATATGATTTTAGTTCTTGACTCTGTTAATAGAGTGTATTGCATTTATTAATTTATGTATGTTGAACCATCCTTGCAATGCTGTAATAAATACAACTTGGTCAGAGTGTATGATCTTGATAACCCTCTGAGTTCTGTATCCTTTTGAGAATTTTTGCATCTATGTTCATTAGGGAGATTGGCCTGTAGTTCTCTTTTTTTGTTGGGTTTTTCTCTGATTTTAGAATCAAATTAACTCTTGATTCTAGGAATAAATTTGAATATATTGCTTCCCCTTCAATTTCATTGAAGAGTTTAAAGAGTAGTGGCAATAGTTCTTCACTAAATGTCTTGTAGAATTCAGAAGTGAAGGCATGAGTGCCTGGGATTTCCTTTGTTGGTGTATATTTTCATTACATTTTCAATTTTACTAATTTTAATTGGGGTGTTTAGAATTTTTATATCTTCTTCCTTCAAGTTTGGTAATTCATATGTATCTAGGAATCTGTGCATTTCTTCTGTGTTTTCCATTTAATTAGAGTATGGGTTCTCAAAATAAGTATTGACTATCCTCTGGATTTCTGGTGGATCTTTTGTAACTTCACCTTTTTGTTCTTTATTGCACTAATTTGAGTCTATGCATGTCTTTTTTCGATAAGGTTGGCTAAGGATTTATTGATTTATTTATTCTTTTGAAAACCAACTTTTTGATTTGTTGATTTTTTATGTCTTTCTCTTAGTCTTCAATGCATTGATTTCTGTTCTGATCTTTATAATTTCCTCCTTTGTATGAGCTTCAGGTTTTTCTTTTTTCCTCTTCTTTTTCTAGGAACTTAAAATTCAGAATTAAAGTGTTTATTTAAGATATCTCAGTTTTCCTAGTGTGGGCATTCACTGCTATCAATTTTCCTCATAGAACTACTTTCATTGTGTCCCATAGATTCCTGTATGTTGTACTAGTATTATCATTTATGTGTAAAAAACAAATAATTTCTTCTTTAATTTCCTCTTTGACCTACTGTTTGTTCAGCAGGGGGTTATTCAATTGCCATATGTTTGTGAATTACTTGCAGTTTTTTATGCTATTGACTTCCAGTTTAATTGCACTATGGACTGATAATACATATGGGGTCAGTTCAATTCCTTTGGATTTACTCAAACATGTTCTATGAGCTAATATTTATTGTATTTTGGAGAATGACCTGGGTGCAGCTGAAAAGAATGCATATTCTCATTTTGTGGTGTGGAACACTCTGTAGACATCTGTTAAATCCATTTGTTCAAAAGCTTGGTTCCATTCTATTTTGGTATTGATTTTTTGTCTAGATGACCTATGTTTGTCAGTGGGGCATTGAGGTTCCCTCACTAGAATTCTATTAGTGCTTATTTGGTTTTTCATGTCCCTTAATATTTTTTTTCTATATTGTTGGGTGCAATAGTATTTGGTGTACATGTATTTATGATTGTCATCTAATCCTCTTGGATTATCCCCTTTACAAGGATTTAGTGAATTTCTTTGTCTTTCTTATTTAATTTTAGCTTGAAATTTACTTTATCTGAAAATAAGATAGCTACCCTTGCTTTTTTCTGGGATCCTGTTACATGGAGAACAGTTTTCCATCTTTTTACATTCAATCTATTAATTTCTTTTTGAACTAGATTTGTTACTTGTATAAAAATATTGTTGGATTTTGCTTTAACATTCTGCCAGTCTATTTCTTTTGATTGGTGAGTTGAGGCCATTAACATTGATGATTAAAACTAATAAATATTGACATCATTCTCATGTTATTTTCCTGTTGCTGGCTTTTTTAAAATTTTCCCTCTCTCCTATTAATTTCTTGTCTTTCCTGATGGCATTACTCTGTTGGGCCTCATGGAGTTGGGACCTACTTTGTCTTTTTCAAGGTTATTGTTTAGAATTATTTGGAGTGCTGGTTTGGTATTCATGAAGTTTCTCAGGTGTTCTTTCTCATGGAAATATCTTATTTCCCTGTCAGTTTTGAAATATAATTTTGCAGGATACATTAGACTAAGTTGGAGATTGTTTTCTTTTAGGGCTTGAAATACCTCACTCCTGGCTCTCCTTGATGTGAAAGTTTATGTTGAAAAGTCTGCTGTTATTCTGATGGGCTTCCTTTGCATGTGCTTTGTTTCTTTTCTCTAACTGCTAGTAATATTTTATTCTTCTCTTGGGGTTCTAGGATCTTGATTATTACATTTCTATGTGGAATTTTTTTTATCGTGGCTAGTTGGCATCCTATAATCCTCACTTATCTGTATGTCAAATTCTTTTGCTCTGTTTTTGAAATTTTCTCTCATTAATTCTGTGAAAAGTTTTTTTATTTCATTTGTACTTTCTCCTGCTCTTTCATGGACCCTTATCAGTCTTATATTATTCTTCTTTGTGTCATTTAGGAGCTGTTGGATTGATTTCTTGTGGTCAATTACAATTTTTAAGATATATCTCATGCCATGAGATAAAGGCATCACTGACTGCCTTTCTGTGTTCTACATATGATATTCTTTCTTCAGATTTGCTCAGTCTATTGTGTATACTTTCAATAAGAGTTTTTAATCTCTTGGATATTTGTTTGAATCAGTTTCATGGATTCCATGTCTTTCCTATGTTGGGCATTCATGGTTTCCATCTCTTTCCTATGTTGGACATTCATAGCTTCTATCATGATCTGGAATTCATCTATTTATTTTATCTGTTTCTTTTCTAGAGTCTCTAAACTTATCCCTAACCATCCTTGTATTTATCTGGGAAATTATTTCTGTTTTGAATATTTCTAGAGCCTCAATTACTCTTTTGTTACTTCCTCTGCTATCAGTTCAGCGTGTCCAGGTGGTTGATTATCCTACTTTCCCACCATGTTTTCCTCAGTATTTGCCTTTGTTGAGCTGGAAATCTGTGTTTGTGCCTTGCTTGAATGTCTTTTCATTTTTGTTGTTGATACTGTCCTTTAATTCCTGGGTTAATACTTCAATCTTCCTGATATAGCTGGTCTTTAAATTTTGAGTATCTAATGACTCCGAGGCAATCTCATTTTCATTATACCAGGGACGACAACTGGTTGGATCAATCACAACACTTTAGCCAAGTGATACAAGCTGCAACACAGCAACACAATCGCATTAAGCACAGTTTAGAAAAAAAAACAATTTGTGGTACTTGTTTTTTTATCACCTTTAACTGTGTGAATTAAACTGAAATCAAGGATCATCCCAAAATATGTTTATACTGAATAAATTCTTAAATATAGGAATTTTACCCTTCAAGACGGGGAATTAGAAGGAGTTGAGGAGAGAGGGATATATAGGTAGACGTATAGTGAAAGGTTAGAAAAGAAGCCAGAGGATACAGGATAATCACACAAATTATAGGAGCTCTTGAAGACAAGAGGAAGAGACAGAATGAAGTACAAAGACAAGAATTGAATAAAATAACCTAACAGCAACAGGGTACCTAGAAACTGTTTTCTCTTTCCTTTGAAACTAATGACAACTGAGAGCAGGAAAAAGAGATAAGCAAATAAAAAGAAAGAAGAAGTCTGAATTAGGGCATAGACAGGAAAAAACAGGAAAATGAAGATCAATGTGGGAGAGTAAGAGAGTGAGTGAGAGAAAGGAAAGAAAAAAAGAACAATAATAAAGAAAAAAATAAAAAATTGGATGGAGAAAGTGGCTTGGCGGGAACATTGAAGCTCCCTCTGCCCACCTGGACCCAGCCCATGGTCCGGGTAGCTGTGCCATTTGTCGCGGGTGCCGCCATCACCACCCCAGCACCAGCCAACAAGGTAAGACATGGAGAAAGTGGCTAGGAGGAGGCATTGCAGCTCTCTCTGCCCACCTGGACCAAGGGCAAGGTCAGGGTAGCCACGCCCTTTGTTGCAGGCACTGACATTACTGCTCCAGCCCCAGGAGGGTAGCCAAGTGGGGAATGCTGAGCCAACCCCCCCTTCTCTCAGATCCCCTGAATGTGCCAGTCCATGGACCTACTCTGCAGAGACATAGCTGGTTATAAAGGGTGATTTTCTGAGCTCCCAAATTCGAACATCTGTAAGAAGGGGCACCACTCAGCACCCTCCCTCAGAAGTCCTGATTGTGCCAGTCCTTGGACCCACTCCACAGAGGCATAGCTGGTTATAAAGGGTAATTTTCTGAGCTCCCAAATTTGACCATCTTTAAAAAAGGGCAGGGGAAACCTGTGATAGAACTGTCTGGAGTTCAACCCTGCAGGAGGTCGGGGATCTCAAATTGGTCCTTGTGGCCTGAGGTCAGCCTGCATCATGGTGTTCTGCCTTTAACTAGATGAGACAGGGGGATTTGGTTCTGCACATGGCTGCACATGATATGTATTATGACAGCAGAAATATAGTCTGAAAGAGGCCCTTCAGAATCATTTTTGTTGTCCTTTTCTTTCTTTTCCTCATTCCACTCTGTAAATTCTTTTTTCTGTCCTGTTTAACCAAATTAGTCTCTTGCTCCACCATATTGACCCTCACCTCCTTTTCTGTTCCTGCTCCTGCCCTAATTCAGATTTCTTCTTTTAACATTTTTTCTTTTTTATTAAAGTTCTTTTTTTTTTTCCATCATTGAGCCTCACTCAAAGGTCGGTAGTTTCAAGGGAAAGTGAAACCCTATAGCTGTTAAGGGGATATAGTCTTGTTCTTATACTTGCACTCTGTCTATCCCTTTTGAGTTTTACAGTTTCCTAAAGATTGTATGCTCATTCTGTGTCCTCTGGCTTCACTTGAAACCTTCTCCAGTTCTTTTACTTGTTTACTCTTCTCATCCTAATTAGGTCTAGGCCCCCATCCCAAATAGTAAATATACCATGTTGAGGAGTTTGTCCACTGCAAACATATTTTGGGCTGCTTCTTGATTTTAATTGAATTTGCATAATTGGGAGTGATGGATTGATGTCTGCCAGAAGAGGTCAATTTGCAATCGGTGATTAATCCTGTTGTGTTGCTGATTGTATTAATTAGGACAAGGGATAGGGATTGATTGGATGAGTTGTTTTCTCTGATATTGTGAAAGTGAGAATGTCTATGAGTCATTAGAGGGTCAGGGGCTGAAACGCAATGATATCAGGAAGATTTAATAACCCAGAGATGGAATCAAGGACAACCCAAAGCAAAAATAAAAATGATAAAATATTTAACCAAGACACAAAGATAGTCTTCCAGTTCATCAGTGGCAAACAGTAGGGCAAAGGAGGATGAAAAGTCTGATAGTGAACCACGAGGTCACTCAGAACTCACAGCACAGGAAGTAACAAAACAGATCAATCATGCTCTAGAAAAATTCAAAACAGAAATAATTTCCCAGATAACCATAGATATGGTGAACAAACTGAAAGTCATGATTCGAGACTCTATAACAGAAACTGACAAAAAAATAGATGAGCTTAGGACCATAATAGAAGCCATGAAGGCCCAGCATAAGAAAGAAATGGAACAATGAATGCCCAACATAGGAAAGAAATGGAATACATAAAAGAGATTCAAACAGATATCCAGGAGATGAAAAATTCTACCAAAAGTGTACTCAACTGAATAAAAGATTGCAAAGATAGAATCTCAGATATAGTAGATAGGATAGCAGCCAGTGTCTGTAAAAGGAGAGGTCTCTTAAAAACAGTAAGGGATCATGAGAAATCAATCCAACAAAGAATACTAACATATGACAGATAGGAATCCATGAAGTAGCAGGAGAAAATGCAAATGACTTAAAAAAGCTGTTCACAGAATTGATGACAGATAACTTCCCAAACAGACAATTTAACATACAGATAAGTGAGGATTATAGGACACCAAATAGCCACGATCAAAAAAAAATCTAAACCTAGACATATAATAATCAAGATCCCAGAAACCCAACAGAAGAATAAAATATTACAAGCAGTAAGACAAAAGAAACAATTCACATGCAAAGGAAAGCCCATCAGAATCACAGCACTTTTCAACACAAACCCTCATGTAAAGAAGAGCCAGGAGTGAGGTATTTCACTTCCTAAAAGAAAACAACCTCAAACAAGACTGATGTATCCTGCAAAACTCTCTTTCAAAATGGATGGGGAAATAAGATACTTTCATGACAAAGAACACCTCATGAATATCAAACTTCATGAATACCAAACCAGCACTACAATGAATTCTAAACAATATCCTAGAAAAAGACAATGAAGATCACAACACCTTGAGGCCCAGCAGAGCAAACCAAATAGTCAAGGCAAGAAACTAAAAGGAGAGGGGGAAAAATAAAGAGTCAACAAAAGGACAATAACATGACAATAATAAGTCAGTACATATCAGTTATAACCATCAATGTCAATGGCCTCAATTCACCAATCAAGAGAAATGTACTGGCAGACTGGATTAAGAAGCAAAATCCAACAATATATTGTATGCAAGAAACACACCTAATGCAAAAAGAAACCCATAGACTGAAAATGAAAGGGTGGAAAACAATTCTCCATGAGACAGGAGCCAAGAAAAAACCAGGGGTAGCAATCTTATTCACAGACAAAGTAAATTTCAAACCAAAGCTGATCAAGAGAAACAAAGAAGGCCACTACATTCTTGTAAAGGGAACAATTCAAGAAGAAGACATTACAATAATAAAGATATATGCACCAAATATAAATGCCCCCAACTATACAAAACAAATATTAAGTAACACGAAAAAACAAATAAGCACTAATACAGTTGTAGTGGGGGATCTAAATACCCCACTATCACAAATAGACAGATCATCTAGGCAAAAAATCAACAATGAAATACTAGAACTGAATCACTCTTTTGAATGTATGGACTTATTAGACCTCTATAGAGTATTTCACTCCACAAAATCAGAATATACATTCTTTTCAGCTGCACATGGGTCATTCTCTAAGACAGATCACATACTAGCTCACAGAACAGCTTTGAATAAATGCAAAAAAATCAATGATATTCCCTGTATATTATAAGATAACAGCGCAAAAAAGCTGGAGATCAATAGAATAAGAAATGGCAGGAACTTCACAAACACATGGAAATTGAACAACACTCTCCTGAACAATCAATGGATCACAGAGGAAATTAAAGAAGAAATCAGACAGTTTTTACAAATAAACGAAAATGCCAATACAAAATACAGGAATCTATGGGACACAATGAAAGCAGTTCTACATGGAAAATTCATAGTACTGAATGCCCACACTAGGAAAATTGAATAAGTTCAAATAAACCACCTAACAATGAATCTTATACTCCTAGAAAAACAAGAGCAAGAAAAACCCAAGGCTCAAGCAAGAGAGATTGTAAAGATTAGAGCAGAAATCAATGCAATGGCAACAAAGAAAACAATACAAAAAATAAATGAACCAAAGAGGATTTTTTTTTTTTTTTGGTACCAGACATTGAACTTGGGTCCTTGTGCTTGCAAGGCAGGCCACCGAACTGCTGAGCTAAATCCCCACCCAGAAGAGTTGGTTTTTTGAAAGAATAAATAAAATTGATAAACCCTTAGAAAACCTTATCAAAAAAAGGAAAGAAAAGGCTCAGATATACTCCTAAGTGAAATAAATAAGTAACACATGTTTAAATACTGAGTAGCTTCTCTGCTGTCAAAAACTGAAATAGTACTCAAGATCCTAATGGGATAATTAGCAATGTGAAATAGGAAGAAAAGAGCTAAAGGTGTAGGAACATTGAGAAGCACAGGGGAAGGGGAATGAGGGAAAGGGAAAAATATGAGAAAAATGTAAAAATGGAATTAAAGTGTTTGTAGATTGCGAGGGGAGGAACAGGTGAAGGGAGAGTGGGAACAAGGGGGAAAAATGAGAACCAAGTCCTGTCATGTAAAGGTAAAAGATCCCAGTAATAAATGCAACTGTGCTGTCTACCTAGAATGTACCAATAAATTCAATTTAAATAAAAAGAAAAAAATAATAACAACTTGAAGAGTAAAAAAAAATTAAAAATAAGAGGAAATGAAAAAAATCAAATAAAAAATAAAAATGAAAGACATCTTTTTGGGTATGCCTCTGCTGTCACAGCAATGTGGGCAGTAATGTGCAGATATAAATCAATTAGCCTCAGCAAGGCAGCAGCTTAATTCTGAGATTCAGGCTGATTTCTGCCTGCAAATCCCAAGTTTCTTTCCCTGACCTCCTGTATTATTGAACTCTGCAAGGTTCTACTGCAGGTTACAGCTGCCCTTCCAAAGATGATAGTCCAGGTTCCAATGGTAGGTTGTCATCCCTCCAATTTACTAACTATGGTTATTTGGTGTGTCTTTATTGCAGAGATTCTCTTCATTTTTTCCAATAGGCTTCAATTTTGAAGGAGCCTAAGGGAGGTCCTCTTTCTGTTGTCCTCTTCTCTATCTTCTGGAGCTCAGAACCACAGCTTTCAAGACTCCCTGTGCCTCTGTGGTGTGGATCCAGGTACCAAAGCTGCCAGGAGGCCAGGGACAGGTGTGGTGGTGCTGTCATGTTGTTGCAGGTGTCCATGCTGCTCTGTCCATACTGCTTGGAGGCTCAGGGATGATGTGGATGGGTTAGCAGCTCAGCTTCACTCTTTTCTACTTGTAACTAGTCTGGTCATGCATCCTGTTCACACGCTCGGAGGACCAAGTTGTGGTGCAGTAGCAGCTCAGCTTCATGTGGTGCCTCTTCTCACTGGTCTACTCGAGTAGTCTGCTTATGCTTCTTGGAGGCTCAGGGGATTGTTCATAATTTTTAAATACTTTTTCAGTTTTACTGATTAATATTAGGTTGTTTAGAATTAGTAGTTATTCTTCGTTCAATTTTGGTAATTCATATGTATCCAGGAATCTGTCCGTTTCTCCTGTTTTTCTTCTTATTGGTGTATAGTTTCTTAAGGTAGGTTTTGATGATACTCTGGATTTTTGCTGGGTCTATTGTAATTTCACCGTTTTTTCCTAATTGCATGGATTTTGTTCTTCTCTTTCCTTTTTTAAAGTTTTGCTAAGGGTTTATCAATTTTTTTTATTCTATTGAAGAACCAATTCTTTGCTTCAATTGTTTTTTTTTTGTATTGTTCTATTAGTCTGCATTTCATTGATTTCTGCCATAATATTTACAATATCTTCCCTTGTATGAGCTTTGGGCTTGTTCTGATCTTCTTTTTCTAGAAGCTTGGGGTTCCACATTAGCTTGTTTATTTGAGCTCACTCTGTTTTCCTAATATGTGTATTCACTGCTATGAATTTTCCTTGTAAGGCTACTTTCATTATGTCCCATAGATATTGACATGTTGGATTTGCATGGTCACTTAATTGTAGAAATGGTCTGATTTCTGTCTTAATTTCTTCTGTGACCCCTTGGTTGTTCAAAAGTGTGGTGTTCAATTTTAATGTGGTTGTGAAATTCCTGTGGCTTCTTTTGCTACTGATTTATAATTTCATTGTTCTATGGTCTGATAATACATAAAGGATAATTTCAATTCCTTTATACTTACTTAAAAATGTTCTAGGAGCAAGTGTGTAATCTATTTGGGGGAGTGACCCATGTGCAGTTTAAAAGAATGTGTATTCTTATTTTGTGAGGTGGAACACTTAGTAAACATCTCTTAAGTATATTTGGCCAAGATTTTGGTTAAATTCTAGTATTTTTTTTGTCTCATTCATCTATTTGTTACAGTGGGGTATTGAGGTTTCTCACTACTATTGTAGTAGTGTTTATTTGATTTTTCATGTCCATTAGTATTTGTTTTATATAGTTGGGCACACTAGTATTTTGTACATATGTATTTATGATTTCATCTCTTGGAATTTTCCCTTTACAAGTATTCAGTGGCCTTCTTTGTCTCTCTGAATTAGTGTAAGCTTCAAATCCATTTGATATGCAAATAGGGTTGCTACTTCTGAATTTTTTCATTTTCCTGTCTTATTGAATACTGTTTTCCACCCTTTAACTTTCAGTTTATGTGTTTCTTTTTAAATTAAGTGTGTTTCTTGTATGCAGGATATTTTTGGATCTTGCTTTCTGATTTCTTCTGCCAGCCTATAACTTTTGATTGGTGAATTGAGACCATTAACATTGTTGGGTATAGCTGATATGTATTAACTTATTCTATGTATGGCCTTTTTCTGTTTTTGGATTCTCCCCCTTTGTATTTAATTTCTTGTTCTTCCTGATGGATACATTCTGGTGGGCTTCCTGTGGTTGTTATCTTTATTGTCTTTTCCTAAAATACTGTTTAAAAATTTTTGGAGTGCTGGTTTGGTATTTATGTTCTTCAGGTGTTCTTTGTCACGAAAGTGTCTTGTTTCTCCATCTCTTCTGAAATATAATTTTACAGAGTACATCAACTGGTTTGGATGTTGTTTTACTTTATAGTTTGAAATACTTAATTCCATGCTCTATTTGACTCGAGGAAGTTTTTGTTGAGAAGTCAAATTTGACAGATTGGCATTCCCTTGTATGTGATTTTTTTTCTTTTTTCTAACTGTAATAGTTTGATCTTCTGTTAGGTTTCTGGAATATTATCTATTATATGCCTAAATGTAGTTTTTTGTTGTTGTTGTCACAGCTAGTTGTAATCCTACATGCCTCACTTATGTGTATGTTAATTTTTATCCCTGCTAGGGCAAATTTTCTGAAATTGCTTTTGTGAACAGTTTTTTTATGTCACCTGAACACCTGTTTCTTCATTGACTCCGATCAGTCTTATGTTATTATTCTGTGATTCATCTAGCAACTGTTGGATTGATTTCTAGAGGTCACCTACTATTTTTAAGAATTTTTTCTTTTCTTGGTTACTAATTGCCTATCTTCCATATCTGAAATTATGTCCTTGTGTTGGCTCATTCTGCTTGCATAAACTTTCAAGAGAGTTTGTTTTAAATCTCCTGGATATTTCTTTGCATCTGCTTTATGATTAAAATTTGTTTCCTATGCTGTGGTTCCATCATGTTCCTCAGCTCCTCTGTTTTTAATATCTATATCTGCTCTAGAGTTATTAATCATGTCTTTCACTATGTGCACAATCTATTGTTATCTGCGAAATTATTTCTGATTTCATTTCTTCCATATACTCTTTCTTTGCCATTTCAGGGAGTCCAGATGGTTGAATATCAGATTGTTCATTCATTGACCCTTGGAGTTGCCTTAGAAGATCTAGAAGTCTGATTTTGAGTCTTATTTACATGTATTCTCATTGCAACAGATGCAACCTGGTGTGACTTTGTTGAAGGGACGCTTTGCCTGCCCAGTGGGCTTAAATTCTCAGCAAGCCTCAGAGAAGTCTGCTCTCTGTTGGTCACCACTAACCTGATTCCTCAGTTCAGAATGGTTGACTTCTGGATCTCTGTGATGCCTGTGATGTACTGTTTTCCAGGTGGAGTTCTGGCTGGGACCTGTGAACACTTAGGATTGTATCTGTGTGTGTCCCTGGCTGGGTCCTGTCCACCTGCATAGCTGTTTTCTCAGAGGTTTTTGGCTGGGGGCTATGCATCCTAGTTACTGGTGTTGAAGCAAGCTCCAAAATGGGGTGGAACTTAAGCAAGATATCTGGGTGGGCCTCTGGCTGTGGTCTGCATGCCCATGCAGGTATTTTTTTGGGGGGATATGGCTGGGGCCTATGTGTCCAATGCCACTGGCATCAGGTGAGGACCTGGCTGGAGCCTACATACCTTCGCTGCTATTGTCCACACAGTCTTCTGGCTGGGGTATGCACACACTTACCAGAGGTAACTGGGTGGGCCTCTGACTGTGGACTGCAAGCCTACTCAGCTCAGGGTTCTAATATTTTTTAGTTATTTTCAATAAGTCCTGTTTCTGAGAAGAAGCTGTCAAAATTTTTCTGCATGTACAATGTCTTTTTACTGTTGGTTGTTTCCTTTGATGGTCAGAGTTTTTAAATTTTATACAATACCATTATTTAATTTTTGACATTATTTTTTCTTCAACTGTTCTGTTCAAAAAGCTGTTTTCTTAAGCCTATGCTGTCAAGATTTCTATTTTATCTTCAAGTTAATTTAGTGTTTATGTTTTTATACCAAGAATTTTGACCCATTTTAATTTGATTTTAGTACAGGATCAGAGATACAACTCTAGTTTCATTTTTATGCACATTTGTAGTAAGTTTTCCTAGTATAATTTTAATGCACAGGACATATTTTTTCCAGTGTATGCTTTGCCCCTTTGTCAAAATTCAGATGACTAAAATTGCTAGTGGTTGTTCTTGCATTCCCAATTCTAATCCATTGGTGAAAATTTATAGTTTTTTCTAGTATCATGTTGTTTTTCATATTTTAGCTTTGTGATAAACCTTGAAATCTTGGATTTTGCTGTCTCCTGGTTTGCTCTTTTTGCTCAGTATTGCTTTGCCTATTCTTCATCTCTTCTGGTTCCATATGAATTTTTAAAAAGTTTTTAAGGTTCTGTGAAGAATGCTGTTGGCATTTTGAGTAGAATTGCATTAAAGTTGTATATAACTTTTTGCAATTGGCCATTTTGACAATAGTGTTTCTGCCTATACAGGAACAGGGGTTATCTTTCCATGCTCTAACATCCTCTTCAGTCTCTTTATTCAACTAACTATTGTTTTCATAGTAGAGGTGTTTCACTTCCTTTGTTAGGTTAATTGTTAGGCTTTTTTTTACACTTCCTAATTTCTCTCTCAGGGGGTTTATTGTTGCTGTACAGAAACACAATTAATTTTTCTGTATTGATTTTCTGTCCTGCCTCTGCATATTTTCTTTTATTTTCAATTCTAAAAGTATTCTTGGGATTTTTTGGGGGGTATTCTATGTAAATAATAATATCAATATGTTTCTTTGTAGATGAGGTGTTTCTCTTGAAGGCAGCATATAGTCATATGTGTTATGTGTGTGCTTGTTTGTGCATATTTGCTTTCTTTGGAATCCAATTTTTTATTCTTTATCTTTCACTGAGGAGGTAAGAGCATTTACATTGAGTGATATGATTGAGTGGCATGTGCTGAATCCTGTTGGTTAATTATTATTTTATGCGATTCTTTTATTTTCCTTTTGTTGAAATACATGTATTCTTTCCTTTGAGCTACTTGGAGATGTTGGCCTTGTTGCCTTTGCCTGTAACTCTTTGAATAGATTCTTTATAAATCTAATTTGTTGCTTAAGCATTTCTTTAGATTATCCTTGACATGGAAAGTCTTTATTTCTCTATAAATATTGAATGATAACTTTGCGGAATATAGTAGTCTGGGGAGTTGAGGTACCCACAAGAAGTTAACTGATAGAAGTGGTTTAGGGATGTAGACCACGTGTGACAGAGATGCCCTGAGCCAGAGAGTGGCAGAAAGCAGAAAGGCCATTATTCTGAGTTTGGGAAGATGGCATAGTGGTGAGTATTGGAGACAGCACCACTCTGAGGCTTATTGTTGAGAAATGAAGCCCAATGGGAGAGGGAAGAGAGTCACTGTGATAAAGACAAGGCAGATGGCCATCGTTGGTGAGTCTTTGGGGTCAGCATTTGATACTGGAGCCCAGACACACTAAGGGGGAAGGGTAGCTCAAACCTGCAGTGGAAACATGCAGAGTTCCATCAAATAGGTGTCAGGGAGCTCAATTCCACCCTCACAGCCATAAACCAGCTTTAACTTAAGTGGACTATGTCTGGGTCACTAAGATTAATCAACTCATATCTCTACACTGTCCACATTTTCTACCAATATTAAAAGATAAACACTTTGAAGGGGGCTTTTTCTCCTTTTCCCCCTTCATTTCTCTCTTTTCTTGTTTTTGCTTTTGGCCTGCTTTTTTATTCTTAACTGTATATTTTTGTAAGAGTGTGACTATGGTTTCTAGTTTTTCTGTTGGTGTTAGTTTGTTCTGTTTTTGTTTTTATCCCTTCTTTATCTCTTTTCTTCCTGTCTTCACCAATCTCCCAAAGTTTACCTGTTCTTCCTGTATCTTCTTCCAACCTTTCACTCTCCTTCTATTTCTCTACCCCTGCCCCAGCTTCATCCAAATCTTCCCAGAGGGTAAATTTTCTATATTGAAGGTCTTATAGTTCTGGTTGGTTCTAGATTTTGAAATATAACCACAAATCTAGTTCCATAAGTTAAACTTGATGGTTACCACAGCTTGTCATTTTCTAGACTATATTTGATACTATAATTAATGCTGATTGTGTCACTTTAACCAAGGTGACTTAATTGAATTAATCAATTGTTCTTCCTTGTATAACAAGACTGAGATACTCTAAAGGTCATTACAGACTCATAACACAAAAGCCAGCATTCCTGAAAGACACATCTAAAAAGTAGAAAATCCCTAAGGGTTCTAAATACTACTAATAAAGATACTTGCAATAAACAAATGACAAGCTTACATCTAGGAATTAAACCAAAAACATCAGCAACAAAAAATAGAAATGAGAAAACATCTAAAAAAGATACAAACCCAGATTTTCAACTAGGCAATGGCAAACCCAGAAAGACAAAGAGATAGAACAATCCAAAAATCAACCAACTGAACGCTAAATTGTTAATGAGGTAAGTAACAAAACAGATGAAAAGAGGCTATGGAAAAAAATCAAATCACAAATCATTCCTCAGATAACAACTTAAATGATGACCAAAATGAAATACATGATTAGTAATTCCCACGTAGATAGAGATAAAAAATAGAGGAGACAAAGAAAATGATGCATAATTAATAGTGTGAAATAGGACGAAAAGGGCTAAAGGTGTAGGGAAAGTGGGAAGGGTAGGGGAAAGAGAACAAGTGAAAAGAATAAAAATATGAGAAAAAAATGGAAATAAAGTGTTTGTAAATGAGGGGGGTGAAGGGAGGGCAGGGACAAGGGGAAAAAATGAGAACCAAGACCGTCATGTGAAGGTACAAGATCCCAGTAATGAATGTAAGGGTATTGTATACCTAGATTGTACCAATAAACTCAATAAAAAGAGAAAAAGAGAGAAAATGATGGAAACCATGAATACACAGCATAGGAAAGAAATGGAATACTTAAAACACTTTTAAGCAGATATTCAATAGATTAAAAATTCCACTGGCAGGTTCCACAGCATAATAAATTAATGTAAGCACAAAGTTTCATATATACAAGGCAGGGTTGTTGTTAGTGAATACAAATAGAAAGATTTCTCAGAAATAGTAAGGGACCAGGAGAGATCAATCTAACGACTACTAGATGATGCAAAAAAAGAATAATTTCAGATTCATTGGAGTCAATGAAGGAGTAGGAGATAGTGCAAATGGCATAAATAAATTGTTCATAGAAGTAGTTGAAGGAAACTTCCCAAGCAAGGAAAAATAATTTGACATACAGATAACTGAGGCAGAAATCCAATTAGCCATGATGAGAAAAATCTACACCTAGACATATAATAGTCAAAGTTTAGAAACCTTACCTAAAACCAAAATATTAAAAGCAGTTAGAGAAAAGAAACACTTCATATACAAAGGAAAGCATCAGAATCACAGCAGACTTTTAACCACAAGCACAAAAATCAAGAAAAGCTTGGAGTGAAAGTATTTGAAGCCCTAACAAACTCTAGCCCAGATTTATGTAACCTGAGAAACAATCCTTCAAAATTGATGGAGACCTAGCATCCTTTCATAGCAAAGAACATTTGAGGAAATGCATGGATACTGAGCCAGTGCTCCAAAAAATTTTGAACAATATCCTGATAAAAGACAATGAGGTTTACAACTTCTTGAATTTCAATGGAATTAATTCATCAGGCAAGGCAAGAAATTAAATAGAAAGTAAATAAAAAGAAAGAACTGATAACAGGAAAATACCTTAACAAGAATAAATCAATACATATTAGTTATAACCATCAAGGTTAATGGTCTCAATTCACCAATCAAAAGAAATAGACTGGAAGAATGGATCAATAAGTGAGACCAAACAATATGCTACATACAAGAAACACTTAATTTAAAAAAATCTCATAGACTGAAAATCAAAGAATGGGAAACATTACTTCATGTTACAGGGACCCAAAAGCAAGCTGGGGTAGTTACGCTATTTGCAAAGTGAATTTCAAGCTAAGACTAGGTCTCTCTTAATAACATCCTTGTAAAGGGAACAATCCAAGAGGAAGAGATGACAATCATAGATAGATATATGTGCACCAATACTAGTGCACCCAACTATATAAAAAATATTAACATTCTTGAAAAAAATCAAATAAGCACTACTACAATAGTAGTGAGGGACTTCAATACCCCACTGACACAGATAGATGAACTAGACAAAAAATCAAAATCAAAATACTAGAACTAAACCAAACTTTTTCAAAAATGGATTTAATAGATATCTAGAGTGTTCCAATCCACAAAATCAAAATACATATTATTTTGAGTTGCACACAGTTTATTCTCCAAAATAGAACACATTCTAGCTCACAGAACTTGCTTAAGTGAATGCAAAGGAATTGAAGTTGTCACCTATATATTATCAGATCATAGCACAATGAAATTGGAGATCAATAGCCAAAGAAACTACAAGAACTTTATCAAATCATGGAAATTGAATAATATCCTGTTGAACAAAAATGAGTTACAAATGAAATTAGAGAAGAAAATAAATAGTTTCTGCAATTAAATGATAGCGCACAAATAACCTAGTGAAATTCATGGAACACAATGAAACCTTTTAAGGTTTGTGCTGTGAAATACATTGTTACATTGATAAGTTACCCTGTATAACTTGTCACTTCTCTAAGAGTTCTTGGTATTCTCTATGTTGAATTTCCATGATTTTGAATATGCTGTGTCATTAAGAGGTCCTTTTCTGGTTGTGGCTAATTGGGGTTTTCTATATCTTGTTTACCCTAATATTCATTATTTTCACTAGGTTGGAAAAGTTACTGCTATGATTTCAGTGAATAATTACACTTATACTTTTAGCTTCATATTATAATATTTCCTGTGATTATTAGGTTGATTTTTTTCAGTCATGAGCAGCTGTTGGACACCATTTTACTGGTATATTGTAGTTTTTAGGGTATCATTGAACACATGATCTACTTTCAGTCTTCAAGTCCTGACAATCTCTACCCATATTTGATTTTTTCTGCCCATAATTTCAAATTATTATTTTTTATTGAGTTTATTGTTACATTTTAGGTATATAGTACAGTTGCAGTCATTATTGGGATCTTGTACCTTTACATGACAGGTCTTGGTTCTCATTTTTTCCCCCTTGATCCTGCCCTCCCTTCACCCCCTTACCCTCTCCATTTACAAACACTTTATTTCCATCTTTTCATTTTCTCACATTTTTTTCTTTTCCCTTATTACTTTTCTTCTAACCTTCCCATTTTCCCTACACCTTTAGCCCTTTTCTTCCTATTTGACAATGTCAGTTATCTCATTAGAATCTTATGTACTATTACAGTTTATTCACACCAGAGAAACTATTCGGTATTTACACATATGTGACTTATTCAAATTATTTTTAATGTCCTGAATTTCTATTTGTTTCCTTCTTATAAACTCTAATCTTTACTGGAGTGGTAGGAAGTTCAAATATTGCATTGTTTTATTTAGTTCAAACAATGTTTTCTTTGTGTCTTCTTTAATCTTATTGAATGTGTTACTCACTACTTCCTTTTATGTTTATATTCTCTTTGATCTTCAACATCGCATGCATCTGCTTATTATTTCTTTTTTATTTCTTCAAATATTTTAAATATTGTATTTTTGAGTTATTTCCTTGAAACTTCCCCTACTTTAGTGACCATGAGATTAGCTTTTGGGGAGTTCACAGGCTTTGGAGGCATCCTTTTTTGTTGTTGTTTTTTGTTTTGCTTGCTTGCTTTCTCATGTTTCTAGTGTTTTTGTTTATTTTTGAAGGTTGAGAATCAATTTTGGAAGAAAACTCTTTGGATCTGTCTTTATTGTTTGACTCAATAAGATCTGACCTTGGCTTTGCTTGTGATTTGGCATTCACATGGGTTGCATAGAGAGAACTACTACTGGTTCTATATGCAACTACAGAACCAATCATACACTGTAAGATAATTTAAAACATTTTTAAAATTGCACAGTTTTAAATAGCCTGGGTAGATATTTAAATAATATTGATGATATGTAGGCTTAGATGCATAGTATTTAGGTAGAAAAAAATGGAAAAAAATTGCTCAGAAAAATGGAATGAATAAAAAAGAAGCAATGGCAAATAAAGAAAGAAAAATATGGGAATTTGGAGATAGTATATTTTTATATCTCAAATGGAAACAAGATGTGATTATATTTTTGAGATTATTTGAGGTGTGGTAAAAGGAAAAAGAGGAAGGGAATTTTAATTGAAGTATGATGGAAAATGTGGAAGGTTGAAGCTAATTAATATGTTGAGAAAAGTATTATGTTTCAACCATCCATAAACAATTTTGATGAGGGTTAGCCTGACATAACCTATATAATCTAAAGCAGTAAGTGATTCTTAATTCCATTTCATCCATTTCACATACATATTGTAAGCAAAATAATAAAAATTAAACTATGGTGGAGGTATTTGTGTTATGTATGATAAAGAGAGAGGAGATCTGAGAGGAAAAATAAAGAAGAGGTGGTGGAAGAAATTTAAATGGATTATGATGGAGAATACAGGATTGTTGTGTTTGATTTATGAACAAACTGGAAAAGAAATATAGATAACCTTGTGAAATAACACTTTTGATGGAAAACCCTTGTGCTTAGGTAAGGAAATATAGAGACTAAATTTTAGTCCTCCACCTAGCTAGCACACTGTCTAATCCTTTGCTCTTATTAAAAGGAATATCAGCTAAAAGAATGAAAAGATTAAGATATAAATTGTGTTAATAGTATTTTTGTAATGCACAGGAATGTAAGAGTTTTGAGAGGGCTTAAGAAGGGAAGTAGAATGAGAAAATAATTTAAATCATATTATAGAGGGTACAGGAAGCTTAGAATTAATTCATCCTGAAACCAGGTAACTAATTTAATTAACCTTATAAAATATGCCTGACTGGGAAATCCTAGTATGTCTTCATGAGAAAAATAACTGAAATTCCTATGCTATTAGTAGCATAATCCCCCATCCCCAGGTCTTTCAAAAATTTATATTTGATGAAAGCAGCAAAAGAAAAAAAAATCCCACACACATACAAAAATACAAAACAAAGTCCTCTCAACCCTATATGTTGTAGTCAGAATTTGACTAGTGTTCTCTAACTCAGTAAAAAAAATGCACAGATCCTTTCTTTTAGCACTTGTAGGAGGATGATCTCCAGTCTCTATGACTATGATTTGGTTGTTGAGTATTTCAACTGGTGGTAGAGCTCCTTTCTGTATGACATCTTGTTCTTTTGCTGACAGTGAATGAAAGGGCTGGGTGTTTCAGACAAACTGTAGACTCTCTTGCTCCATCTGCAGGTGGAACTCTGCCCAGCTACAGTTGTAATCTTGTGAGTGTGAATCAGAACTTTTGCTTTTGTCTTCTTAACACCTTTAATTGTATCTAAAGATTGTGATCTCCTCATAAAGTGTCATCACAAATAATTTTTCTTACTTCTTGAAAGAAATCACAAGAGTAAAATTATCTGTTAACTAATATTCTTTTATTTATGAGTTGTTGAATTTCCATTAGTGAAACAGTCATGAACTTTACCTTATTTTTGTTTTGAGTGAATAAAGCTTAGTTTTTTGTTTTTTTTCGATTCACCATTTGAAGTTTTACTTTTATTCATTCAACACTTTTATTGATGCTTCCTATGTGTAAAGCAGAGAAAATATGAACAGGCAACACTTTGGAGTGTCAACGTATTTTTATTATTTTAGTTTATTAGTGTGTGTGTAGTACATAATGTTTTCCTTCTGGGAAACTGGTGCATGTACATAATACATATTAATTCCTTTTTTCATTCCCTTTCACTTTTCTCCTTTACCCCTCCACCCATCCCTTGATCACTTTCCATTTTCTGTACATGTTTGCAGTACATACTGTTTATATTCCTTGTGGAGTTTGTATATGTATATAACACATCCCAATTTCTTTTTAAAAATCGTTATAACTTCTCTCCCTGAGCCCTCCTTTCATCCCCTTATCCCCTTCCTTTTTGAGAATGATCTATAGGAAATTTTATCTGTACTGTTGTCTGCCAGAAACTTGGAAAAATTTCACACTTTAATAGCCTCATATTGATGAAGATTACAAATTTTCTCAATGATCATATAGTCCTTGCTTTCTAGTAAACATAAAATTAATTTGTAGGAGAAAACATTTCCCATCATCAGTGAATGACCATTAAAATATTTACACGAAGTAATTATGTTAGCTTTGTAACAGAAAAAAATATGGATAGTTTAAAATAATCTCATTATGTGTTTAAAATGATCTGTGTTCACAAACTTACATATGTGAAATAACAGTTTCAAATATACAAAATTAAAGATATATGTGTATATATAATATATAGAAAGATCAATAACAAAATTATAAATATGTCAGCAACTATATAACTTCCTTGTGAATATTTTCAAGCATGAATAAAACATAAGAACACAACTTTGACAATGCAAAATTTTAAAGTAAAACACTTTTGAATATTCTAAGCTCAATTGGTTTGTCCCTTCTTTCACATTGAAGAATTGCAAGACACCTATTTCATTTAATCATCTTTCACCAAATATATGAATTAATATCCTACATATCTGAGTCCAAATATCTTATTTTTTCTTTTGCTTTCCTTGGGAATAAGACAATTTCATGTAACTGCACATATTTGCTGTTACAGTTTTTATGTTCAATGTCCCTCCAAATGTCTCATGTATTGGAAAGGCAATTGGATCATGGGAGAACTAGACTCATCAGTGCATTCAACCATCAATGAGTTCAGTAACTTAATGTGCTGTTAGGAAGTGGGGCCTTATTGAATGAGGGCCACTGCAGTTGTGTTCTGAAAGAGTACATTCTTGTCCCTGTCTCCTCTTTCCTTTCTGCTTCCTCTCTGCCATTTGTTGAACATATGTCATCTTCCATCCTTTTCTATCATACTGTTTCTGTTTGGAGCAAGTGAAACATGGACTGAAACCATGGGTCAAAATATACCTCTTTCCCTTTAAGATGTGGCTGTAGATAGGATATTTTGTCACAGCAATTGAAGATACCTAAGACATTTACTTATAATTTTCACAATATAAGTAATCCAGATACCACATCTCTTAAAGAAATAAATTGACAAACTCAGGAAGTTTTTGAGGCTATCTTTTAAAAAATATTACCCTTTTCTCCATTTTTGTTTTCTTAATTTTGTCACTGCTTCTCATGTGCTCTCAGATTTTCTATGTACCACATCAACTTTTATTTATTGCCTAAAACCTTGTAAAACCACAAACTAAAGAAATGTCCTTTGACTATAATAAATCCATACCAAAGAACAATAACAAATATTTTCCCACCCACTATGCTGATATCAAAGAAAATTTATGAAATATTTGTTAGATTATCAGATCTTTAGCACATTGACTGTATTCAATATAGTTAGCATTCTTATAATAATCAACTGTTTCCAGTCTCAATGTTTCTAAAATCACAGCACAAAGTCAGAAGAGTTTATTTGGTTTAATGCACTTTTATTTTTAAAATGTAAATAACAAAGCAAGCAAAAACACTGTACAAGATGATGTATCATGCAAGCCCTTGTTTTACAACTCCTCTTCAGAATAACATAATAATGATGAAAATGGAATCATGTAAATTATTAATTTTGAAAGTGTGAAAATAACAGGGAAAACTAAGGTTTAATAGTAGAAATTATCTGATTTAAGCATTTTGCATTATGAATGCATGTAGCTTAGTAGCAGAATTTTAGACCTCTCAAAAAATTCAATGTTATCACTCCTGGCTTTTAAAAAAATCAAGTAGGCATCAAAATTATACATTTCCTATCTATTTTTAATTTATTTTAGATAAAAAACATAGAAAAGGGCTAATTTTACTCATGAAAGAATAAGAATTTGTATCCACTAAATACTAGGGACAAAGGCACAAGGGCATTTTCTTAGCAGGATTACTAAAAATGCCAGTTATTCTTAGACTTTCTGTAACATCTATAGGCATATTTGTTCTAGACAAGTGGATATCCAAACTGAGGCCCTATATCAGCAGGGAAGTTGTTAGAAGTTCAAATTCTCAGGTCCTACATCAGATGAATGAAGGCAGAAACTGCAAGAAGAATACAATAAACTGCACTTTAACAAGCACATCGAGTTATTCTGATGTCCATTTCAATGGAAGACTGGATAAAGAAAACGTCTTTTTAATAAAATGGAATACTACTCAGTCATAAAAAGTGAGAAATTAAAGACATTTATAGCTAAATGGATGCACATTGACGTGATTCTCTTAAGTGATATAAATAGGACATACATGTTTACATACTGAATAGTGTGAGAAACTCAAAGTGTAAATAAGGACTATAAAGTAAAATAGATAATGTGAAATAGGAAGAAAAGGGACAAAGAGGAAGGCTAAATGGGAGAGTTATGGAAAAGAAATAAAGGAATGGAATTAATATGTGAAAATGAAAAATAATGGAAACAAAGCCTTTGTAGATATGGAGAGAGGGAGGGGTTGAAGGAAGAGCAGTAGAATGGGAAAAAATAAGAACCAAGATTGATTATGTAAAGGTACAAATTTCCAACAATGAATGTCATTATATTATATACATTAAATGTACCAATAAAATTAATTAAATAAAGAAAATCATTGTTGATTGTTGCTTTTAATTTTAGCAAATGTAAACTTATGTCTTCATAGAATGAGATTTTAAGGAAATTACAATAACATAAATGGGCATAAAGAAAAAGAAACTTCAGCCTTAAATGCATCATCATGTAGGAACTTAATTATCACTTAAGGCATAACTTTGGGTGACAACAACCCATGCAATACTTTTCTGCTGTAAATTTATACTTTAGTGTGATAGTAATCAGGTGTCCATCTCAACAGCTTGCCTAGGGATAGAAGAAGCAATCTTTGTGTTGTACACCTGGTATGATGATGCAAGGTATGTGCACCTGTGCAAAAGTGTTAAACCATGATTTTTACACACAGAATGCTCAGTCTAACAGTTTTTTCATATGTTTACCTGAGCATTGTGGGTGTAAAATACACATCATTCATATCTGTTATGGGAACATGTAGTGTATAATAATAGAATGTGAGTGGCTAATAGTAGGTTGGTATGAGAACAGCAGGAATCCATCTGCACATTCACCTACTTAGTAAGGTGTATACAGAAGCTCTAATACAGTAATAGGTGTGCATTTGGGATTTGTTTTTTAAAAAGTTTTCTTTGATTTTTTTCTGATAGAAATAGCCCAATTCAGTAAAATGGCATGTGAAAAAACAGATTTGCAAGTTTTGGAGGAGGTTGAAAGTGAATTATCAGATGTCTCATGCACAGACGATGACATTGCCAATGTGAGCCAAAGTTCCTGTGACAGTGAGAGGGAGCAAGAATCAATAGATAGAGACACAGGATTTGAATGAAGACCTTCCTGATTCAGAAGATCACAAAAATATCAATTTTAGTACACATTTGACTGATCAAAATGGTACAAAATGGTCACACAACCAAATGTAATGATCAGATGTTAGAACTAGTTCTAAAACTATAGTGAGGATCTTGGCAGGGGTAAAATTTATTGTGTGGAATGCCAGCACTGTCATTCAATATTGGAAACTATAACAGATGAAAGGCCATGAGATGTGAAATACACAGATGATGAAATAAAAGTAAAACTGCATATAACAATAGCCAAACTAAAAAATGTGTTTACTGTAACGCTTCAGTAGCTGAACTGAAAGCATTCATAGATCTGCTGTATTAAGCAGGGCTTTCTCATGATAATCAGAAGAATGCAAACAACATGGTTATAAAAGACTTCTGGCTATGGGTTTGAGGATTGTAGAATAATAATGACACTGAGGAGATTTGGTTTTCTTCAAAGTTGCCTGTGATTTATTGACAAAATTGCATGCCAAGGAAGAAAAAGAACTGATAATCTTACTGCTATTTTCTCATTGAGAATTTTGTTTCAAAATGTCAAGCAATTTACATAGCATCTGAATACATGACTGTTGATGAATATCTTGCAGCATTCTTGGTTGCTGCAGCTTTAGTTAATATATTGGGGTAGCATGACCTTTACAACTGGAGGAAGGCAAAAGAAGGGAGTGACTCAGCTTCTTCATTTCTTTCTTTTTTTGGGGGGGTACCAGGGATTGAACTCGGGTCCTTGTGCTTGCAAGGCAGGCCACCGAACTGCTGAGCTAAATCCCTGGTCCTCAGCTTCTTCATTTCTAACTTTACTAAAACCTCAACAAAATTGAAGTCTGAGATCTTAACTATTTACAGCAAAACCAAAGATAGAACAGACATTGTTAATGAGTTATGTAGCAACTATGATGTGACTTGAAACACAAAATATTAGCCAATGGTTGTGTTTTACTCAACACTACACATGTGTGGCATAAATAGTTTGATAGCTTACTAAGAAAATAGTAATTGTTCAAAGTAGAATATTACTCAGCCATAAAGAAGGAGAAATTAGATTCATTCATAGGAAAATGGAGACATATTTAGGATATACTCCTAAGTGAAATAAATAAGTCACACATGTGTAAATACCAAATAGTTTCTCTGGTGTGAATAAACTATAATAGCACATTAGATCCTAATGAGATAATTGACAATGTGAAATAGGAAGAAAGGGGCTAAAGGTGTAGGGAAAGTGGGAAGTGTAGAGGAAAGCTAATAAGGTAAAAGAAAAAAATATGAGAAAATGAAAAAATGGAAATGAAGTGTTTGTAAAGGAGGACGGGAGGAGGGGTGAAGGGAGGGCAGGGACAAGGGAAAAAATGAGAAACAAGACTTGTTATGTAAAGGTACAAGATCCTGATAATGAATGTAACTGTAATGTATACCTAAAATGTACCAATAAATTCAATGAGGAAAAAACAGAAAATAATAAATGTAAAACATCACAGAGAAATTTTCTTAGAGGATTGGGACTGGGACTCAGACGACATCATTTACAGCAGAATAAACTTTTCTGCCCAAGAACCTATACGAAAAAGTTGTGGAGTACACTGGTGAGCTGACAGGTGAAAAGACAGGCACAACATCACAAAGATCTACTACAACAACAGGAAAACCCAAAAGACATTAACTGTGCCCTACAAAAAAGACAAGAAAACAAAACATATGTGCTAGAAGTTTAAGTGATATGTATGCATAAAATGCTCAGTTTTCATGTATGAAGATGGCCTTGAGTGTGACAGTTAAAGCAAAGATTATTTCCATGGTAGAACTTTGTATTTACATTCTAATTCACATAGGTTTTTCATTCTGGTGTTACCTTTTAGCTTTTGTAAGCAAGTAAACAGCTGATATGAAAATGTTGATGTCTATTCTAAGCAGTCATTACATACTTGATGTTTTATTTCATTGATACCTTACTTTCCTGCTAAACAAACATTGTACAATACAGAAGAAAGCTTCTTACAAAAGAGGAACACAAGAGAGGACAACAACAGCCTGCTTCACAGGAAAGGAAATTTAAGCACATAAGCTATCAGTGGAAATGAGACATATTCATGGAATATGAAGTTTTCATGTGTGAAAATTGCCTGGGTGTGACAATTGAAGCAAAGATTATTTTGTAGTAGAGTTCTATTGCCATTTTCATCATAACACATACAGTAATTTAGTTTTGATGTTTATTCTTAACACATATAAATAATTTAATACTTTATTTTACTGCTATTTTATATTCCTGTTAACTACATTTTATTTAATAGAATAAGAACCTCTTGGAAAAACAGCAAGGCCAGCAAGATGTCAAGTATGTCCTACAAAAAGGCCAGGAACGAAAACATGTGCTATCAGTGTAAGTGGTATGGGGGTATGGAACATGCTTTTGGGATGGATAAAGACTTCCTCAGGCTTGATAATTGAGCTAAAGATTTTTATTGTGGATGTTGAGTTCTATTGGAGCTTTCATTGTAATTCACATAAAAATGTATTTCTGCTATTATTTTGTAGATTTTGTGCATCAAAAATCAGTTGATGTTGAAAAATTTGATGCTTTTATATATAAACACAATAAATATTAAAAATTCAGTATTTTACTTTAAAATATCTTTCCTGCTAAGTACTCATTGATTAATATAATGAGACTGATAAAATTAAAATTAATAATTCATCAATAGAATAGAAATATTTTAAGACAATATGGGTATTACACACCCACAGCAATGCAATTTTGTGACAAATTGGCATCATGTCCTGCAGATATATCTTTTTTCTTTACCAATTTGATTTTCCCCTTCCCTCTCTTATCTACCTTACAACATTTGATTATGTCAGATTATATTACTTTTCCCATTAAAATCCTGTAGTGGCTGTGTTATGGTTTGTGTTTAGATATCCTCCCCAAAGCCTCATGTCAATGAGGTGGGACTTTCTTTTTCAGAGGTATTTGAATCTGGAATGCGTGATGCTGGGGTTAAACATATGTGATTATTAAAACACTACACTTAAGTTACTGGCTTGGCACCACCTTAATCCTGGTAGTCTGAATAGCATAAAAAGAGGCATAAAGATGCTCTTAAATGCTCTTTTGCCTTGGATACCTTGTGTGTGTCATACTGTTTCTCCTCTGCAAATTAGAAATACAGGTATTTTGTCTCAGCAACAAGAAAAAAGTAACTAAGACAGGCTGCCTATGTCATGCAAACCAAAATGTACTCCTTACAGTGTTTTACAAGGCCCTGCACAATCAATTTACCTGCTCCCCAGTATTTCTATTAACCTCATTTCCTTCTTTGCCTATTCTCACTTCATCAATTTCAGGTGCACTAGACTTCTTATAACTCTTCACATTTACAACATATAATACTATTGCAAATATTTTGCATCTACTGTTCTCTCTGTCAACACTCTTAACTCAGACATCTACATGGCTGATTTTGTTTTTCACTTCATTTGGATCTTTACCCAAGTGCTACCTTCTTGATGAAGCCACTCCTGGTCACCTTAATCATTTGTCTAATTTATTTATTGTATTTATCTCTTAGGCACTTGTATATGTTCTTGGAATACAGTCTATGTGTTTACACCTTTATTGGGATCCTTTTCCTCACTAATACACAGGTTGATAGAAGCTGTAATTTTCATTTGTTTTGTTTACTGCTGATATACAAGTGATTAACACAGTGCTGGAAACATTTTCAGAAATCAATAAATATTTTCAAAATGAAGGGAGATGAGGAAGTGTTGGAGGATAGAAAAAAGGAAAAAGGGAAGGACAATTTGATAGAGGTCTTCAAATTGTTAAATGTTACTGTGTTGTTGGCCCGGCTTATATAATATAATATTTTAAAATAATTTTTCTGAACAACTGATATATACATTTATATTTCTAATCTTAATATTTATCAAATAATTTCCTTAGAATCTTCTTACTATCTAGATTTCTTCATTACATCTCAAAAAATTAATCTAACGATAATACCATGATTCATGCTTTGTTTTAGTTTGACTTTTCCTGGAATGCTTGTCCAATCTTTAATTTTCAACTTTTCACAATCACTTTGTTTAATAAACATGTCTGGCATAAAATTTTGAGTTATGTTTATTTTTCAAGTGAAATCAGAAATAATTACCTTCTCCATTAATTGATAAAATTTCATTCATTGATACAAGACATGTCATTTTATATCTTTAAAAAGTATTTTAACAGTATTATTTTTGCTTTGCTTTGTTTTTTATTTAAAAGTTTTAAAATTTTCATTTTAATGTGGCAACAATAATTAACATAAGGTCTACTCTATTAAAACTTTAAGTACATAATATATTATCATTAAATATAAGTCAAAAATTTATGGCAGATCTAGAGGATTTATTCATCTTGAATAATTGCAACTTTAAGTGTGCTGTTTACCAACTTATTTCTCCTCCCTCAACTCCTGTCAATTACCACTTTACTCACTGATTTTAATAGTTTGAAGATCTTAGACATTTAAGTGAAATCATACAGAATTTGTCATTTTGTCACTGGCTTGTTTCATTTAGCATAATGTCCTCAAGTTTCATCCATGATGTTGCCTAGTGGAGGAGCTCCTTTTAAACTCTGAATAATATTCTCCTCTATGCATGTACTACTCATGTGCTTTATCCATTCATCCATTAATGGACAATTAGGGTGTTTCTATAACTTAGCTTTTGTGAATACTGTTGCACTGAACCAAAGAGGTACTTATTATCTCTTTGAGAACCTTTTGACTATATCCTTGGAAACGTAATTGGTAGATCATATGATAGTTATATTTTAGTTTTTGAAGAATTATACTGTTTACACAGTGGGTACAATATTTTGTATTCCTACTAACCCTGTCCCAATGTCTCAGAGCTCACTTTCTCCACACTCTTGCCGAAAATTGTTGTATATTTTTGTTACTATTAGCCACAATATAGTAATAGGTTATATATTACAGTGGTTTTTATTTATATTTTCCCTATGAATAATGATGTTTATATCATTTCATGTTAATTTTAGCCATATGTATTCTTCCTTGAGAAAATGTCTACTCACATTTTTAGTCAATTTTTATATATTGTAGTGGGAATTCAACTTAGAACCTTGAGCTTGCCAGGCTGGTGAAGCACTGATGAGCTCTATCCCTCACCCAAATAATTTATTTTTATTCATTTATTGTTTTCAGTACCAGGACCTTGTGCTTCCCAAGCAGGTGGGGCACCACTGAGTCCAGCCCCTTTAGTCCATTTTAAAATTGGGACTTTACTATTGAGTTTTATGTGTCTGTTATACATTTTTAATAGGTAAATGCACACTCAGCAGTTATTCAAAGTACAAGATATATGCAAAAACGTTTCTCTTTTATAAAGAAGAACTAAACTGTTTTGCTTACTGAACCACCATAGTTGAAATCAGAAAGTATGATACCTCCTGCTTTGTTCTTTATCAAGATTATTTTGGCTGCTCAAGATTTTCTGTGGTTCCATATATAGTTTAATATACTTTTATGATTTATGTAAAATTTCCATAGGATTTTGCAGAGAATTGTGACATCTGTAGATAACCTTGGTAAGTATGAACTTTTTAATATTATTAAACCCTTCAATATATGAAAACTGGATGACTTTCCATTTTTATGTCTTTTTAAATTACAGTCATCAAAGCATTATAGGTTTCAGTGTACATTCATTTTTTAACGTTTTGAAGATTATTCATATTTTATGCCTTTTGGTGTGTTTATAAATGGAATCATTTTCCTAGTATTCTTTTAAGGTAGATTATTGTTAGTTTGTAAAATGCAATTAATTTTTTGCTGATATTTATTAGGCAACTGTTCTGAATTAATTAGTTCTAACAGGTTTACTGTGGAGTCATCAGGGTATTTTACAATTCAACTTCTTCCTTTCTGATTGATGCCATTTATTTTACTTGTTTAATTGTTCTGGCTAAGATTTTCAGTATTATGTTGAACTGTATTGTATTGGGAAGAATAAATATCATTGTGTCACTTTTGATTTTAGAAGAAAAGCTTTTCAGTTTTCTTTCTTTCTTTTGTCTGTTTTTTTTTTTTTTTTTTTTTTTTTTTTAGGTCCTTTCGCTTGTGAGGCAGCGGGGTGGAACCACTGAGCTAAATCCCTGGCCTCAGTTTACTTTTAATTGAGTCTATTGGTAATTTTGAGGTATACGGTGCAGTTACATTCATCATTGGGATCTTGCACCTTTACATGACAGGTCTTGGTTCTCATTTTTTCCCCATACCAGTACCTTCCCTTCACTCTTTCCATTCTTCTCCATTTACAAAGAATTTTTTTCCTTTTCTCATACTTTTTCTTTTCACTTTTTAATATGACATTAGCTTTTCATATATGGCCTTTATTATGTTGACATAAAATCCTTCTATACTTATTTTGCCCAGAGGTTTTATTATGAAAAGTTTTGGATTTTGTCAAATGGTTTTGCTGCATTTATTGATACGATTATATGAATTTTATTATTTATTCTGTCCTTGTGGTATATCACAATCATTGATTTTATATGTTGAACCCTCATTACATTTCAGTGAAATATCATTTATTCACAGTATATATGTCACTGAATTTGAGTTAGGGTATTATATTGAGAATATTTCCATCTATATTCATAGATATTATTGGCCTTATATTTTCTGGTTTTATTATGTTTTTTGGGGGGGTGTTGCTATCAGTTTAATCCTGGCATCCCCAAATGAGCTTGGAAGCATTCCTTATTCTTCAATTTTTTGGAAGGATTGACCTTAATTCTTCTTTAAGTGTTTGGTAGGATTCAAGAGTAAAGCTATCTGCCTTGAACTTTTATTTATTTGGAGATGTATAATTACTGATTCAATTTCCTTACTAGTTATAATTCTGTTCAGACTTTCTTTTTTTTTATTATTCAGTCTTGGTTTGTAGCCTATTTCTAAGAATGCATGTTTATTATAGGTATGTCCATTTCGTTTGTGGGTTTGTTCAAGTTGACATATCACTGTTGATTTTCTGTCTGGTTATTCTATTCATTATCAAAAGAGGGATGTAAAAATTCCCAAATATTAATCATATTGCTTCTTTTCTCCTTTTAGCTTTTTCGGTATTTAGTTTACTAGATATGATCAAAATATATGGTGAGTATTAAAAAATTTTTAAGGTATTACAGAAAATGACAGTTTTCTATTAATTATCCTCAAAACACCCACTTTAAACACACATTTCCCATTACTAATTCCACTTTCTGCAGAGGTTTTGGAAGTTCTCTTTCATTAATGCCTTTATTTGCATTGTTGTAGCTGCTTAGATGCCCTTAATCATTTCAAATATTTCTCTTTCATAGTATTTTTGCTTTCGGGAGGAGCCAAAAGTTACACAGTGCCAGATCTGGTGAATAAGGTGAATGAGGACATACAGTAATTTTTTCTACAAGCCTATCTTTCCATTGGATGGCATGCAGCAGTGGCATTCACTGTATTTTTTATCACCACTCATAAAAACTCGTGAAAGTGGACTTCCAGAACTGCTTTAAAAATTCAGAGGAAAAACGTGATAAATGGGTTCAAAGGACGGAGGAGTATTTCGAGGAAGATTAATAACAATATGCCTTTATTATAATTAAATAAAAACAAAATTTAAATTCACTGTATTTTGAGATCACACCATATATATGAAGTTCATTTTCTTATCATCATGCACTAAGAATTCTAAACTATGTAGGTGACAAAACATTTCTTCTTTTAGAGAAATATATGGATCACTCTAATTGCTTGTTCTTTTTGATATACTATTGAGTCCTGTTACTTGAATTGCAATTTCAAGTTATATTCTTTGACCTGTTAGCATCAGTGAACTTTTCTACCTCCTTTTCTGCATTTTAGCCCAATATCCTCCCGAATATTTTAAATCTATCATTTTGTTAATATTAGGATACATGTTTTTGCATCGTGCGATTCCTCTTTAACCCATCATGTGGTTTTAGTCCGTCATACTTTTACATACTTTCAATGATTGCTGGTCATCCTTTTTGATAGTTTTCCCAATTATCATGTTTATTATCTTGTAGCTTTCTCAAGAAAATGTTATATATATAATTTACTTGATACTTGCATAATTGGTACTTTTTCATCTACATAATTTGTGATTGAAAAGCAATTTTAATATACTTGAAATCACTTATTCATTATGTTCCTTAGGAATAACAGATTTTAAGCCTCAACAAATTCAGATGTTTGTAAATAACTATAAATATTAGATTTAGTGACATGCATGATATCATACAAATGAAAAAATACCAAAAGTCTATTAGATAACTAGTAATATTTCATAAATTATTAAATATACCTTTTGAAATAAAATGAAAAAAATGCATTATACAGATTTCGTACCATATAACCACCTAATGATACAAAGTAGTGGATATATTATTATCCAAATTCAAGAAAGAATAGGAGATTTTAAACATACCTAGGAGCTGGCTTCAAGGCAGAGACATCATGGAAGAAGGGCATGACAGAGTAAAGATGCTTAGCTCTTGGTGGTCAGGAAGCAAAGCAGGGGAAGAGTACCAGAGAGGACTGGGCTACGGACTACATATAGTACCTAAGCCATAATTTTATGGCCAGGCACACCCAGGAATACGCTTCACTAATCTAGGCATTTTTTAATCCATTGAAGTGGATAAATCAGTACTGTCATATCATACTATAAGAAAATAATGTAGATAATAGATAAGCACTATATATAATGAGATCTTGCATGATATTCTAGAAGTCAAAGTAAACAAATTCATAGAAATCCAATAGACACCAAGCATCATTTTTTAAAATCCATAGTTATGGATACTTTTGTGCATCTGAAGAACATTTAGGATGCAAAATTTTATAAAAATCCAGAGGAAAGAGAGGTTAAATAATAGCAACATAAAGGAGACAAAGTTTAATAAATTTTTAGATCATTGGAACAACATAATGAATTTATCTTATTTAACGGACTAATTATAGAAACATAATCCTGCAACCTTACAACTGCTAGATGGTATATATATTCTTATTAGCACAGAGAATTCACAATAATCAAATGCATTAAATAATAAAGAAGCTGTCAAAAAATTTCAAAGAATGGATATTATGCAGATTAATTTCTGATAATAGTGCAGATGAGTTGGAATATTAATAAAAATAAGAAGAAAATTCATTAATTTCTTCTAAGTAATGTATTAATAATATTTCTGTTTCAATATTTTTGGTAAAGAATAATGCATTAGTACATATTTGCAATACATCATGAATACATTCCTTGTAGGGAATATATATAAATATATAATATTCATATATATATATATTCAATAATCTTTTTTACTTCTCTCTTCTCTTTTCCATTTTCTCCATCCTTAGATTTCCTTCCTGTTTCCAGAAAGCCTACTTTCCTGTTTCCTATCATATGTCTTTTATATTATTCTTTAAATTTCTTATATTTTGGGTTTCTGTAATAAAAGGAACCATGCAATACTTAACCTATATCTATTTAAGAAAAGCAAATTTCCAAATTAGTCATAGAAAAAAACAAAAAAAATATTATGGAAGTTTTGAAAAGCTAGAAATAAGTAATAATGCTAATAATAATAAACATACCAAAATCAAGTTTTGAGTGCAGCAAAAGTGGCAAGTAATTTCTACATACCTCAAAATGCAATTTTCAAGGCCTTCTTGCTTATTTCCATCTTCACATCTTGCTATTGCTAATTGCTACCCCCTTGGAAGATTATGTCTTTTGTTGTCGTTCAGATCTTGACGTTCACCTCCAGTTTCACCTTGTTTCTGAAGATTTCCTATCTGTTGGCTTCCTGATTAGTTTTCATTTTCCTTTGTATTCCAAACTAGTTGACAAGGTTTTTGAGGGGACAGAGAACTGGCCTTTATTTATATGCTTTACATTTTTGGAATCACATTGGTAAGCACCATGACTCTTCCATCTCTGTGTCTATGTGTGCTCAGGCTTGGTGAGTGATTTACAAAACTATCTAATGATTTACAATAAACTACTATTCCAGTAGAGTTTAAAATATTATGTCACATAACAGTGCCACTGGAATAGTCCACTGCTTTTCTGTCTTGCTTCATTTCTCTTCAAAGCCAAATTTGTAACTTTAAAATATTGTTTTTCTTCAAATTGAACCTCTTAATTTAAATATAACAGCTGTTTGTTTTGCTAAAGAGATCATTAATAATGTTAGCTTTTTTAAAGTGTATGAAAATGTGCTTACAATGAATGAGGTGACAATAAAAACATAACAAGAATCAGATCTATTAAAACTTAGACTAATCAATCAAATATTTTGCACATTTTATAATTTCATTTGGTATACTCATAATGAGCCAGTGCATTTGACAGGTGGAAGTGTTTGAGTGACATTCAACAGTGCATTTTCATGAAGTATTTTGATTACAGAAATGCTTGTATTAAACAACTAAGTGCTGATATATTATGAAACTATGCAATGCATTTAACAGCACTCCAAAGTTGTGCTTCACTTTTGATAGACAGTGAATTTACAGTCTGTAAATGACATTTTATTGTCAGTCAAGCTCTTATACCTTATAAATTAGTCAGAACACTTTCTATCCCTGCTAAATGCATATTGAAGCAAAGGTAAATGCATCCTAAAACCCTTAACAGAAGCTTTCTTTGCTCTCTCATAGGGTAACTGAAAAAACAAAAACAAAAACAAAATCTGTCTTATTAGAGATATTGGAATTGGTTTATAAGATTTGGCTATTGTAACCATTCCCAAAAGTGTTCCAAAATGGACAAAACTGCCTCTAGAGTAATAATAATATATCTTTGACATTGATAAAATGAAGTTGAATTTCAATCATAGTAGCTACATTAAGGAAATATAGAGGGATTTGTACTTTCCAAATGGGAAAAGCAAAGTGGGTGTGAAAAGAAAAACTATTCACATGTTCTTGAAAGTACATTATAAATGGAGTTTTAGGTATTTACAAAAGAATACTGTACTAAAATAACCTTATGGTGGCCTTAGACTGTTGGAAATAATATTAGTTCAACATAATATTGATTTGCTTGAAGCATCTCACACAGTAGACTTTGTCATTTTTTTTGGACAAGGGCAAGATTATTTTTGCCTATAAGCAAAAGTACTAAAATGGCTTGAGAGGATTTTTAAAACTCTGTAAAATAATTTATTTTGGGATATCATAAATCTTTTTGTGTGTGTTTTGGCTAATAATAGTCTCAGAAATACATTTCATCACTCTTACATAAACTCAACCAACTAAACATAAATAGTACAATTCTATGAAAAGAAAATTAACTATAAACAAATCAGAGAATAAGTGAAATTTCAGTTCCCTTTTGCCTTCGGGCAGTTTTTTTGCCTCCCATAGCATACCTTGCATTGTAGAGCAAGGGAAAATAAAAATGTAACTTCAGTTGTAGTTGAAATATGAAATATACAGGAATAATTTTCCATTAGGCCACCTATCTGTATTTTAAAAAAGAGATTAATTAATAAAATGTATACATGCTTGAAAATAGTTACTGCATCTAAATTATTTACCAAAATAAATAATGTTTTATACATGCACCCACAGTCACACATCCACAATTTTGATAGATTTCTTTCTTCCAATGTTAAGACAAGAAGGGAAGCTAGAATGGAAATGCTTTGTGGTAGAACAGAACCATCAGCTAGAGAAAGATTAAATATCCGTACTTGTTGTCATCCATGATCCCGCTCATGGAACAAGGTTCTGGAGCTTGGACTGGGAGGCTAAGGTGCAGAATCACCAGGCAAACTCCGGGGAGGTTTCTGGAATGCTTCTGCTTTGTTCAGGAAATGCACAGGCTTATATAGGGACAACCATGGGGGAGGAGCATGGGAGGAACACTTAACATTTGGAGATATCTTGTTTGCCAGACATGGCAGAGTGATTTTTCTTGGGCGAGGTGAAGGATTCATGGACTAGGGATGGAGGTGCAGCCTGTTGGACCAGCATCTATGCACTTAGGTGAGTTAGCTCAGCCTTAGCAAGGTCTTGGAGTTAGCTCAGGGGACAGGAGTGTGGCGCACCTGGCCCAGCCAGGCTTGAACTTCTCCCACAATTCCCCCTTTTGTCTTTGATTCCAGAGCCTCATCCAAAAGAACCACATTTTTATGAGATTGGTTATACCTTTTACAGGCTAGGTGTCTGATTTTTTAAGATAAAGAGCAACAAAATAATTTCAAGCAGGGTCAACATATAGGGTGATGACAATTTCAATCGTTTAGCCCAGGAACGTAGGTTTTTCCACCTAAATTCCAGACCAGATTATCTCTCACATATTAATAAGAGTAAAAACATCAAGAGCCTGTATATCATTTAACTGAACAATAATATGAGTCAAGGTTTGTCACCATTGATTGTCTGTGGGATCCCAGGTTTTTCATATATAATTTAACAGATTTTTATAATCATTACAATGTTGACAATGATAAGAAGTAACACAAATATGGGTGAAATTTGCATGACAACGGCTTAGAATCTTAGTCTCTAATAATTGAATTTTTTCCCAGACAAGATTTATCTGGGTTTGTAAATTTAAAATGGCAGCACAGACATCTTGAAACAGTAGGGCCGTTTCTCCGAAGGCCTGTGTGGTACTTTTGTCAGTTGGTTGGTGCCAATGGCAGAGATTTCCAAATCATGTCTACTGTGAGGATAAAGCACAAGGTTAAAGAGCGGATCTGAATTCTGCCAATCTTTTGTAAGACTTACTGGAAGCCAAATAGTGGGAGGTGTTCTAGTTAAATATAGATACCAAACAGAGGAATGATTAAACAAAAGGGGGTTTATACAAGGGGTCAAGCAAAATTGGGGTGATATCGGTAGGCTTGAGGCCCACAGATCGAGAATGATTACCATAGGGTCTGGGTAGCTGACCCTTCTATGGCTGTGGGATATAGGAAAACGACCATGAAAGGGGAAGGCAGACCAGCGCTGCAGGGAAGAGAGACAATAGGCCAATCTATGGTAACAAAGATAGAGATAGGGGGGTTAGGTACCAGAGCCCATACTTGCGGATTTGGCGAAGGAAGAGGAGCAGCCCATGTTGAATTAGCAGTGAGGGCTGCACAGAGTAGGTGTAGTGGGGACTGAGGCTGCAGCCCTGCCATGAAGGGTCCAGGGTCTCCCAGCTGCGCCAGCCCCAGAGGCTTTCAGAGGGAGGGCTCCCAGGGACGGCCATGCCAGGCCTCCTCAGACACCTGCCACATTTCTTTGGTCACAGTCACGTTGCGGTGTGGGGGCACTAACGTGATGAACACAGATGAAGCGACTCTCTTGATGCCATTGCTCAGGGTCCTGAGATCTCTAATCCTGGATGAGCTGAGGTTCTGTAGGCCCCGGGAAGCCTGCTGTGAAAACCACAGCAGGATGTGCAGACCTGGACATTAAGGACAAGCTGGGCAACCTGGATCTACCCCCCGACAACCTCCACCACACCCTTTGGCCTTCCAGTGCCCTCACCCCGTGCTAGCTGGCCCTCTGGGGGCATCGCTGGGCTCGGACCTGGAGCAGCTGCACTTGCACCTGCCTCCTCTCCAGCCGCCCCAGGCCCCAACCGAGCCCCTGCCTGCCCACCACAGGCCCTCAGAGTCAGAGGAGGAAGAAGATCAATGGGATCAGTAAGACGGTGACGCACAGGGTGGAGACCTCATTCTTGGACCAGAAAAGGTGGGCTCTTCTGGATGACCATTATTCCACTGAGGAGGGGGTTTTGGTAGTGACACATCATCGACAGGTAGTGAGAGACCAGCGGGAGGGGCTGACGCCTTTGGGGAAGAAAGCGGAAGAAACAGCCTGCCCATGCCATCTTTTTTAAGAGGCTTTTTCCCCCGCTATCTTTAGAGTGCTCAGGGGGCCTTACACTTGCCTGAGTTTGGGCTGAAAAATCACCTCAGATGCCTTTACAGCATGAGGACCCTTTCCTAAGGTGGCGTGTACTAGCCATTCTTGACTTAAGACATTACCCATAATAGGAATCCGTACCCACAGCTTCAACATTTACCCAGTACATGCAAGCCCCATGTTGGGTGCCAGCTGCTGTTATCCATGGGTTCAGGAGCTCGGACTGGGAGGGTAAGGTGCGGAATCACCAGGCAGACTCTGGGGAGGTTTCTGGAACACTTCTGCTTTATTCAGGAAGTGCACAGGCTTATATAGGGACAACCATGGGGGAGGAGCATGGGAGGAATATTTAATGTTTGGTGATATCTTATTGGCCAGGCATGGCAGAGTGATTTTTCTTGGGCGAGGTGAAGGAGACACGGACTAGGGGCAGAGGTGTAGCCTGTTGGACCAGGGGAGTTAGCTCAGCCTTAGCAAGGTGTCTGAGTTAGCTTAGGAGACAGGAGTGTGGTGCACCTGGCCTAGCCAGGCTTGAGCTTCTGCCACACCTACTTTTGTAAAAGCTGACTATACCATATATCTCTCAAAGAAGTGATCTTTTAAATTAAAAAAGCAGAAGGGTAAATTATGGAGTAACAAGAAATATGTAATTATTCCAGGTGGATAATTTTTCAGAATGGCCTGTAGATAAATGGGAGTGGAGGTGGGAAGAAATATTAGTTGTCTAGTTAAATAATAATGTCATACCGAATGACCACAAAACTTCATTGACATACAGCATGTGTTCAATGTTAATGGTACTTGGATGGTTTTGTAGGGGTTCGGTTGATTTTGGTTGGGTTCTCTCATATCTTGCAGTTGGCTGATTCTGTACTCAGCAAAAGTGATCTGGGTAACTTGCTTTTGTTCCTTACATTTCCCACCATTCCTCTAGGTACCATCTCATGGCAATGGAAAGGAAAGAGGAGAATACATCCAATCATACATTAATCAAAAAGACTGTTATTGTATCATTGTTGTTAATATCCAAAAAAAGATCATATGGCAAAATCCAGAGTCAGAGTAGAAGATATTGAAAAATAACATGGCAAAATGGGTATGGGTTCATAGAAAGTGTATGTTTTTTTTTAATCTACTAAAGTGTTTTTGGGATGAAGATACACTATGTTAAACTTTGTAACTCAAAAGAAAAACAAGTTATCTAACTTCTACAGTGATTAAGTTCAGTAACTGAAAGTCCCTATAATCTTAGATACACATGAGGTCAAGATCAAAATACTAATTCAGAGTTCTGAATTGATCTAATCTCTGTCTCAACAGCTACTTCAACCATTGCTGAGGAAGTAGTAAATGAGAAACAAAATGATCACTGATTACGATGGTTCTATGCATAAAAGAACACATGTCCTGTATGCTTGTATTTGATCGACAAAAGTAAGTCATATGGCCTTATGTAAGTTCAAAGGGGCAGACATGGATAATCAATCCTATCATGTACCAGAAGTAACAAATATAATATTTATGAACAACCCTTAGTATTGCACACTTTAACCTAGAGGCTAATTCTTTGTGTGTGAATAATTCATGTTTATTAAAGGAACTTTTGTTTTTAATATTTTATTTTCTTAAAATGCATTCTTTGTACATATGAAGAGTTCAACATGATACTTCAGAATATGTGTACAGGACACGTTAATTAATTAAATCCTCCTCGTTCCTCCAAAACCCTAATAACCACAATTCCATATGAAGACTAATATTTAGCACATGAGAGACAGCCGGTAATACTAGTCTTTCTGTGTCTGTCTTATTTCACTCAACATCATATCCTCCAGTTTAATTCATTTTTCTGAATATGATAAGATTACATTCTTCTTTGTGGCTAAGTAAATAAATAAATAAATATATATGTATATATATATATAGTGTAACAATAAACATGGTCATGTTGTATTTCATTCATATGCTGATTTCAATTCCTCTGTATATATGCTAAAATTGGGATAGCTAAATCATACGGTAGACCTATTTTTGAAGAACCTCTGCAATGGCTGTACTAAATTACAGTCCTGTGAAAGCGAATAAGATTTTTTTCCTTACATACTCCATAGTATTTATTTTTAATAGTAACTATTCTGATGAAGGTGAGAAGATATTTCATTGTACTTTTGAATTTGCATTTCCCTGATGTTTGGTGATGTTGAGCAATTTTTATGCATCTGTTAACAAATTGTTTCTTATTGATACATATCAATTTCATTAATTTGCCTATTTTAAAATTGAGTTATTTCATTTTTCAAACTTGGTAGTTCTTTGTATATTATGAGTTTTAATATTTTGTTAGATGAACAGTTAACAGTATTTTATCCCACTCTATAAGTTGTCTCCTTATTCTACTGATTGTTTCCATGGCTCTTCAGAACTTCTAGTTGAACATAATTCCATGTGTTCATTTTTGTTTGTTTCTTATGCTTTTGGAGCCATACTTCAAAAATCATAGCCTATATCAACATACTGATGTGTTTCCCATATTTTTTTCTTCTAGTAGCTTCATAGTTTCAAGCCTTAAATTTAGGCGCTTTTTAAAATATTGAGTTAATTTTAATATAGGGTGAGGGATATCAAGCTTTAATCTTCTACATATATGAATGTCACCAGTGTCATTTATTGAAAAGGGTGTTCTTTCTCCAACATGTTTTTGGTGCTTTTTTCAAGAATTTGTTGGCTATAGATATTTGGGTTTAATTTTCAGAACTCTATTCCATTCCATTTGCTATGTGTATAGTTTTACATTGGTACTATGCTTTTTAGTTTACTTTTCCTCCAAAATATGCCTTGAAATATGGTACTGTGATACTTTGTTTGTATATCATGATATTTTGTTCTCTTTGTTCAAGATGGCTTTGGCTATTTGAGCTCTCATGTGGTTCCAAATGAATTTTAGCTTTTTTTTTGTTGTTTTGTTGTTTTTTTTTTTGGCGAAGTCTATGAAGAATGTCATTTTGATGAAATTTTCTTACATCTGTAAATCACTTTGAATGATAGTAATTTTAATAATGTTAATATTAATTCTTCCAATACATTTACATGGAAGGTAGCTTCATATTTTCTGTGTGTTTCTTAATTCCTTTCTTTTGAAATTGTTACTGTAGAGTTCTTCTATTTACCAGGTTAAATTTATTCTAGGTACTTTATTTTTTGTATTCATGATGAGTTAGATTGATTTCATGATTTCTTTCTCAGCAATCTTATTAATGGTGTATAAAACGATACTAATTTTAAATCCTGTAACTTTACTAAATTCTTTTATTAGTTCTAATAGACTTTTAGTGGCACATTTACATTTTTCAATATACAACAATCATATGATCTAAAATGGATAATGTGAATGTTTCTCTATTTGTAAGCCTGTTACTTATTAGTCTTGCCTAATTGCTCTGACTAGGATTTCTAGAACTAACAACTTTGAGAGAGGACACCCTTGTCTTATTGCAGTTTTTAGGAAAAATGATTTAGGCTTTTCCCTATTCATGATGATGTTTGTTGTTGGATTGTCATATATAATCTTAACCACCCAATTTATTTAAGTGTTTTAATAATTAAATAGATTTAATCATTAAATTGCATTTTATAAAATATTATTGAATCTATAAAGAAGATCATATAATTGTTATTCTTCATTCTGTTGTTGTGATATACTGCATTTATTGATCTACTTAAGTTGAACCAGGCTTGCATTCCAAGAATAAGTCCAACTTGGTTATTGTGAATTATGTTTTTAATGTCTCATTAGGTTTGATTTGCTAGTATTTTGTTGAGAATTTTGTATCTATATACATCGTGGATATCTGTCTATTATTTTTTTTCTGTCCTGTTCTGGTTTTTATTTCCCCACTAAGTTTATTGGTACATTTAAAGCTAACAATACAGTTACATTTATCATTGGGGCCTTGTACCTATACATGATATGTCTTGGTTCTCATTTTCCCCCCATACTCCTGCCTTCCCTTCACTCCATTAACCCTTCCCTATTTACAAAGCAGTTTTTTCCTTTTTTCACATTTTTTCTTTTCCCTTATTTTCTTTCTTCTCCCTTTCCCTCATCCCCTTTAACCATTTTCTATCTGTTCTGGTATTTGTTTATGGATAATGTGAAACTCAGAATGAGTTTGAAAAGCTTTGTCTGGTGAAATTCTTTGAAATAGTTTAAAAATAATTGATATTAGCTCTTCTTCAAAAGTGTGATAAAACGAGTAGAGTTGCAATCTTCTCCTGGACTTTACTTTTTTATTAATTAATTTTATTAGCACATGCTTGCAATACATAAAGTTTACATTCATCTTGGGGAATGTGAATAATACAGCTTGTTGGTTTTTATAATCCCTTTTCTTTTTCAACACACATCCCTCTGTCCAACTAAAATCTTTTTATACATTTTCATTCTTGCTGTTATTCATAGCTCATGTTTATGACATATAATGTCAACATTCATTGAGGTTATTAGGTTACTGTACATGGCATATCTTAATTTTTCTAATGTCACTTTCCCATTCCCTACACATCCTCAGTCTCCTGGATCCCTTTCAATTTACAAAAGATTTAGATCCTTGTTTTGTTCTAGCCATCCTTTATGATGCTATTTGTTGTATTTTGCCTTACTCAAATTGGAGATGTCATGAGACTTTTAATCTTGTGAGGCTGATTTATTTCATTCAATGCCATATTTTCCAGGTGCATCATCTTTTGTTTTTGAGACAGGGTATCATTATGCAGTTCAGGAAGGCCTTGAACTCACTATTCAGCCCAGGCTGGCCTCAAAGTCATGACAAGCCTCTTGCCTTAGCATTGAAATTCCTGGGATTACAGACATGTGCACCATACCCAGTGCATCCACTATCCTACAAATTTTTCAAAGTTATCCATTTTGTAGGGAAATAGTATTCGATTACATAGAGATACCATATTTTCTTTGTTTCCCCATTAAGTTTATTGGTACATTTAAAGCAAACAATGCAGTTACATTTATAATTGGGATCTTGTACCTTTACATGATATGTCTTGGTTCTTATTTTTTTCCCTTACCCCTGTGCTCTCTTCACCCCCTTCACCCTTCCCTATTTACAAAGAATTTGTTTTCATTTTTTTCCACATTTTTTTCTTTTCCCTAATTTCCTTTCCACTCCACTTCCCACTTCTCCTTTAGCCATTTTCTTCCTATTTCACACTTCAGTTTTTCATACCAGAGAAACTATTCAGTATTTATTCAAGTGTGTCATATATATTTCACTTAAGAGTATAGCCTCAATGTGCATCAGTTTATCTATAAATTTCTCTAGTTTCTCATCCTTTATGGCTGAGTAGTATTCCATTTTATAGAAAAACTAAATCTTCTTTATCCAGTCTACAGTTGGTGGGCATTTGGGTTGTTCTAAGTTATAATCATTACAAACTTTGCCACTATAAACATGGATACACATGTATACTGTAGTGTGATACTTTTATTCTTTTGGAAAGATATCCAGATGGATATCTGGGTCGAATGGGACCTCTAATTCTAGTTCTTTGTGGTATCTTCATATTGATTTTTTTTAGTGGTTGCATTAGTTAGAACTCACACAAACAATGGAGAAGTGTTTCTTTCTTCCCACTGCCCCACTAGCATTTGCTAATGGTTGATTTATTAATAACAGCCATTCTTTCTGAGGTGAGGTAGGATCTCAGTGTTGTTTTCATCTGCATCTCTTGAGTGACCAGTGATGATGAACATTTTTTCACATATTTATTTACTGATTTTACTTCTTTATCTGAGAAATGTCTGTTCATTTCAGATGCCCATTTTAAATCACGTCTTTGTATTTGGGAGCTCTGATTTTTTTGAGTTCTTTATATATTCTTGATAGTATTCCTTTATCTGAGGAGAAGCCCAAAAATTTATTCCCACATGGTAGGTAAGCTCTTAGTTCTTTTGGTGGTTTCTCTTGCAGTGCAGAAGCTTTTTAATAAGATGAGATCTGAGTTGTTGATTCCTTTGTCTGAGGAGTAGCTGGTAAAATTATTTTCCACAATGTAGGTAATCTCTTATCTCTGTTGGTGGTTTCTCTTGCACTGCAAAAACTTTTTAATACAATGGGATCTCAGTTGTTGATTCTTTGTGCAAGTTGTCATGCTGCTGAGGAATTCTTCTTAAAGTCTTCAGCTATGCCTGTGTCTTCATGAGTTCTATCTAATTTACTTTCCACTAAGTTTAGTATTTGTTTTGATATTTAGATATTTAATGCACTTAGATTTTAGTTTAGTACGTGGTGAAAGACAGGGATCAAATTTTAATCTTTGGCAAGTTGAAAACCAGTTTTCCAACACAATTTATTAAAGAAGCTGTCTTTCCTTCACTGATGTTTGTTGGCTCCTTTGTCAAAGATGAGGCAAATAAGTATGTCTGGAGTTGTTTCTGCATCTTCTAATCTATTAATCCTTGGGTCTGTTTCTTTTTCAGTACCATGCTATTTTTTATCACAGTGGCTTTGTAGTATAGTTTCAAGTTGGGAATTGTGATACCCCCCGGCCATGTCTCTGTTGTCTAGAAAGATTTTTGCTATTCTAGGTCTCTTCTGGTTCCAAATGAATTTTTGGATTGTTTTCCTCAATTTCTATGAGACATACTGTTGGAATTTCAATCAGGATTGCATTTAATCTGTATAGAAATTTTGCAAGTATGGCCATTTTCACTATGTTGATTCTTCCTACCCAGGAGCAAGAGATGTCTTTGCATCTTCTTGTATCCTCTTCTATCTCTTTTTTCATAATGCTATAATTTTTAGTGTAGAGGTCTTCTGTCTCCTTTGCAAGATTGAGTCCTAGATTTCTTTTTTTTGGTTGTTATTGTGAAAGAAATTGTTTCCTTAATTTTTCTTTCAGTGAGTCTGTTATTTGTGTTCAAGAAGGCTATTGATTTTTGAGTGTTGACTTCTTGGATACCACATTTTCTTTAACCACTTTTCTCTTGATGAGATACAGGCTGCTTCCATGGTTAAGTATTATGAATTATACTTTTATAAACTTTGGTATGCACAATCACTATGATAAGATACTGTTAGCTCTTCAGGGGAAGATGCCTAGAAGGAGAATAGCTGGGTCATATGGAATTTCTAATTTCACTACTTTGAGAAATCCCCACACAGACTTGCATAATGATTGTACTAGTTTACATTTCCACCAAAAATGTAGAATGGTTCTTGTTTTACCACAGCCAAACATTTATTTTTATTTGATTTCTTGAGGATTGACATTATTTTTGAGATATGATAAAATCTTAGCTTTAATTCCCAGAGATGTTGTATGTTTTTTCATGTTTGTTGGCCATTTTTGCTTTTTCTGAGATGTGTCTGTTCATTTTACTTGACCCTTTTCTTTCTTTCTCCTTCCTCCCTCCCTCCCTCCCTCTCTCCCTTCCTTCCTTCCTTCTTTCCTACCTTCCTTCCTTTACTGCTACCAGGGATCAAACTCAGGACCTTGCACTTGCCAGGCAGGTGTAAAGCCACCGAGCTACCTCCTCTGCCCTAACTTGCCCACTTCTTGATTGGGACTTTTATTTTAGATGGTCCAATATTTTGTGTTCTTTATCTACTCTACATAGAGGAATAGCTGGCAATATTTTTTTCTAATTATGGAGGTTGTTGCTTTAGTCTACTAATGTATTCCTTCACTGTGCAGAAGCTTCTTAGTTTGAGGTGATATCCACTTATTTTTGCTGTTAATTCTTATGTAATTATGGTTCTGTTTGGGAAATTCTTTCTACACTTATGACTTCATGTATCTTACCTATATGTTCCAATAGATTCAATGATTCAGTGTTTTTGTGTTGTTTTGTTTTTTGGTACCGGGGATTGAACTTGGGTCCTTGCACTTGCAAGGCAGGCCACTGAACCACTGAGCTAGATCCCCCCCCTTTTTTTTTTTTGGTTTTTGAGACAGAGTCTCACTATGTAGTTGAGACTGACCTGGAACTCACTATGCATCCCAGGCTGGTCTCGAACTCACAGTGATCCTCCTGCTTCAGCCTCCTGAGTGTTGGGATGCAGGCTTGTTTTTTCTCTTAATGTTTAAATATTTAATCCCTTTGAATTTTAATTAAATATATAATGAGAGATATGGGCCCAGTTTCAGTCTTTTGCAAACAGATATCCAGTTTTCACAGCATCATATGTTGTATAGGGCCTTCAAGTATGCTTTTGTCCACTTTTTCAATGATCAAACTGCTCAGTGTGTCTGGTGATGTTTCTGGACCCTCTATTCTCTTCCATCGATCCACACGACTGTTTATATACCAGTACCATGTTTTTTTTAAAATCACTGTTACTTTGTAGTATAACTTGATGTCCAGTATTGTTATTTCTCATGCTTTGCTCTTGTTGCCCAAGATTACATTAGTTATTCTGGGTATTTTCTGGTTTAAGATTGTTTGCTCTAGATTTGTGAAGAATGCCATAAGTATTTTCATTGAGATTGTACTTGTATAATAGTTTTGGGATTATGGCTATTTGGACAAAATTGGTTCTGCCTATGCAGGAAGAGAGGACATGTTTCCATTTTCTGATGTTCTCTTCAATTTCCTTTTTCAGAGCACTGTTTCCTTTGTAAAGGTCTATCACTTTCTTGGTTAAGTTAAATTTTGCATATTTAATTTTTCTTGAGGCTACTATGAATGATATTATTTTCATAATTTTTCTCATTGATTTCATTATTACTGTACACATTTGCTTTTGATTTCCTGTGTTGTTTTGTAACCTGCTTCATTACTGCAGTTGGTTATTAATTCTAAGTATTTTTGGCAGATTTCTCTGGGTCTTCTATGTAGAGTATCATATCATCTGAAAATGATAATTTCTATTCTTTTCATAAGTATTTTATATTTTTATCTTGCCTGGTTGCTCTGGCCAATATTTCAAGTACTAATAGGAGTGCTGATGGTGGACATACCTAATTTTTCCTGACTTTAGAAATGTCTGTTCATTTTAGATGCCCAGTATTGAATTGGGTCTTTGTATTTGGGGGATCTGATTTTTTTAGTTCTTTTTATATGCTAGATAGTAGTCCTTTGTCTGAGGAGTACCTGGTAAAATTTTTTTTCCCATAATGTAAGTTATCTCTTAGCTCAGTTGGTGGTTTCACTTGCACTGCAAAATCTTTTAATACAATGAGATCCCAGTGACTTTAGACCATCCATATACTACAGAGCACTAATCTCTACTGGATATATGTAGCAGTACCAGAGTTCAAACATACTGCTAGACTAACTGCCTTTTCTTTCATGGCTGCCCTCTCTGATGATTTGACTCTCTAGACCTGGACTCCTACAAGGGAATATATGACGAGCAAAACTCCTGATCAGATCCTAGTCCTTCCAATGGATCCCAAGAGATTTCTTTTTAGATTTTCCCCTCTCTAAGTCTATCTCCCAAGGCTTTCTCTCACGTGCTTTCTGTTGTAGTGTAACACTTAAGTCCTAAGGAAAGTTATCCTGGGCATTGTTTACTTCTTTGATCAGATTTGTCTATTGGCTGTCACTTTTGTTGCATTGTGCTATGTAGACCCCTCCTTCCTGGCTTGATGCATGGGGCCAAGCATGTGGGACACAGGAATTAAAACTGGTGGTGGGGCAAGCAGTAGAACCCTGAGTCCTGAGTTTGTGTTCCTTGTAATCAAAGAATGAATTCCAAAGGATCAAGGAGGTTAAAGGTAGTAAAAGTTTATTGAGAGATATCACTAGAAAGATGAGAGAAGTCCCAGAAGTGAGTTGCCACTTAGGCTTTTGTCAGGAGTAACTTACACAGCAAAGTCACAATAGGAGTCAAACTATAACCAACCCATAGGATTACAAATACAGCTGCTTAACTAATGTTTATCCAGTAGAGAAGTGGGTAATGTAGAAAGAGTACACATGGAAATAACGAAGGCATTTTGGAGAAGGGATGGGTCCAGATGCTCTGGTCACCCACCTGGGTGACTAATGTGTATCTGGACTTTCCTGGACCAGGGGATATCAATTATATTATAGTCTCAAGTTATTGCTTATACCTTGGGGAAGCATGTAAGCCTGGCAATTACTTCTTTATTTTGAGACCTGGTCTCAATTCATAATTCTCCATTCACAATGCTGATGCCTTTATTCTTTGTGCTTATTTTCTTGAGAGCTCAGTCCCTCCTGAGTATCTATTAATTTCTGTCTAACATAGCTGCCTATAATATTGGCATGGACATTAGTGTTAGCTTGGGGGCCCAAAGACCTTGAAGGCTCTCTTCATTACTTCTCTATTTCTTGTTTTTGGTTGGCTGAGTATTGCAAAAAACATGTCTTCAGGTTCACATATTCATTCTTCCACTTTATCTGTTGTTTTGAGGTTTTCAAAATTTTGTGACTCACTAAACTCTTTTCTTAATGACATTTCTGGTTGGTTGTTTGTCAAGACCTCTATCTCTACTGAATTTCTTATTTATATCATTGAATTTTCCCTATTTTCGGTCAATTTTTCATCACTTTTTTTATTGTTTTGAACACTTTAATGATTTTTTTTTGTACCAGGGATTGAACTTGGGACCTTGTACTTGTGAGGCAGGTGGTAGAACCATTGAGCTAAGTCCCCAGCACCTTAATGATCATTTTTAATTAAGTAAGCTTACTAGTACAATTTAGATATACATACAATAATGACATTCATCATAGACTTTGTATAGGGTGCTCAAATAGTGACCACTCCTATAGTGGGAATGACAGCACCACACAGGCAACAGCCATTGCCTAAGGTGCTGCTGAGGCAATCCCTGCTTATGGAGAGTGGCTGGTTCTTGTGGGTGACCTAAATCTCCTGTCCTCAGGCCAGGAATTGATAGAGATCCAGGTACTTCACAAGAATAAGAAGTAGAAAAAAATAGCTTCCCCTTTTGGTGCTTACACTCAACTCTGAGAACAGAATGTGTGCCCGGAAATGGTGTAGGACAGCAATGGTGAGTGTGTGTGTGTGTGTGTGTGTGTGTGCGCGCACATGTGTGCGTGTGTGTGTGTGTGTGTGTAGTGGGAAGTGGAATTGATGTTGCAGACTTCCACATCCTTCAACAGTGAATTACTGAGTGTTGATCATAGAGATTATTTCTTAAGTTACAAACCTTTATCAATGTATATCCTCTTTTTAAAAAAGTGAAGCACTTTAAATAGAATTGTTTTGTTAACTGGCAACTTTGGTGAATATTATTTATTTTTATGATGAAAAATAACTTATTCAGGAATACTTCAAAATATATCAATTAATTATTGCTATTGACTTTTTGCAGGGAAATTAACCCCATAGTGGGATGTAATTTTCAGAGTTGATACAATTGAGGCAAATTCTAAGTAGTTACTTTGGCACAAAACAACTACTTTAGCTCTGTAAAATTTTTCAAACACTATTTTATTGAGTTCAGAATATGTGAGATTAAAATTGATGTTTCTTTTTAATGTGCTTTTATCACAAACACTGTGTTGGTACTCTTTAAAGAAGAAAGCATTAATATATTTTCATCATGAAATTAGGAAATCATCTAAAAACCAAATATCTATATTGGAGATTCTCTTAAATTTTTGACTAAAGCAGTTATTATTTTAAAATTTTATTTATTTATGAGTACATGTTTGTGATACATAATGACTGCTTTCATTTTGGGTAGTTATTGTTATTTTAAATAGTCTGTTATTGTGAACAAATCTAATGTGCTGCCTCTTATTTTCTCTATAAAAATTATTCAGTAGAGACTTTTTGTAAAAATGAAGCAAAATAAAGTAGTACCTTTTAAAATATAACACAATAAATAAGAAAGTGAAAAGTTAATATTATTGTTGAATCTGTGATTAGCTGAAAACTATTATGGGTATATGATGCATGGATTTTGTGTTTCTTATAAAGAAGATGATGTCCTGTAGCTCACATACACAAAGTGTTTCAGGAGTTCCTAAGCACAACGACACAACTTTTCTTTCATTTCTTTATTCCTAAGTGGACAGACATAATATCTAAAAAAACATAAAATCTATGAATCTGCTCCTATAAGTTTCACAAGTCACAGGCTATCTTAGGTGTGCGTAAGGGATGCAGAGTAAGATAATTGAAATGAATAGGCCTAAAATTTATTGCTGCAGGCTGAGAAAAGAAGTAAATACAGTATTAAAATCTGGCTTAATACTAAATAGAATCAAAACATGAATGAAATTTGAATAATCCAAGAGGATTGATTTATCATTTGATCTGCTAAATTTTCAATGCAAAGTTTCAAAGTTAAGTTGAACCCACAGTAAATAATGAATTTGATATATTCTTTTGAAAATTCTAAAGATCAAAAATTACTCCAGTTGATCATAACCAGATAAATAATCAGCAGCAAACACTGTGAGTTAATGGAATCATGTATTTCTATCTAATTTTGTTTGTGGTTAAGGGAAAGTTATATAATGAAGTTGAATTTATCTCTCTGGTTTTCTAGAACAGAGGAAAATAATAGAAAACATAACTATTGTTTTCAAGAAAGAATTTATTTCATAGCAAATAGCATACTTAGAATATTTGATCACATTAAAACTATTCACAGATTGTTAATGAATATCAATAGTCTGTTTTTCCTGCCAAGGTTTCCAAGTTTTTGTTTAGTCTTTCATTCTTTTTTTTTAGAAATGATGTCACTGTTGTGGTTTTACTAAAATTCTTACTCAGAGGTCTATAAAAAAGAGTGGATGAGTTTGAAACAGGACAATGACTAAAATTCTTCTGTCATTTTGTCCAAATTTATTATTGTCTCTTTAGCTATTGCCCTTTAGAGTTCTAGCACAGGACCAAATCCTTGGTAATATGGGAGCATAAATAAAGAATAGAAAATGTTTCTATGATGTTATTAGTATTGACTCTATAGATGACTATATTAAATATATATATTTATATCTACATTCAAAATATTTCTACAAGAAAAAACTTTTGGTTCAAAGTTCAAACCTTTGTGCACTTCCAGGCATCAGAGTGGTGTAACAAAATTTTGTTCCTAAGCATGTATTTTTCTTGTCAACGATGTTCCAAAAAAAGTTCATTTATTAAGTTAGATCAGAGCATAGGTCAGCTGGTTTCTCCCCATGCTTGGCTCTTCCCTGAGCATGAAAATTCTGACATTGTTGTTAAGAATTATAAGTCAGGGGTGGGGGATTTAGCTCAGTGGTTCGGTGGCCTGCCTTGCAAACGCAAGGACCCAAGTTCAATCCCCAGTACAAAAAAAAAAAAAAAAAAAAAAAAAA
>NW_022900951.1:75056320-75063310 GCF_012274545.1 Fukomys damarensis
AAAAAAAAAAAAAAAAAAAAAAAAAAAGAATTATAAGTCAGGAAAGAAAGTGAAAATAACCTATGTAAAATAATATTGTTGGAGAAAGTGATATGGATTCAGGAAATACTGTCTTATAAGGAAGAAGAAAGTAAAATTGAAAGGTCTTGTGGTGAAAGAAAACAATTCATTTGTTTTGTCCAGCTTCTGTTTTGATATATTCATTCTTTTCAAATTTCGCAGCCAGTTTTTCCTGAACATAGCCACTACTAGGCAATATTAACTTCTAATATCTAGAACATAATCTATCAAAAGCAATGAATCTAAGAGCACATGAAGATGAGGACATTTGTAAGTGTGTTTGTCTGACATATATGTAGTTTTCTGGATCAACATTTGTCTGTGGCATACAATCTATGATGAAGAAAATGGAAGTTGGATGGTTGAAACTACCATATCCTAGCATGCTAGCTGGAGAGGCTTGCTGTAGGAGGTAAATCTCCACTAGAATATTGGAGCACAGGATATATTTGATTTGGTAGAGAAGGAGATGTTGAATATGTCATAATTGTAGGAGACTAGCACATTCTGAGGACTGAGTAGTTGTATTTGGCAATAGCACAGGGGATTAAGCTGCATGTTCAGAAAAAAATGAAAAAAATGAGCAACAGGGTCAAAGTGGCACAATGGCTATTGGGGCTCCTATCACTTTGGTAAAATTATTATTGTCTATAGCCATCCTTTCATGGTAGCAAAGGAGTCCTTGTAGGAATATATTTTTTGAAGTACATTGACCCTCTGAAACTGCATACTTTGATTCTTGCACTGCCTTAGTAACTTGCTAGGTGTTAGATAAGTAAATATTCTGTTAGCTGTAGCAGTGCTTTACCAAATGATGTCTTCGTGACCGTATGATACTTAATGAACTTCTGAACTTTTAATATTCTGGTTAATGGAACCTTGCCCACAGAGAAATTATAAAACAAGGTTCTTCATGGGATTGATTTTATTTCATCCTCTTTAGCTCATTTCAGAGAGAAATTTGTCTGTCAGATGGGGCTTTTGAAAGAGAAGAACTGTCATATTTTATTTGGTTTAGAATGTTTGTTTCACAACAAACAGCAGTCCTTTGTCTATTTATTTGCTTTCACTTATTCTGAAAAGTGTTTAAGGTGCTTTAATTTGTTTTTACTGTGCCTGATTTAAATTAACATTTCCAATAAATAGGATACACATGTAAATACTGACTAGTTTCTCTGGTGTGAGAAGCTAATAGTATAAATGAGGATCAAAACGCCTAATAGATAATGTGAAATAGGGAAAAAAGGTCCAAATGAAGAGGAAGTGGGAGGGGTAGGCAAAATGAAAGCAGGGAAAAGAATAAATATGAGAAAAGGAAAAAGGAAAAAAATGGAAAAAAATATCATTGCCATCTCAGTATTGAATCAGACTTTTCTAGATAACTATCCTCTGATTGCACATGAAACATTTCATGCCCTCCTCAGACCTCTTTCTTAGTGGCTTATCCTACTTCATTTAGAATGGAGACAGACACCTCATTATTGTAGTACCTCATCCTGATTATATGATGCATGAAATAATCACAGTGCTAATCAGACTGGTTATGCATGTCTCACTCTATGGCTGCAGCTATCAGCAGCACACAGCAGGACCTGACAACTTCCATAGTGACAACCCCACCCAGAATAAAGCTTCCCAATTAAACTTCAGTTACACTGAATTGAAGTGTGACAGTCATTATTTTAATGAAGACACTAAGAAAGGGCACCACTGAAACACCTGAAAAGTGCCCATTATTCTGTTATATGTTGGTTTAGCAATGTACGAAAAGGCAGCTCAGGGTTAGAAAGACAGAAATCTGTGCATAAAGGAGAAATAATGAACAGGTGCCCAGAGAACCTACTTCTCACCTCACCAACCATATCTTACAAAACTTTTGTAAGTATTTGTCAGAAGAGAAGAGGATGAAAGCTGCTTGTATTTTAGAATGAATTTTTTTCAAGATGATTGAAGAAACACTGTGCACACAAATTGTTAGCATGGCTTCATTTAACTTCTTTTATTGTGGTCTGTGTTGGTTCTTCCAGAGACTTTGTTGTACTGTTCTTCTGCATCTATGCCTTAAACTGAGTTCAAATTCTTTGGAGCAATAGCTACTGTATCTGTCGGTAAGTCAGATAAAGTGATAAGCACACCCCTACTTTTGAAGTAGTTTCATTCAAATACCATAAAAATCTCTTTGTAAAATTCATAGAATCTCTTCTTAAAAGTACTCTTCATTCATGCTTAAGGAATTAATAATATGTACCAAACCTCTTACTAACAGATGTATATTAAATGACTACCATATGACAGAAACCCTGCTGCATATATAGTCATGTATAAGGTGGAGGTCCTAGATTCTGAAAAACACACTGTTTAAAAACTTGGGGGGATGTGGTTGGTAACATTGCTTTTTCTTATAACACCTTATTTGATATACTTAATACAGACACCCAGGAGGGCCTGTGATGATATTTAGCCTATTCAGTCCTAGTTCACAGCAAACTCACGTGAGGATACTAGTAGACTCCACAACTTTTTGAGTCGTGCAGATTAGTATAAAATATAAGTCTAAATCGTAATGAAAAATGTGTCATGGAAAAATAGGAACTATAAAATGTATCTCTCAAACTGTTAACTGTATGATATGCCAAGATTCTGTTTTCTAGAAATGTAAGAATGAGTTCTAGAAATAACAGAGGTTAAAACTAGGAAGATATTTATTGATAAGAAAGATCCTGAGGGGCAAGAGGGGGTCCAAGTGGGTATCCCAGGGACCCCCCTTTACAGAGAAGTTTTGTAGGATAAAACCCACCTGGGTACAATATAGGTCATAGTCATAAACATCTGATAAGGTTACAAGTATAGTCACTTAGGTAATGGTGGTCCAATTGGGAGGCCAGTCACGTAGCAAGTGTGGATGGAAAGAACAAGGATTTTCCTAGGAGGTGATGGGTCCAGAGGTCTCTGGTCACCACCAGTGTGATTGATGTCTACGTACACTTCACTAAGCCCAGTTCTTTGAAGAAGTATGTGGTCATCTTGTATCCACTTCGAGGCCTGGCATTTAGCCAATGTGCAGTTGTGGTATGTTTCACCTTTGTCCTGGCCCTCTTGAGGACTTAGCCTGTCTGACTGACTGTAATATTTCTACCTAGCTTGTCTATCTATCTATAATATTCCCCCCTCTGAAGAAGTATCCCAAACTGCTGTGAGGTGGCAATGGGTGATGATCACTTTAGCTACTTTAGGCTGAAGGATGTTGTAGTCGTGTTTGCAGTCATACATATCCTTTAGAAGGTCTATCTAAAAGTTTTTGATAGGCATCAGGAGTTTTTATCATGGGTAGGGGTATAGCTTTACATCTGGAGGAGACAAGGCCAGAAAGGCAGTTAAGTATACACGTGCCAAAAAACAAGATTAACAGGAATATTGTGAGTATAGCCATAAGCACCCTTTGGATGAAAGAAGCCTTGTCATAATTTTGAGTATATATATAGTGAGATGTTTGCCTAAAATCAGCTTGCATAACTCTGGAATTAGGATACTGTAGCTATAGCTGGAAGGCATGTAGGCCATCTCTTTTTGTACAATATTTAGTTTATGACTTAGATATCCTACAGACTGTTGGCCAGGTCTTTGATCCTGAGTAAGCACTCTTAAATCCATCTTTCACCTTTCATCAACATACAGATTGAAATGGTGTCTTGTTGGGAAGTTAAGTGCAGGGGCATTTAGAAGTGCTAGTTTAAGCTTGTGGAATGTAGTTTGGGATTCAGGTTTTTAGGTTAAAATATGGGTATCTGTCTTTTGGGATTTTTCATAAGCTGATAGAGAGTTCATGCAATATTACCATATCCTGTTATCTAAAGGTGATAGAAACCCATAATTTTTAGGAATCTCCTTAGCTGTTTTAGGGTCTTAGGCAGTTAGAAGGAATGTATTGGTTTATTTTTTTTCCTAGTCTATGGGATTTCTTAGATATGATAAGGCCTAAATGTTTTACTTCAAGGCTATAAAGTTGTGTTTTAGATCTAGAAATCTTATAACCCTATCTGTTAGAAAATTTAGCAGAGCACAGGTACCTTGGTTAGAGTGTATTTTTGATGGAGAACATATCAGTATATCATCTATATATTGTAAGACCTGGGGAAACTCAAAACATGTCAGGAATGGAAGAAGAGAAAGCCATCCCAGTTACAACCTAAGAGTTGAGTAAAATAATGAGTTAACTCTTCTCTAGTGACTGATGTATGATGGCTGGAAGGAAGGTCATAGTTAAAGAGAAGAATAGAGAGAGAGAGAGACAGGTACCAGTATCCAGGCAATAGGCTTTTTTTTTTTCCTGTAGGCATACTTACCCCAGGCTTTTTTGTGGAGATGACAGTCTAGCCAGTGGGAGAAGGCAGAGAGTGTCCTGGGGCCCTTCAGTCTTATTGGACCAACTGGAGGAGGAATCTGAGCTCTGGGGCTTTTCCTACAGAGGGCAGGACGACCTTCAGTGGTCACCTTTGCAGTCAGGGCATTGTCTAGGGGGCCTATTATTGCAGTACTTCTTGAGATTGCCTGGCTTTTTGCAGGGGTAGCAGTTATGTTTAGTCATCTAGGTTTTCTTGGGGCCCCAAGAATCAGATCTAAAGTCTGTTTATTTTTCTTAGAGCTTTTGCTAAGTCTGCTGCCTTTTCTTGGTTTCTCTGTTTTCTTTTCCTAGTCTCTACTTGCTCTCTATTTTAAAATATAGAAGAAGAAAATTTTAATAAAGTATTAAGTGAGTTGTCTGGAGAAAAAGCCATCTTTTGTAATTTTTTAAAAAATATCTGAGGCTGACCATGTAATGAACTTATTTTAATAGTCTGTCCTTTTGTCAATTTAGGAGCTAAAGCTTTATGTTTTATCAGTGCCTCTTCTAAGCAATCTAAACAGGCAGAAGGTTTTATTTTCTGTTGAACAGTTGTTAACTTAAAATAATTAAAAGGCTTAGATATTGTCTTTTTTAGACCTTTAAGAATATACATCCGGAAATGTCTTCTATTATAATCTCTTATCTGGTTAGTAGGCCATTTGGGATACTGTGTGGGGACTGCTTGGGCTCTAGTATGGAACAGCTGCTCCCAAAGCTGTCTGTGTTTTGGTTTTTTATAATCAATAATATGATATTTGTCTCCATATGCAATGGCAGCTTGTAATGATGTTTGTTTTTTTATTACCATTTAATGTTTGGTTTAAAAGTAACATTACATCATTTTAATCTAATTTATAGGTTTGGGTAATTCCCCTAAAGAGCTCAAAGTACTTATCAGGATCATGTGAGAACTTTTTTAGGTCTTGTTTCATCTGTTTGAGGTCACTGAGAGAATAAAGGATATGGACATGTGCTTGCTCAAATCTATGACTTACTTTGTCAGGGATATTGTCCTTGATGGGTTTGAATGAAATTAGCTATGGGTGGATATAATTTTATAGAGGTTTTAAGTACAGTTGGCTTGGGAATTTTAACCCTATATCCTAAAGGATAATGGGGAGGGATCTCAGGCTCTAAAGGGCAAGTGGGAAAAATTTTGTTAAAAATTTAAATTTGGCAGTAGGTGGAGCTTTTACTGGGATTGTCTGAGAAACTGTCTTCAGGGTTGGAAAGAAAAAGGTGGAAAACCTCAAATTTAGTGATAAGGACCAGAGCAGTCTGGTCTTTTGCAGCTTATATTTATACTTTAAAAACAAATCAGGATTTTCTCTTAATGCAGAAAAGATCAGAACATAAGATAATTCTGACCACTTTCCTTCATTTTGCAGTATGATTCTTTTTTGGTTTTTTTTTTGAGACAGGGTCTCACTATGTAGTTGAGACTGACCTGGAACTCACTATGTAGCTAAGGCTGGTCTCGAACTCACAGCAATCCTCCTGCCTCAGCCTCCCGAGTGCTGGGATTACAGGGGTGCACTACCACACCTCGCTTACAGTATAATTCTAAAATAATTTTTACAATGAAATTTTAGCTGTGAAATGGCATCATAATTAATACTCTCCTCTGTATTTTACCTTGGCTCTAGAGGATTGGCAGGCCATGTATGGGTGTAGAATAATATTAGGCTGCTCTATTTAAGTACATACTTGTGCTAGTGTTTAAGAATATATTTTAAAGGGGTAAGATACTTTGATTTAGCATTTTTCATATTTTGTTAAAAACAAATAGGAATAAGGAATCTCTATGATTTTGACTGATTTTTTATGCTCTTAGTGTCTCCTAGGATCACAGCTCTAGTGCAGTTGGCTACCATCTGAAGAGACTCCAGAAGGTATATTGGGTTGGAGTAGCCACCCTTTACAAATGCACAATCTTATCTTCTCCATGGAACTTGTGTTCTTATTCCTTTATATATTTCAAAAGCCCAAGGTATAATTGATCTTAGTTGTAAAATCATGCCTTTTTTATTGAAACATTGTTAGCCAAAGCAATAATCAAAAGTATCTAAGTAACTGTTCTTTAAGGCTTTGACAGAGAATTAGGCAGACAGATTATAGTGCCATGCCTTTTTCCTGCAAAAGAAATCCCATTTAGAGACAGAAATAGACAAAAGCCTCAGGGGATCTTGACCCTTGAAGAAAACTGCCAGGACAGCTGTGTCATCTGGTCACCTAGGTAACCTTCTCCAGCAGCAAGACAAAGACTAAATATTGTTCAAAGTTCACTAGGCACACTCATCAGGTCTCCACAAGCATATAAAAGAGAAAAGCTGGTTGTGATCTCTTATTCCTAGTTAGCAAAGCGCAAATGCAAACCATTTTTTTCTTTTTATTGAGTTTATTGGTACAATCTAGGTATGCAATACAGTTACATTCATCATTGGGATCCTGTACCTTTACACAATAGGTCTAGATTCTCATTTTTCCCCTTGTCCCTGCCCTCCCTTCACCCCCTCCTCCCCTCCCCATTTACAAACACTTTATTT
>NW_022900951.1:75063333-75063964 GCF_012274545.1 Fukomys damarensis
CCCCCTCCTCCCCTCCCCATTTACAAACACTTTATTTCCATTTTTTCAGTTTCTCATATTTTTTTTCCCTCTCCCTTATACTTTCCCCCCACCCTTCCCACTTTCCCTACACCTTTAGACCTTTACTTCCTATTTCACATTATTAATTATCTCATTACGATCCTCTGTACTATTATAGTTTTTCACACCAAAGAAACTATTCGGTATTTCAGTTAAAGAAATCTCTGCATGAACATTAAAAATAGGAAATCCTAAAATAAAACTAAAGGAAAGTAAAAGAGAAAAGGCAATGATGTAACATTACAATAATCCTCAATTCGGGAGATGAAAATGGTCCCTATCATATTTAAATTGCTTCTTGATCTTGTAGTTTTATCTTATTCTTTTTTTCATTATTTAGAGAATACTTTATTAGTTTCTCTAATCAAACCCACTTAGATATGACCTTACATATTTAGTACGATGCATTACCCCTGTACACATGAAAAAAAGTAAAAAAGAAAAAGAAAAAAATTTACATTTCTAGACCAATATGGCTGTCCATTTCTCTACAATGCCAACTCAACACAGTAAATTGGGATAACTTTTCCAAAGTTAACAGCACCGTTTATAGTTTCCCAAAAAACAATAT
>NW_022900951.1:75064041-75083078 GCF_012274545.1 Fukomys damarensis
ACTAATAATAGCAGTATGTTATGCATCGATAGCAGCAACAGCTTTTTCAGGTTCTGTAGTCATCTGAACAAAATTATACACATTTAGCACATTCCATTAAAAAAACAAAACAAACAAACAAACAAACAAAACAAAGAAAATAATAATATCCAGAAAATATCAAGGTTCTGTTGCTGTTGTGGTAACTGACACCATTTTTTTTAGCATCTTAATCATCATCTGGAAAGAGAACATTCTAGAGTAATATCATTAAATATAGCTCTGATAGAGCATGGTCACTACTATGTATCATAAAGCAGGTACAAGATATTTTACATTCACAGAGGTATGATACGGTACTGTCCTACATGAATAATACTAGAATCAGTTTTGGTTTGAAATTTGCTTTGTCTGTAAATAAGATTGCTACCCCTGTTTTTTTCTGGGCTCCTGTCACATGGAGAATTGTTTTCTATCCTTTCAATTTAAGTCTATGGGCTTCTTTTTGCACTAGGTGTGGTTCTTATATACAACATGTTGTTGGATTTTCCTTCTTATTCCATTTTGCCAGTGTATTTCTCTTGATTGGTGAGTTGAGGCCATTGACATTGATGGTTATAACTGATATGTACTGACTTATTATTGACATGTGATTGGCCTTTTGTTGACTCTTTTTACTTTTTCACCTTCTCCTTTTAGTTTCTTGATTTGCCTATTTGATTTGCTCTGTTGGGCCTCATGGTGTTGTTACCTTCATTGTCTTCTTCTAGGATCTTGTTTAGAATTCTTTGTAGTGCTGGTTTTGTATTCATTTAGTTTCTCAGGTGTTCTTTGTCGTGGAAGTGTCTTATTTCCACATCCATTTTGAAAGAGAGTTTTGCAGGATACATCAGTCTAGGTTGGAGTTTGTTCTCTTTTAGTACTTGAAATATCTCACTCCAGGCTCTCTTTGCCCCAAGGATTTGTGTTGAAAAGCCTGCTGTGATTCTGATGGGCTTTCCATTGCATATGATTTGTTTCTTTTCTCTTACTGCTTGTAGTATTTTGTTTTTCTGTTGGGTTTCTGGAATCTTGATTATTATATATCTAGGTGTAGATTTTTTTTTAATTGTAGCTAGTTGGGGTCCTATATGCCTCAGTTATCTGAATGTCAAATTCTTCCCCTCTGTCTGGGAAGTTTTCTGTCATTAATTCTGTGAACAGCTTTTTGAAGTCATTTGTATTTTCTCCTGCTACTTCATGTATTACGATATCAGTCTTATGTTATTCTTCTTTGCATCATCTAGGAGTTGTTGGATCGATTTCTCATGATCCTTACTGTTTTTAAGAGACTTCTCTTTTCACTGTCAGTGACTGCAATCTTATCTTCTATATCTGAGATTCTATCTTCCCATTCTTTTATTCTGTTGTGTATACTTTCAATGGAGTGTTTAATCTCCTGGATATCTGTTTGAATCTGTTATATGGATTCCATTTCTTTCCTATGTTGGGGGTTTATTTTTTCCATTTCTTTCTTATGCTGGGCCTTCATGGCTTCTATCATGGTCCTGAGAGCATCTATTTTTTTGTCAGTTTCTGCTCTAGAGTCTTGAATCACGACTTCCATTTTGCTCACTATCTCTGTGGTTATCTGGGAAATTATTTCTGCTTTGAATTTTTCTAGAGCCTGATTGATCTGTTTTGTTACTTCCTGTGCTTTGAGTTCAGGGTGTCCTGGTGATTCACTATCGGCCTTTTCATCCTCATTTGCCCTACTGTTTGCCATTGGTGAACTGGAAGTCTGTCTTTGTGTCTTGCTTAAGTGTTTTCTCATTTTTATTTTTGTTGTTGGACTGTCCTTGGTTTAATCTCTGGGTTATCACCCAAATCTTCCTAATATAGTTGCGCCCTAGCTTCTATGTCTCTAACGACCCACAGACATTCTCATCTTCATAACATCAGAGAAAACAGCTCATCAGATCAACCACAATGCTTTAACCCAACTGATAAAATCAGCAACACATTAAGATCAAGCCCAACTTGGAAAATGACCACCTGTGGTAGTCACTAGTCTATTACCCTTAAATCATTTGAATTAAGTTGAAATAAAGAAGCAATCCAGAACATGTCTTCCTGGCACTGGAGCGATGGCAGCTGGGGTGGAAGAAGGTGTAGCTCTCCTTCCTGGGGTGGATCGAGACCCAGGCTACCTCCTGGTGGTAGAGCGATGGCCCCTGCGGTGGGAGAAGGCGTGGCTCTCCTTCCCACGGTGGATCGGGGCCCAGGCTTCCTCCAGGCGCAGGAGCAATTGCCCATTTTCTTGTTAACTGTTCTAAGTCCTCTTAGAGAGGTACATTCTAGAAGTAAATCAGCCAAAGAGTTTTAAAGTTAATTTCCAAGAGCTTTGGAGTTTTTAGCCTGTTGAAGATTTGTGAAACAACCTCTACCGAGTTATTGTCTTTTATTTGGGTCCATCTTACTAGCAGAGAAAAGAGTCCTATCTTGTAGTTCAACTGTTAATGGAGGCTTGAGAAAGGCCCATAACCAGCATTGTTTTAGTTCACTCTGAGACAGAGGATATCTGATGATCACCAAAAGCTTTACCATTTACCTCACTGAGGGGACAATATTTATGCTGAGATTTTTTTTACTGATACCCATTTGGGCTGTTGGGAGCCAATTTCCACTGGGGAAACTTCAAGCATCTGCCAGAGAGTAGCCCTGGCCACAACTTCTCAGTTGTCACCTATTTTTACTAGTTTTACACAATTAGAGATCTGTCTCCAGAAAGGAATCTAGTTGCCTGTCTTGCCAGAGTTTATTTTATAATTTATTAGCCAAATATTTTTATACATAAATGATAAGAGCCAGACCTATGGAGAAAGGGGGTGGGGATTTTCTCTTAAATTAAATGTGTTTTGGTCCCTTAAATGTTGTGCTTACAGAAATAGCTCCTTCTGGTTTTACCCAGAAGTTGGTTCTTTCCATGGGATCTCAGGTGTAGTCTCCCAAGGAAGATTGTTGGCCAGAGCACTAAGTGGGGACATAGTGTTTATGTGTTCTCCTGGATGTGCAAAACAAAGATGTATCATCTAACCCAGAGATGTGGTATGATTCCTGATCTAAAATGACTTCGCTATCTTTGTCATTGGCAAAAACACTCATTTTCTAAGGACTTAACTTAATGGTTCTTAGGAGAAAGACATTGAGTACTTCAGAGATCCTTTCAAAATTTATACGTCTCTATAAAGGAGAGCATAAAATTTGCAGGAGAAATTGGAAATGAAACCAGGAAAGGAGGTCTTTTCTTCTCATGCTTTCTTTGAGTTATTGACACAACTTGCCCCCGAGTCATCACTCTCAGCCTGGAAAGGTGAGAGGAGAGAAACTCAAGAACTAAGACTGCCTCCCCACCAGTGGAAGATCAGACCAGAAAGGAAACTGAGGCAGGGATGGCTCAACATTTTCCCTAGAGTAAAGAGAAAGATTGGGCCAGAAGGCTCAGTGAAACCTGTCCCCCAAGTCTTAAGAGAGGCTGGCCTAGTGTCTTATTAAATGACAGTTGGGGTCCCAAATTTTATCACTAGGCATGTATATTTTTAAATTATAAACTATATTTTATGGAGAGACCTATTTTTACTACATTTTCTAATTTACTTGTAATTATTGGTAAAGGCCATTAGATGGCAAATTTAAATTACTTTTTCGCAGCATGTCAAATAAATCAATCAAGAAATCAATATAGAACAGAAACATAGAATCTTGTTTACAAATGTAAAATATCCTTTAAAAGAAACATCACCATTATTTTAACAAAACAACAATTTATAAGAACTCAAAGTACAAAGCATTTCCAAGAGGCTCAACCAGTGAAAAACAAAATGACAGTTTTGGTTGCTTAATATAATTTAACAATCAAAAAAGTAAATTTTTGTCTCCTATGAATTATTATCTTGGTGGCACATCCAATAATGTCATGGGAAAATAGGAAATAGGAAATATATCTCCCAACCTATTAACTGCATGATACCCTGACTTTTTTTTTCTTCTTCTTCTAGAAATCAAAGAATGAGTCCTAGGAAAAATGGAGGTAAAAGTAGGAAGATATTTATTGATATGAAAGCTCTTGAGGGGCAGAAGGGGTCTGAGTAGCAGCTCAAGGACCCCACATTAAAGAGAACTTTTATAGGTAAACCCACATGGGTACAAAGTGGGCCACAGCCATGAACATCCAATAAAGTTACAGTATAGTCATTCAGATAATGGTGATCCATTTGGGAGGCAAGTCATGTAACAAGTGTGGATGGAAAGAACAAGGATTTTCCTAGGAGGCAAGGGGTCCAGAGGTCTCTGGTAGCCCTCAGGGTCATTGATGTTTATGTATACTTCACTAAGCCCAGTTCTTTTAAGAAGTATGTGATAATCTTATCTGTATTTTTTTTCTCATTGAGTTTATTGGTACATTTTAGGTATACAGTACAGTTACATTCATTATTGGGATCTTGTTCCTTTACAGAACATGTCTTGGTTCTCATTTTTTCCCCTTGTCCCTGCCCTCACTTAACCCCCTCCTCCCCTCCTCATTTACAAACACTTTATTTCCATTTTTTCATTTTGTATTTTTTCTTTACCCTTATTTCCCTTCCCCTACCTTTCCCACTTTAACTACACCTTTAGCCCTTTTTTTCCTATTTCATGTTTTTGAAGCCTGGCTTTCAGCTGATGGGCAGTTGTGGTGTGTTTCACCTTTGTCCTGGCCCTCTTGAGGGCTTAGGCCTATCTGACTGCCAATAATATTTCTACCTATCTCATATATCTATAATAAAATAAATAAAGGCTTCAGGATTGGACAAAGGAACGTGAAAAAACTAAAAGTGAAGGAAAATATTAGGTCCTGGGTAGAAAATTAGTGATTGGCTTGTTCTCTTAATTTTGTATGCTTTATTTCAGGGCAATTTTTCTTTTCAATTAGAGATAAACATAAGCATATAGACTAATTAGCACAAGCTTTGGAGCAATCTGTTTTAGTCTAACCATTTCAGATATTGAGCTTTATCTCTCTCGTGTGCAGAGAACTAGTGGAACTTTCTTTAGGAACAGTCCCAGAATTTGCCCTGGAGTTCAGGTCAGACTAAATTCTTGTTGAATAGTTGAGCTTTGATCTGTGGGCTATACATTATGACACATATTCACAACTCTATACATTTCTTGGAGACTTATATCTTGGAGGCAGAATACCATCTCTTTATTACTTGAAATGTGGATGATAGCAATGGCATTATTAGGAATTGTAGTGGGAAGTAGCTTTGTTCCCTTCCAAGGTAAGGGAGAGGGGATATATTTCCTCTCTTTTTCTGCTTTTAAATCCCTCCATCAGACTTAGTTTTATGAGTACTTGCTCTTCATCTCGCTCAAAAAAGGAATCAGGTAGAGTATATTTGTAGGCTTTTCATAAGCCCTAACTAGGATTTATGGTATGCAAGTAATTTACATATGTTAGGAATATTTAGAATTTGGAAATTACCCTGACTTTTCTTATTCAAATGAAGTGACATTGGATCTCAAAGCCAACATTTTTTACAGAAGGAATCTGAAGTGATGCCTTAATGCATAACATACAAAATCCGAATATGAATTTATAGTCTCATCAGAGTTCATCACCATAATTACATAGTACATATTATTTTTAGATAACCCTTCCAATGGGACTTCTTTTTTAACCACTTTCAGTGTAATGGTTAAGAGTACAAAGATTAGGCATGAACTGTTGGGATCAAATCATAGTCCCTACACTTGTCATCTGGCATGTTAGGTAAATTTTCCAACTTCTCTATCTCTGTTTCTATATTTCTACATTAGAGATATTATTTTTCCTCTACCATTAGAATTTAAGTTCCCCAAGCAGTCATTTTTTCCCGTTTCTCAAATGCTTTGAACAATTCTTGTTATAGGACAGGTGCTTATCATTTGCTGAACAAAGAATATCTAACTCCTGGAGTTATTATGAGGATTAAATAAATGAATACAAAGAGATTGTTAGCTCTTGGCATATTATAAACACTCAATGAATATTAAGCTACTATTATGATCATGGATTATCCTCTCTAACTAGAATACAAATGAGCAGGCTTCCCCACCTGCTAAATTTGGGATCTACTTATGAAAATCATTGTTTTGACAGGAAATACTACAAAGCTCAAGAATCTGCTTATCTGTGGCCTTGTCATGATTGCAGAAAACAGGAAAGCCATGAAAGCCACAAAAATCTAGGATCTTGCTGAGTGGCCCTGTAGGGTGCCTATAATTGAGTATTTCTCTTTGTCTTCTCTTTTTCATCTCTTTAAATAAAGAAAAGCTTTGTGAAATTATAAAATAATACAGGTGCATTGTAGAATCTTCAGAAGTTGCTTTAAAAGGTAAAGAAAAAAATCGATAATCCACTGTTACTACTTTTATGCATGTTAACCAGTGCTTTTTAGATCTCTTGGTTTATGTTCATAAATCTATGTGTGTATATCCTGACTCATGAAGGGAAGCACACTGTGTATATTTTTCACTTACTTTTTTTCCGAATAATATTTTTGTATTGTTAAATATAATTCCACAATATGTAACTCATAACTCAATTTATTTTTATATAATTGCATTAGATAGTGCCAAGGAAAATGAAAGCTTTAGATTTCAGTATGAGTGTGAAAAGACTATCATGGCGTAGTGTAAAACTTGAATAGGCTAAAGTGACTCCATGCTAATAGGCCAGACAGTGCTTCTTCATATGCTAATTGATACCTTGGTTAACAGCCTGCCCAGGGGCAAATGGCATGACAAAAGGTGACCATAGAACATTTCCTGCATAAGATAAGCAATGTGTTTGCAGTCTGTTCTGTGAATTCCCTGATTCTTTGTTTAAAAAAACCTTATAAAAAGTTCCTCAGCCCCTGAGCAGTTGCCTCTCTGAGCTACCTGGCTCCAGGAGAGCCGTCTGGCCAGACTAATAAAGATTTCTTTACCATCTAGCCTGGTGTGTTCCTTCCTGGGTTTCTCGTCCCTCTGTCGAGCCTCGCTGGGTGCTAGGGCCCAGCATCGTGGAGGCCTTTTTGGCTGTTCACGCTCCGTGGAGTGGAAGTGAGACTTTAGGTCTTACAGTAGAAACCCCATGAAGTAATATTTCCTGAGAATCAGGCTTCCCAAGATTATCACTGGGATATGAAACTGGTTACACTTATTTTAAATTTTTCATTTCCAGGATTTTGGTGTTTTCCCTCCGTGGAAGCTTTCTCAAACATGTGTCCTAATTTAAATATGCCATGTTTTAGGACACACAGTGTACTGGACACGGTAACATTATAGATAGCAAAAATAGATAGAAATTAATATACAGTCAGAGAGGAATGGAGCCCTCAAGGAAGTCAGGGCAAAAAAATAAAGACATTAGAATTGTGGTTGGAAGCACATCTGAAGAAGGCCAGACCTCAAGATGGATGAAGTTGCAATCCCAGGCTTGAGTATTTCCCTAAGGGATAAACAGCAACTTGCATAATTTCATAGTGTAATTAGCACAGCCTTGTTCAATAAATCAAGTCAACAGACCTTTAAGCAGATGACCAGATTATCTAGATCTATCCTTTCCTAAAAGTGCTTTTGTTCATTCCATACACCTTTGCTACATGACTTGTTTCCCTATTGGATCAATATTAGCTAAGTGGCTATACTAGAATTCTATACTTATGTTGCTTGAAATTTGATTCACATTGTACCCATGTTGTGACTTTGCTGTATGTATTATCCCTGACAAAGTGCCTCGGTGGCCACCTACCGGGACCCCTCCTGAAAATGGATTTCCTGGAGGAGCTGTTCTTCCCCTTATTTACGATAAAACTATCCTAACTTCTTCCTTTGGTTTGTGACTTCATTCTTCAATATTATGAGGCCACAAATTCAGCACAAGTTGGGAGTTACATTATTCCTGTATCAGTACTAGATACTTTATACCATTTCATATAATCCTTTTAGAAACATTTGGAGAGTCCCACTCTTACATGTATCCTACCTGAAAAATGAGTGTTCTGTGTTTTCAAGCACTGTGAGTGATACAAAGATTTATGAGATATACGTTGCTTTCCCTTGAAAGACCATAAACAATTACAGTCATTATCTCTTGGAGCTGGTGCACTGGTTGAAAAAGTACATATGGTGTACTATGTATCATACCAGGGACATAGCAAATGCTCAATAAATCTGATCAATGATGCTGATGAGGATGATAACATGATGGAAATGATAATTAATTGATGGTGAAGATGATGAAGATTTTGGCATGAAATAAAGGAGAAGAACTTGTGAAAGGCAAGAATGAGTCCACAGCATTCTACTTGATGATCTAAAAACTGTGGTCAGAGGCAAGGAATTTTATTCACCTTTCCTTGTGGGGTTTGTTATAGTATTTCCATTCAGAGAAATATTCAAGGTCAGTTTTGTAAATGTTAGATATATTATGAAAATGGAGTTCTTACCCTCCCAAGCTACATGAGGACTTTTTAACATTCCAACACTATTCAAATGAAGGACAAACTTCAACTAAAAACAAATTATTAATTATTTTTCCAATATGCTAGTTTACATATAACAACTATTTTTTCTTTGCTAGGTTTTAACAAAGTGAGAAATTTAGAATAGAGTTAATTATAAAGAAATACATATTAATAATGTATTTTAACACTCTAGGTGGTACTTAATTAAAAATAATTTTTTAACAATTAGTATATGACACTTAGTGCTTCTAGCCAAAAAAAGGGTACAAGATTTAGGAGAAAGAGAATAATTTGAAGTTCAAACATCTCCTTAGACAGAAAATAACCTAAATTATTTTTGCTCTCAGAGGTTCAGCCTCCTAATTTTTCAAAGTATATTTCTTAATAGCGGTGTTGCATATTTTCATTTTACTTTATGGTGTGCAAAATTGTCTCATGTATATTCTCATCTATTTACCTTTAAAATGACCTTCAAAGGACTTAGGTAGACATAATTATATTCCTTTAGCAAGTGAAGAAACTAAATTTCAGACAGGTAAAATGTGGGCCCAAGGTCACATTGCTCCTCAATTCTATATCTAGAACTCAAAATTATTGTTTATACTTTATGCCTAATATTTTCTTTGCATTTCTTGAAGCAAAATAGAAGGGATCTTTCTTCTACTTTTAATAATCCTGAGAAGCATGCTTCCAAGTACTTGGGAAAAAAAGTGACACCCAAGTTTTTCAAGAAGCGTGATAAATGAAAGACAGATCTTGGTTTTAAGTCCAGCTGTCTCACCCAAAGCTGTGTAATATTGAGCAAATTACATGCTTTGCTGTGCCTTCTTTTTCTTGTTTGTAAAGTGCAAGAAATGATTAATGCTTACAAAGCCTCTGCACAGTATGCTTCATCACCATTTCCATAAATGAAGGAACCTAAGCAGAGAAAAGTAAACTTCTTTGCTCAACATCACACAGTGATAGAAACAAGCGGCTTCTATTTGAAAAACTATGTAACTTTTATTATAGACAGCTAAGTTAGACAGAAATATTATAGGCAGCCAGACAGGGCTAGGCCCAGGAGGGAGTCGCTCAGATAACAACATATTACAACTGTGGCTTGAGGGACATCTGCTGAAAGCCAGGCCTCAAGGCACAGATGTAAAAACCAGGCCTACATGGCTCCCTGAGGGATAAACAATAACTTAAGATTATAGTGTAATTGGTATCACCTGGTCCAATGAAGTCGACATACACATCAGTCACCCAGGTTTGTGACCAGGACCTCCTAATCCATCCCTTCCTAAAAAAGTCTTTGTTCTTTCCATATAGCCTTGCTATGTGACCTGCTTCCTCATTTCATCAATATTACCTGAGCAGCTCTATTTATAATCTTATTGATGGATCATAGCTCTGACCCACATTGTACCCACCTCATGATTTTGCTCTATTAAATTTCATTTGAGAAGTGAGTGTATCAGCAGTCCATTTTCAAGTCCTCTCCTGTCTCACAGGACCTATCTCTCTCAATAAATTTTTCCTAATCTTTTTTTTTTTCTCATTGAGTTTATTGGTACATTTTAGGTATACAGTACAGTTACATTCATCACTGGGATCTTGTACTTATACATGACACTTCTTGGTTCTCTATTTTTCCCTTTGACCCTGCCCTCCCTTCACCCCCTCCTCCCTTCCCGGCTTACAAATACTTCATTTCCATTTTTTCATTTTCTCATATTTTGTTTCTTTTCCCTTATTTCCTTTCCCCTACACTTCCCACTTTCCCTACACCTTTAGCCCTTTTCTTCCTGTTTCTCTCTGGTGTGAAAAACTATAATGGTACATAAATTTTTCCTACTCTTAATCTCCACTGTTTCTTAGAATGCATTCTTTGATTTTGGGGAACACAGACTTGGCATATCTGACATCTATCTCACTTTCACCTAGTAAGGAGAAATTATCTCCATAGCTCAAAAGAGTAAAAAACTAAATGAGTATATATTTATAACATGTTATAAAGCACACTGAAACCTTCACCCTTAGTATAATAACAGATAAAGAGAAGAACTCCCCTATTGCTTCACAATTTACAATAATCCCCATCCTAGGAAATTATCAACTAAGTGGCAATATAGATAATAACTACTGCACTTAATTTACAGAACAGTGATTATCACCACCATTTTCCTAAGGGCCATATGCAAATGTCTGAGATGGGGGAATTTTAACATCATTTTGTTGATTTCATGGACCAAGTACTTACTCGTACTCTTAAATAGTAGTGGTGATGGTGCTGATAATTATCTGTGCCGGACAGTGAATTGGTATTGACAAGACAAAGTTTTTGATGTGTTATATTTTGTCTTTAATTAGCATTTCATCTGAGTACATACTTTGCATTCTCTATGCCTAAGAAGCCACTCCAAATGACACGTGTGCTCCATGTTTTCCCACTTAAATTTCATTATCCTTCATATCTCAGTGTCAACAATGACTGTCTTACAGAAAAACTTCCGTCAGTTATATGCCAGTTCACTTCTTTAGTAGAAACCTTTTGTTTTTGTCAACACAACAGTGATTTTCCTGGAAAAGACAGCCTAATTTTCTTTGAGATTATTTTTCTTTTTTGTCAATGAATGTGATATAGATAGAGCTATCAGCTATCATTGAAGGTCATTTTCTCTTCCGTAACCCAATAATAGGAGTGTTACCTGTGATAAGGTAACTCTGATTCTCCATCATAGAAATTTGTATATTGAGCATCACTGCTGAGATTAAAAATCAAGCCAATTAACCTAAAGGCCCTGCTCATTATTCCCTGCTCCCTGAATCTCTGAGAATAGCGGGCTTTTAGTTTGTCAAACCCTTGTTTCACCCAGCATTCCTTTTTTACAGGGAGTTATACTGCATCCTCCCAGTACTTGCCATTTTTATTTATTTTAATCCAAATATATTTTGTTCAACTTACCAAAGAATCTAATAATATGACCCTGTTATACGGTCTCATGGTATATGTACTCCTCTATGATATAACTTGCTATTTGATAAATACGTATTTTAACTTATTTGGTTAATATTAGTCACCTTCACTGGAGTGTAAGCTCCAGCAAGCAAATTTATAACTTCACTTCTTAGAGCAGTGTTTAGTACTTCTGAATAAATGAATAAAATTTTATTTAGTGAATAAAAGAATGCAATGTCCAATTCCCATTGCTTTTTATTGTTTCTTACTGTAGGTATCTGCAACAGCTCATGTCATCAAGACTTTCTTTCCTAATATCTTATATTTTAAGACTTAAGTTTTTTTCTTAGTCACTTGCTTTCTCTCACTCTTGGCATTCCCGTCTCCCTCTCATTCTCTCTCTTTCTCCCAGTTCTCCTCCCAATCCGGAATTACACTGATGCTTTCACAACTGAGTTTCTCACTTGCCATAATTGCCGTAAAATTCCTCTTTGACTATCTCCATTATTTCATGTCCTTTTTTTTTGGCACCGGGGATCAAACTCAGGTCCTTGCACTTGTAAGACTGGTGGCAGCACCACGGATCCCTGGCCCTACTCAGCTGTATTCTTGCCCATGGAACACAGAATTCTTTCATTTCCTGGATGCAGCAGGCTATCTCACATCTCTACATCACTTAGCAAAATCTCATTTCTTCCTCCAGTGATCTTTATTTCCCTCTCACCTTCATTTTGGGTCCTTGAGTTTCTCCTTTTGTAAAGCTTCTTTCCACCACTGTCACTCTAGCTTCCACTGCATTTGATGACTTTTATTTGTATTTCCAAAGCTTCTTGTGCCCAGTTCCATTCTTAAATTTTCTATCTACTTATTTATTCATTTTAACTGCTGTATCTGTACTTTTCAAACTAATTCCTCTCAAGGAATCATAACTTATACATGTAAATCCTAAGAACTTGGCATGATAATTGGAATGTAGCAAGTCCTGAATAAATGCTAAACAATGACAAAATAGAAGACTGAATCATCATACTGGTAGAGCTCTCTCCATTGCTGCTTTGGTGTCACACTTAAAACCCTTATACTATTTCTGAAGTTCAACTTTTTATCATAGATATCTGTGTATGTGTCTCACTTCCAATGTTAAGTCTTTGCACATAGGGAAGGGAGGAGGGGTTGAATGGGGGGAAAGGGAATGGGGAAAAAAATAAGAACCAAGATGGATTATGTAAAGGTGCAAAATTCAAATGATGAAAGTCATTATACTGTATACCTTAAATGTACCAATAAAATTAATTATAAAAATAGAGACAATATGTTACAGAAGGAATTGCAAGTGACACATAGAGAGGCAGAAGAATGGAAATAAAATAAAAAAGTTTACTCCATTGATGGGGATTGATCACATGTAATGGGGGTGCCCTGATCAACTGCCCCACTGGGATACAACTTCGACTTTTATAGGGTTTTACATCCTTGATCTTTTTTTCTCCCTCATTGACTTTATTGGTACATTTTAGGTACACAGTACAGTTACTTTCATTATTGGAATCTTGTACCTTTACATGACAGGTCTTGGTTCTCATTTTTTCCCCTTATCCCTGCCCTCCCATCGCCCCCTCCTCCCGTCCAAATTTACAAACACTTTACTTCCATTTTTTCATTTTCTCATATTTTTTATTTTCCCTTATTACCTTTTCCCTACCCATCCCACTTTCCCTACACCTTTAGACCTTGTCTTCTTATTGCAAATAGTCAATTATCTCATTAGGATCTTATGTACTATTATAGTTTTTCACACTAGAGAAACTATTTGGTATTTGTACATGTGTGACTTATTTATTTCACTTGAGATTATATCCTCAATATGTATCCATTTTCCTATGAATGAATCTAATTTCTCATTCTTTATGGCTGAGTAATATTCCACATTACAGAAAAACCACATCTTCTGTCTCCAGTCCCCACTGATGGGCAATTGAACTCTTTCCAAGTTTTAGCTATTGCAAACGGTGCTGCTATAAACATAGGTGTGCATATATATTGCTGTGGTATGATTCTTTTAAATCTTTTGGAAAGATACCCAGCAGAGGGTTGGCTGGGTCAAATAGAACCTCTAGTCCCAGCTCTTTGAGGTATCTCCATATTGATTTCCATAGTGGTTGCACTAGTCTGCACTCCCACCAACAATGGAGAAGGGTCCTTTCTCCCCATAAACCCTCCAACATTTGTTATTGGTTGATTTCTTGAGAGCAGCAATTCTTTGTGGGGTGAGGTGGAATCTCAGTGTTGTTTTTATCTGCATCTCTCGAATGACCAGTGATGTGGAACATTTTTTCATATATTTACTTGCTGCTTTTCCTTCTTTATCTGAGAAATGTCTGTTCATTTCTGATGCCCATTTTTGAATTGGGTCTTTCTTTTTTGGGGGGGCTTTTTTGTGTTCTTTATATATTCTTGATAATTGTCCTTTGAGGAGCAGCTGATAAAATTTTTTTCCCACACTGTAGGTTTTCTCTTAAATCTATTGATAGATTCTTTTGCAGTGCAGAAGCTTTTTAATAAGATGAGATCCCAGTTGTTGATTCTTTCTTCTAGTTCCCATGCTACTGAGAATTTGTTCATAAAGTCTTTTCCTATGTCAGTATCTTCAAGAGTTCTGCCTAACTCATATTCCAGCAAGTTTAGTGTTTCTTTTTGAATATATAGATTTTTAATCCATTTGGATTTTATTTTAGTGCATTGTGAAAGATAAGGGTCCAATTTTAATCTTTGGCAGGTTGAGATCGAGTTTTTCCAACACCATTTATTAAAGAGGCTATCTTTCCTCCAGTGGGGATGGTCAGCTCCTTTGTCAAAGATGAGGTAGCTGAGTTAATCTGGAGCTGTTTTTGTATCTTCTAGTCTCTTCCACTGATCCTCAGGTCTGTTTCTTTGCCAGTACCATGCTGTTTTTATCATAGTGGCTGTGTAGTATACTTTTAAATTGGGAATTGTTACATCCACTACCATGTGTCTGTTGCCTAGGGTGGCTTTTGCTATTCTAGGTCTCTTATGGTTCCAAATGAATTTTTGGATTTTTTTTTCTAGTTCTGTGAAATATACTATTGGAATTTCAATTGGCATTGCATTGAATCTGTACAGCAGTTTTGGTAGTATGGCCATTTTGCTATGTTGATTCTTCCTACCCAAAAGCAGGGGATATCTTTCCATTTTCTTATATCCTCTTTGATCTTTTTCCAGAGTGCTGTAGTTCTCAGTATAGAGATCTTTTGCTTCTTTCAGTAGATTGATTCGTAGATACTTCACTTTTTTTGGATGCTATTGTGAAAGGAATTGTTTCCCTAATTTCTCTCTCAGTGAGTCTGTTATTTGTGTACAAGAAGGCTATTGATTTTTGAGTGTTGACCTTGTATCCAGCTACTCTGCTAAAAGTATCAATTAAGTCTAGAAGTCTTTTGGTGGAATTTTTTGGGTCTTCAATGTAGAGTATCATATCATCAGCAAATAATGACAGTTTCACTTTTTCCTTTCCTATCTTTTTTGCTTTAATTTCTTTCTCTTGTCTAATTGCTATGGCTAGTGTTTCCAGAACTATAATGAAGAGGAGTGGTGATAGTGGTTATCCTTGTCTTGTTCCTGATTTTAACATGAAGATTTTCAGTTTTTGGCCATTTAATATGATGTTGGATGTTGGTTTTTCATAGATAACCTTTATTAAGTTGAGATATAGACCATCTATTCCAATTTTTTGCAGAGTTTTTATCATGAATGGGTATTGAATTCTGTCAAATGCTTTTTCTGCATCTATTGAGAAGATCATTTTGTTTTTGTCCTTGACTCTGTTAATATAGTATATTACATTTTTTGACTTACATATGTTGAACTATCCTTGCATGCCTGGAATAAATCCGACTTAGTCAGGATGTATGATCTTCTTTATGATCCTCTGTATTCTTGTAGCCTTGAGCTTATTCAGTTGGTTACATTGCATTTTCACACTTCTTATTCAGTTGGTTACATTGCATTTTCTCACTTCACATTGCTGATGCCCAAAACATGGTGGTGAAGCAGTTGAATTTCAATGCCATTCTTTGTTAGAGGAAGTTACCTTTAAGATTTATCTGTTCTAGCCAAGTGGAAGGGAGGTGTTTGGTCAACAAAGCTAACAGTAGTTTTTTTCATTTACAACACTTTTAGAGACTAGATGCTGAACTAAACAGAGCAAAGGGCAAAGTTATCTTACATTGTTACATTTCCTAGGTATTTACTATTAAAGTTTTTCCAATCACATTTATATTTAATCTATGTATACTCTATAGATCTGCCATACTTTCTTGCCTATAATTGATGCCTAACAATTGTGTGTTCTGAAAAATGATGAAGCAAGCCATGTATAGAGATGATTCAATATTTTAAAATGTATGTATAATATAATTATATTTCACAAAAACCTTTACAATGATAATACCTTATTTCCAACAGAGTAAATCTTGATCATGGAATTTCAGATTGGTAAAAATAGATAAGTGATGGTTCGATGCCTTTTACGATATTTCTCAAATTTTATTCCTTGGGCATCTGTAAATTTTCTCTAAATAAGTCCAAGTAGCCTTGAAGTTAGTTATCAGAAATATTATATCATTTATTAGTATGCAGACACCATGATCTACATCATGACATTAGATACTTTGTAGGATAATACCATTTAGGTATATTTAAATTTATTTTTTTTTAGAGCACATGGGCATAAATCTTTCATTCTTTTAAAATGTGTCTTGTTAGAGGAATAAGAAAGAAAAGTATAAGTCCACAAAGACACATTCAAAGAACGAATCATAAATAGTTAAATATTTGTGGTAGGCCCCAGGTTTTGTTCATTAGAGGAGGAAGTTTGTTAATATAATGTCAGATGAGTCAGTAAATTGTCAAAGAAATATTGGCACAGAATCCTCTGATTTGTTGTAACAGTATTAATGGTGAGCTTCTTTTATAAATTCCACTCTGATATGGAAAAATTTTTAGAAGAGGTACATCCCTAACACCAAATTTTGTATTTCAGTTCAACCACAATTATGGATGGAAGCAGAGAAGTTAATGCTTGCATAATCTTCATCAGCAGTGTTATTACTCATGATATCATTAAGAGTACATTTCATTCCATTTTGCCTCTTAAGGCCAAATTCTAATAGGTCTCATGTTGGTTGGTATATTATAAACATGAGTTTTACAAACAGACATAACTAATTTTGAACTCCAGCTCTGTGATTTTAGACAATCTGTCTAGACTCTTTAAGACTCAATTTGTTCATCTATAAATTTTGGGTAATAAATATTAGAATTAGTACATGCAACACAGCTGTGTATTTCCTGGTCTTCAGTAAGTGCAAAGAAAAGGTAATTATTGTTTTAAAATATCGTTTCTTCATTATTTATTTATTAAATTTAAATAGACCCAAGAGTGACTCATTTGGACATTATGAACAATTATTACTATAGTCCAAGAAACTGAAGCGGATATTTACACCTAGGACTGGTACACTTTGCTAGGTCAAATGGTAGAGATATAACAGGCAACTGGGAGGCAGTGGATGTTACTAAGCGGTTAGATGGGAACCTTTGGAAATACATATTGCTTGGGGCTGTCTCTGATTAACCTCTTATAAATCTGCAGAGTTACAGGAAAATAGGCTAAAAATACTTAGCAACTGGGAAAACATGAAAATAAACTTTCCAGAAAAAAAAAGCTAGCAATAACACTGGAAAAGGATCTGGTATTAATTCTTATACCAAAATTTTTCCAGAACCCACTCTATCCATTTAGTTATAGCATTCTCGGGAAGATAAGGTTTGGAACTAAGGTACAGGAACCTAATGGTAGTAGATGATACTTGGAGTATGCAGGACAGCAGAAATTTTTGTACTGGTGTGAGCTAGTTCGATATTTTAACAACCTGTAAAATGGTATAGGTGTCAGCTAGATAGCAGCCTTGGCCATGGAACTAAATAAGAACAAGAGAAACTGGGAAAAACCAACATTGCAGTAGCAAAATGAAATAATCAGAAAATATTACTCACTGCATTATAATTTTTGCCTAAATTCTTAAAATAAATTGTGCATTATTTTTAGACAAAATGAGCTGAACAGCTTTTTAGCCATTTATCAGCAATATCCTTTTCTCTGAAGTTCAGGCAACACTTCACTATGTTTAACCTTTATAATATTTTCTTTTAACCCTCTTTCTGTTTTCAAAGGAATATTAAGCTTCATTTTCATAGTCTTAAATGTTATGTAACAAGTTTAAACAGTACAATACAACTCCCCTTGTAACATTTGCTTTGAAAAATGGAAATTTGAATGGTATGTGTCTTTTAACAAAAAACTACATTTTTAAACAATTCCCTACAATACAAGGACTGTACATTTTCTAAACAAGATATGTGCCATCACAGGCAAGGTTAGATTGTCCTTATCTTCTAAAGATGAACAGAGTTTTCATTTTTTTGAATAGTATCAGATAAGTACTCTGTAAAAGACCTATAACATTTCACCCTGTGACAGTATTTCCCCAAATGTGTAACTACATGCAGTGCACAACATGTTGGAAAAAATGAAACTGCATTTAAAAAAATTCTGTGGTTGAGTTTCTATAATTTTGCAACTGATATCACTACCTCGAGGATTCAAATAGGTAATAAACCTATTTAAGCAAATGCATAGCAAATGTTTGTGTATAGAGAAAGGAGCTCTGCAAGGGACCCCACAAGGCTGCAGACAATTCTCATGTAGTAAAATCCCACTTAAAACAAACCCCTACTTCCTCTTGGGAGCTTCTATAATCCTGGGATTAGATGGATCAGTGCTGGCAGTGGTTGCTCTTTGCTCAGAGCATTTGCTCAAGTTGTATGGGGCTCATTCTGTTTTTCTTCAAATTTTAAAATCCAATGTTGAGAATATTGTACTTATTAACAAATATCTCAAGATATTCTTTGATTCATGAGTCTTCAAGGGCCAATTTGAACCTCAACAGCCTTAGTTTTATCAGTTTAGGCTGAGTGAATGGAATTTTGCCTCTAGTATCTATCTACCTGACTGTGAGCTTTTCTGGGACTCTGGCATAGCTTATTTTCCCCCTGTATCCCTCTTCTCTAGCATAGTGCTTAAGATTGTAAATAAGTATTGAATGAATATTTGTAGAACGAATGAATGAATGATTCAATGTAATAAAGTTTTAAATAGTATGGCTTGTGTATAAGAGACTGCTTGCTTACTTTAAAAAATTAGCATAAATTAGGTAATCTACACAAATTCACTTACTAATTTTTAAGAAAAATTTTGCAGGTCAATTTTAATCTGTAAAAACATGGAGAGCTTTTTAGCTTTTTCAAATATCAACTTTCTTTAAAGTTATTTTGTGAAATGATGGGACAAATGAGGACACATTTATCTTTCGGTGACTGAAATTTAAGAGAAAAGCATATTTTCCCACATAATTCTTTTTGTATTTATTTAATTTATTGGAACATTCTAGGTAGACAGTACAGTTACATTCATTTCTGGGATCTTGAACCTTTACATGCCAGGTCTTGTTTCTCATTTTTTCCCC
>NW_022900951.1:75083358-75093665 GCF_012274545.1 Fukomys damarensis
CTTTATGGCTCTAGTATTCCATTTTATAGAAAAACCACATCTTCTTTATCCAGTTTCCAATTGATGGGCAGATGCGCTGTTTCCAAGTTTTAGCTATTGCAAACTGTGCTGCTATAAACATGGGTGCGCATATATCACTGTGGTATGATTATTTCACTTCCTTTGGAAAGATACCCAACAGAGGGATGGCTGGGTCAAATGGAACCTCTATCCCTAGTTCTTTGAGGTATCTCAATATTGACTTCCATAGTGTTTGCACCAGTCTGCACTCCCACCACAACAGCACCAACATCTGTTATTGTGATTTATTGATAGCTGCCATTCTTTGTGGGGTGAGGTGAAATCTCAGTGTTGTTTTCATCTGCATCTCTCAAATGACCAGTGATGTGGAACATTTTTTCATATATTTAATTGCTGCTTTTATTTCTTTGTCTGAGAAATGTCTGTTCATATCAGATGCCCACTTTAGAATTGGGTCTTTATATTTGGGGGGACCTGGTGGTTTTGAGTTCTTTATATATTCTAGATAATAGTCCTTTGTCTGAGGAGCAGCTGGTAAAAAGTTTTTCCCACATTGTATGTTGTCTCAGTTCTGTTGATGGTTTCTTTTGCAGTGCAGAAGCTTTTTAATAAGATGAGATCCCAGTTGTTGATTCTTTCTGCTAGTTCCCATGCTGCTGAGGATTTGTTCATAAAGTCTTTTCCCATGCCAATGTCTTCCAGACTTATGCCTAATTTATCTTCCAGCAAGTTTAGTGTTTTTTTGTTTTTATGTTTAGATGTTTAATCTACTTGGATTTTAATTTAGCGCATGGTGACAGATAAGGGTCTAATTTTAATCTTTTGCAGGTTGAAATCCAGTTTTTCCAACACCATTTATTAAAGAGGCTATCTTTCCTCCAGTCCCACAGAATTCTTGACTTTGAAATATCCTTGAGTTTTTTTGTTGTTGTTGTTGCTGTTGTTAACACTTTGGTTTGTTGACCTGTTACAGGTTCTAGCAATGTTAATTTTACTTATAATGGGTAAACATGAAGTATTTTCTTTGATAGTTTGATGCTTCTTTCTTGCACCTATGTATTATAAAGAAGAAATTATAGCATTGGGAATTTATCAAACACATAAGCTATGACTATAATACATTAAGCAGATATAAACGGGATGCATTTTTCATATTTTCAAAAGTTGTGAGTCAGGAAGATTTGAATTATAAGGGCTATTTTTTTACTTTCATCTTAAAACCTCTAAAATATCAACATTTAATTCTCATCTTATTCCTCTAGAATGGAGTAGGAGGAAGACATCAAAGAGTCTCTGATCCATCCTCCTTTTAAGATCATTAGTTTATTTTACAGAAGTGTATCCTATTCCAGTAAAACAGATAGGTCCATTTGATCTTAGAAAAATATTGCTCCATAGTTGCAATTACTTTCTCTGAAATCATCTTCTGATATCTTAAATTTATAACCAATTGGCTTATGTCAATTGCTGAAAATTTAAGAGTCCATTACAAAAGTGAGGTTTGGAGTAATTTCCTGGACTACTTTTGGTGCCAAAGTAGCCTCAAACTGATTTTTTTTCACTCTTTTGGATGCCTGTTTCAATGGGAAAAATCTGTTCTTTTATTTATGTAGAACTGTGGCAAGCAATCCCCTCTACAGACATCTTTTTCAAGCTTGTAATCATATTTTTGTAAGAAGAAAATTTGAGGATGAAACATTAAAACACACCTGCAAAGAAAAAATTAACACAGATAATATGTGTTCATTCCTTTTGCGGCATCACTTGCTACTAAATCTTAAGGCAAGATTATTATTACTGTTTGCCATGGGTATCTAGGTCATGGGGAAAAGAGCTCAAACTCAAGCAGGATGCAACAAAATGTTTTTCTCTGAAGCGAATTATTCATTTCCCTAAATACTCAAGCACAGAGAACTACTGGTCTAATCCCAAAGAAGAAATAATCTTTAACAGATGAAAATGCTCAGAAAACTTCTCCTTCAAAAAGAGAAATCATAGCAACCCGTGTCTAAGTAAAGCTTTAATTTATTTGAGACAGTTTCTTATGAAATGTAAGATTACCCTACAAGACAACAATGTTTTCTTATTGTTTTACTAGCATTTAAAAATATTCACTCATTCATTCATGTTTGCAGTTCTGGGAAATGAACACAGGGTGCTCACACTGTGCTGTATCACTGCCCTATTTTGAGACAGAGTCTCACTAAATCCCTAAATTGCCCAAGCTAGATTTGAACTTGTGGTCTTCCCACTTAATCCTGTCAGAGTGCAGAGACTATAGGAGTGGATCATAACACCTGGCTTTTTACTAGCATTTTAATTATAATTGGGCAAAAGTCAAACAACATTTAGAACAATTCACTCTCACTTGGCTGCATATTCTTTCTGATATTCTTGCTAAAGTTATGGCACCAAATGTTCCAGTTTTGTGGAAACAGTTTAAAGTATAATCTGAAAGTCCATAAAAAATGGGCACTTTGGAAGGAAAAGGAGACAACACTTTACTTCACTGTGGTTTTTTAGGGCTGATTCTATGTTTGAATAGTTTTTGAAAGTGCTTGGACATACAGAACACTAGTCTGAAAATTTGATGGTGTCATCATTTTACAAGTTTTTAATAACCCATCACTATTTTCCATGGATGTACTGTAACTGTTTTCCTTGCATCAATTTGGATATTAAAATAAATAAGATCTTAAATCTTTAGAAATACATGCATATTCCTACATTTCTTATATTCTGTATTTTATTATGCCAAAACATCTAAAAAAATCAATTCTTCTTCACCTGTCTATCAAAGAGCTAGATTAAGGATTTATAAGAATTGATGTCAGCACTTGCAAAGCATACAACACTCCCTGATTGCCACTCTCCCTTCAAATCTTTCAGAGCAAAGCCGGAATACTGATGTATATTTGTTTTTTCAGATTTGTGAAGGAAATGTACTTTTAAATGTTTTCCTTTAAAATGTGAATGTGATTATTATTATTGTACAAATTTATGTGGCATTACTGGCATATTTAAGCTTCAACACATAATGCATACTCTTGATTTAGAGACTGAAATAGTTTATTTCTTAAGAGCTTTCCATTTCACCTTTAAGCTTGTGTTACATAAGCTTAATGGACTCACTCAGCTTCGAAATGGAGGGAATCCTCCAGGTGAATAGCAGTAAGCTCATGAGCTTTGAAGGGCTTATTTTGCCAGACTTCAACTCAGGTTTTTTGTTTGCAGATGCACTATTCTACATGCACTAATTATAACTCCACAAAGCTCTGATAATATTTATTGCAAAATGAAAACATCTTTTTCCCTCTTCCTCCCACCCTTTCTTTTTGCATAAATACAGTGAGTTCAGCTTTAACTAAGGTGATGCCTAACTTAAACTGACAAGTCCAATTGCACGATATTTAGGATTACATTTATGGATTTCATCTACAGTATATCAACATGAAAATGTCCGAGACAGAAAGTCACAGTCAGAAGTTTCTATGGGTTTTGGAACTTTCAGTTAATGTTATTGTGTTATCTAACACTGCTAAGAGCAGGAAGTCTGATGTGGATGGTGAGATATAAACTCAGTACTTAAATATTTCTTCAAATTAGAGATTTTTTCTGATGCATGGGAAGAATGAAGCACATCTTTAAGAGTAATGTGAGTATGGACCTGTGTGTTTGTGTGTATGTGTGATTGCATGTCACAGAAAGAAAAAAAATACTAGAGAGATAGATTGAACCAGAACCCATTTTAGCACAAAAATATATGCAACATCCTGTGCTTTGAGAACTTATATGCCAAAGCCTTTGGTTACATGGCATAAATATTCTCTTTGCTTTTTCAAAGAAAAAAGAGAAGGCAGTTCAACTTTTGACTCTCTTAAATGTGCTGACTTCTTTCATTGTTTTTAAAATATTTTTGCCTTCCTCATGTCTCTGAATGTCCTCACCCACCAGATATTTTAAGCCCAAACACTTTGTCCATTCATTCTTCCAAATACACACACTGAAAATATATACGTGAGAGTACAAACTCTGAAAATGAATTGAGCATCATTTTCTCAAAGTAACATTTAAAAGTTTTTCCTGCTCTGATGCATCATACTCAGTGAAATAAGTAGCAAATATTTATTCACAAAAGGACTCTAAATTGGAGACCCAATCATCAGTTTCTAGAATCAGACTCACGGCAGCCATTAGAGGAAGCTTTGTAAAAACTGTGCAAAGTCATTGTCTGGAGTCAGCAGGGTCCATGCCGCAGCCCAACATGAATAAGGACACTCTTACAGGCACAATTTGACAGCATACAATAAGGTAAGTACTCATAATATCATGTTTGCCTAAGACTATGAAAATTATATTGGGACAAAATAAACTCTAAATAAGTGATTTTTGTGGGTTAAAGGTGATGTCATGACCTTTAATTGCAAGAATTGTGGTAAAGAGTGGCCAACATTCGATTGTAGATTTCCATTCCATTCCTTGAGTTCACACCTTCTTTAACCATTTACTCTCTTTTTCTCTATTCTCCTCTTTCCTTGCAAAAATAAAACAAAATATATGAATCAGCAAACATTAAAATACAAATTGTTATAATAGGGAAAATTATTGAGTTTCATTTTCTCAACTTAAATATCCTCAAACCGCCATAATTTAAAGGCTATATAACTAAAACAAGTAAAATAGCACACTCCCACTGCCTGGAAGATCATCTTATTTTAATTATAATCTTATTTCAAAAAGAAAAGCCTTTGGTAGAAACTACTGAGGGAACAATAAACTCTTGAAAACAAAATAATATGTGAATCTGAAAAAAATCATACAGTGGTTGAGAGGTAGAGAGAGTATATGGATACAGAAAAAATAAACTTTAATAAGAAGAACAAAAAGAGAACCAGGAAAGGGAACAGAGTAAATGAAAAGAAGACCACTGATGTCAAACTATATTTATTTCTCTGATTGAAAAGGAATAAATCACACTTTTGAATCAAATCACAGAGTGCAGCACTATAACTTCTATTAATCATAGAAAGTAAATTATGCACATGATTTCAAGACACAAAAATGAACAAAAAACTATTAGATCTAACCTGTTAGTACATAGATCTTTGGCTACTTTTGGAATAATAATGAATCCATTTTGTGTGTTTAAATGACATGCATGTGCTTAGTAGACTGAAACACCAGCCTCTAAAAGAATGTGAAAAATCACATGTGATTTAAATATGAAGGTATTCTTCTAGGTATTTTTCTTAAACTATATGGCCCTTAGGAAAGTACATCCCACCATGAATTCTAATGTATATGGAGGTTGATCAAACTTACTAAAGAAATGAATAGGATGTGTAATACTGGAGATTTCCACATTTTTTTTTACCCCAAGTAGACAGTCAAAAGAAACCATAATATATTAATAATAATCATATGACTAAGTAGAGAACTGCATTCACAGGCACAACTTTATATCATAAAGCCAATTATTTTATATGATTCTCACAGCCATTCTGTTAGGGTTTCTTGACAAGATATATTTTATTTTTGCTAAATATGAAGAAACTGAAGCCCAGAGTGCTGAAGTGACTTGGCCAAGAATAAAGTATTGAAAGTTGTAACTAAAACTCAGATCTCAGCTCATGGTAGAGTGTTTATTACTTATGTTAATTGGGGTTATTTGCTTCCTGCACATGGCATATCTTTATTCTTATTTCCCATTCCCCTAATCACACCAATTAATGTAAACACTAAACACCACAGCATGAGCTATGACAAATCATAACAAAAGTGTGAAATAAGGGGATAGGAGAACAGGTGGGGGAGGAGGAAGAGGTAGGGAAGGGGATTATAAAAAGAAATAACCTGTAGTATCTACATGCCAACCCCAAGATGATTGTGAACTGCATAGATTGCAAACATGTACTAATAAAAAATACATTAAAAATAAAAAAATAAATGAAGCTCAGATCTCTTGAACCCAAGTCCAATACTTCTTTTCCATCAGCTATACTGTTCCTAGCACATTTGTATCACAATTAGGTGACATGGTGTGTGGTCATATATAAAGTCTAGCTGAAGCTTTAGAGAATGTTCTAGAAGATACCCTACAGTTCAGGTAAATAGTCATTTTCCCCTATGATCATTGCATTCATGAATACGTCATATGAGAGACATCTTATCTTTTATTATCGCAGCTTCTAGTAATAGTTTTCCAGAGTTATACAACAGGTATGAAGTGAAAGCTTATTTGGGTCAATTACTACTCAGAAGACTCATAATTAATAATTGATAAGAAAAGTTGTTAATTATCCCATGTACTTTTTGAGTTGATGGAGAGACTGGAATTGCACTCAATTTTATTGATATGCTATTTGACAGAGATTTACTATAAATATTTTTCTTCTCTTAAATTTAACAGGCTTCTTATGCCTGGCATGACATGATTCTGATGTTTTATCTGAGTTTTTACTATACAATGAAAACTTATTAAAATTTAATTTAGAAATAAAAATTTCTAAAGCATGTATGTATTACATGTAGGCTAAGAAGATATAACTAAAAAAATAATTTACATATGTGCATATGCATTTTTCCTGAAGCCATAAATATACTCTAAATTCAAATTCAAGACTATTACTATTATTTCTTTTTTTGGGGGGGTACCGGGGATTGAACTCAGACCCTTGTGCTTGCAAGGCAGGTGGCGGAACCACTGAGCTAAATCCCCAGCCCCCTACTATTACTTCTTAACCTTATTTTCAGTATTAATTCCTTGGGTTATTAAGTCAGGGACACTTATGAAATAAAATATTATTTTTCTTGAAATCTAGTATTGGCCAATAAAATCATTTAATCTGAACCATAAAAATCTGATTTTGAAGGAGGCAGTCTCAAAATGAGGACCTAGATGTCCTTATGTCATGTCATATTTCAATTCATGGCTATTGGATTTATGATGGCTGAATGCAATAAATGTCGAAAGTCTAAAAAACGTGTACATTAATTAATTGTGGATAATGCAATCAAAATAATGGCTTCTGAAGTTTCAGAAACAGTGGGGAAATATCATAAAACATTGTGGAGGAAGAGAATCAATAGAAAGTGTATGTATAATGAAGCAAGGGAATTTATTAGATATGCTTATGGGATCAAAAATGAAAGAGTTCACAATGGCCATGTTTGGGATCTAAAGTGGAAGAATCCATAGTGGTTGAGAGTTAGAGGATCCAGGAGCTGTTCAGTGCAGAACAAGAAGAATCAAGAACAAGTTAAAGTCAAAGGCCTGGACACTCACTGTAGAATCTGAAGAAACTCCTGACCAATGTCTAAAGGTTATGCATTGGAGGGAACACTTGTTTTTTCTTTCCCTTTTTTTATTCCATCCAGGCTACAAACCTATGGGTTAGTGCCACCCATTTCTGGGATTGGTCTTCTCCTTCAGTGTTCTGGCATACATGTGGATCATTTGCAGATTCACCCAGACCTGTGCTTACTAATCCACTAAGAGTTTCTTAATCCATTCAAGTTAACATATTTGTCATTAAAGACCACAAACTTGTCCCTGTTTAGCATTTCTATTAAAATGAAAATCTCTTGTAAACTAGTACAGTGAAGGAATTAATTCTGAGCTGCTGTTTCAGGAACACAGAAACTTTGTGGAACTTTTCTTGGTTCTACATTTTATTGATTCTACATTTATTATAGCAATAGAGAGAGGAAGAGAGCTACATCTAATATCATAATTTAATGTCAATATTAGTTTTTCTATCTTTGCACATGATTGGAGGCTTTATGAGAGTAAGGGACATGGTCCCCTTACTGACTTTTTTTGGGGGGTGTACCAGCTGATCAAACTCAGGACCTTACACATGTGAAGCAGGCAGTGGCACCACTGAGCTAAATATCCCACCGAGTTTGCTCTTAATTTTAGCTCCAGTGTCAAGTACAAAGCAAGGTACATGGCAGATATTTCTTGAGTACTTTTAAATGAATAACAAATATCAAGAGAATAAATTCAATAGTAGAAAAATATTTCAGAATTTAATTTAATAAGTTAAATCTTAAGATATAGTTTAGTGATGGTATGCATGAGCGAGGTCCCGTGTTTGGTCCTCAGTACTGAAACAAATCTTGAACATACAGTAGCACTGAAAGAAAGTGCTTTTTATAGAAAAAATTAAAAATCTATCCTTTGTGCAATAAGGAGCAATGAATATGGTAAAATATTGATAGCTGTTCTTGCACACCCCATATTGACTGGCTGATTCATCAATAGAAAATACTGTACTTTTTATCAGTTGGTGAAAATCATGCATCCACAATTTGAAAAATCCAAAGGTTACATTGGAAGGACTGAGAACAATTAAAGAAAGAAAACAATTACTACAACTGACTAGGATAGTGACATGAAAGAAAATCAGTAGCATTAATAAAAAATATATATATATAATGCATATATAAAAATAATTATATTATTTATTTTATATTAATAAAAAAAATATATATATATAATACATATATATAGCCTGCTCTTTACACTGACATCTCGGTTCATGAACTTAATTCATTGCCTGATTTTGGAAAAGATAGCCCTGTTCCTGTTCATGTGGAAAAGATGGCTGTGATCATGTTCATCACCTGATGCAGAGTTCACAAACAAAAAGAAAATTTTGAAAATGTTTCTATATGTAAGCCAAATTATTTTTAAGAAAAGTTTTCATGAATCAAGTTATTATACCATTGTATATTCTTCTGCATGTAACAATGCAATTTCAATAGTTCTCAGGAGACCTGTAAACACTAAAATCATGATAGACTTTCTGGTGGAAGTTCAGGTGTGTGTGTGCGTGCATGCATGTGTTTGCTGGTATGCATGGGGCAGTTTAAAAGCCATCTACGTTGCAATTGTTCTTAGGTATCCTCTTCAGTACCCTTATAAGCGTATCAGCCAGAAGACTTACTTTTTTAGCCTGAATTGTTAGAGTGTTCATGAAAGAGCAAACTATAGTACATTGCTTGGTCTAAAAAATAGTAAATCATGTTCAGAACATTGCTGCCAAATCAAAAACAACCTTATACCAACCAACAGTAAAGATGTCTGCAAGGAGTCTGTAATCATAGCAGTTTGTGATGTGGAGGTAGGATGATCAGAGTTACCAAAACAATCTGGGCAACACAGCAGTTTAGTAAGACCTTGCCTCAAAATAAAAAATAAAAAAGGGATGAGCAAGTATGAAACTCGGTGTGCAAGCTCTGGCTTCAATCCTAGTACCGAATAGAATAAAATAAATTAAAAAGGCAGTCACAGGAAAACTACTGACTACTACCCACTCTTTTCTTCTACTTTTCTGAAAAATAAAACAAATTATCAAATCCTGGTCCAATACCAGTCTTTTAAGGAGTGTGCTTGTTTAGGTGATCATAAAATTTTATTTAGCAGCTGAATATTTACCTACAATCTTTTTATTTGTTTGTAACAATGGGTTTTGAATCCAGATACATCCACCTCTCTAGTCTTTTTTTTTCTTTTGACTTTGAATCAGAGCCCTATATTGCTAAATTGCCCAGCCTGGCCTCTTACATGAAATTGTCCTGCTTCAGCCTCCCTCTTAAGCATCTGAGATTACAGATGTGATCCACTGTACCAGTAATAGTCATATTTTTGTTAATGATGACTCTGAGCACTTAAAATGACAGTATTAAATAAAAGATTAATTTATATTTAATAAAATCTGATAGTTTAATGTATTTTTGGAAATATGTCCATTCGAGAGAAAAAATATAAATAAAAACATTTTTCCTTACAATATTATACACAGTTATTTGGAAATCTAGTAGGCTAATCATTAATGATACAGTAAATATCACTTTCAGTGCAATAAAAATTAACAAATTTGGATGGTTTTAACTCTGATGGGAGATATACACCTATTTTACTTTGCCACTTTTGCCTTCTGGATTACAAAAAATGTAAAGCCTGATTCTGGAAGCTGAAGTTCTATAAGGACCAAACTGCAAGGTATCCGGAAAATAAACAAATATATATGTACACCAAAGAGTGATAGAGCAAAATCCTAGCCAGGTGTGGTTGCACATGCCTATAATATCAACACTCAGAAACTAAGACAGGAGGATCAAAAGTTTAAGCTCAACCTGTGCAATTTAGTCATGTAGGAAGAACCTGTCTCACAGCAAAAAAAAAAAACAAACATGTTTTCGAGATATAGCTCAGTGCAAAGGGCCTGGGTTCAATCCCCAGTAATCTAAAAAAAAAAAAAAAAAAAAAAAAAAAAAAA
>NW_022900951.1:75093948-75159454 GCF_012274545.1 Fukomys damarensis
GTGGTTCCATTGCCTGCCTCGCAAGTACAAGGACCTGAGTTCAATTCCCAGTACCCCCGCAAAAAAGACTGAAATTCTAGACTCTTACTTAAGGTATTAGTGCAAAGACTATTATGTTGGCAAGCAAGTTCATTTTAATATGATTCATACCACCCTGAATATTCCTAAATATCTCTTTCCTTTTGTTATATTAGGAATAGCTTAATTTATTGCTGTTCTTTCTACTACAAATTTCTCATAAGAACATAAGGAATTTTTGTATTCCATTTTCATACATGGGTATTATTTGAGACTATTTCCAAATGGAAGAAAACAATCATAATTTACACTGTGATGAATTCTCTTTATTACTACAGTATTTATATCTTGTGAGATTAATTTTCCAAATAAGTCTATGACATAACATACAAATAAATATGATAGAGATAAATTTTATGGGTTAAAATGGCTCTATTGGACCTAGAGAAAGTGCCAAATATTGATAGAAAGATATTAAAAGAGTTTACTTTGATTATGTGGTCTTCCTTTAGAGCTCATGTAGTGTAGCCCATGAACAGAATAGACAAAAAGACAATTAATGAAAGCTAACAAAGTTTTATAATTACCCACAAAATCATTTCTCATCTTTCTTATTACAACTGAAGGTGAAGTACAGCCCTTCTATAAGGCTGCAAATGATTTTTAACAATTCTTCATGGTGATTATTTTTATGTTTGTGGTGTACACTACAAATAAAACAAATGAAATAGATCTGACTTCTGGAAGCCCCACAGTTTTAAACTAGCTTAATCCCTAATAACATATAAAATTTATATTATTCTTAGAATTTGGCCCTTAAATTTTCAGAATTGTTCATTACAAGTAATAATGCAATTGTTATATGCTCATTCATTTAGCACTTGTTTAGTCTGGATGCCACAAATTTAAATTTTAATGTTTTAGTCATTCACTCTTTATTGACACACTTTTGGATTCCTTTTTTGACTGGATTAAGAAATATTTTTTTCTTTAGGCATCTCAGAATCTCTTTTCTTCCTTTCTAAATAAATCTGGACATGGAAAGAAATTGGAATGGACCACTAATAAAGTTTGCAGATAAATTACAAACAATTCTTATTTCAGGTATAGAATTTTCTGTGAGTGATCAGAGGCCATTATGACAAATATAGGGATAATGACATTTTCTGTCAAGACAAATGAAAGTATTGTAGATATGTAAGTTTAATTAGATATCTTTTAGACAATTAGATAGGGCCACCCTCAAGGAGCCAAATCAAAGGATATTCTAGGAGCCAACAAGGAGAATCAAGGAGCCAACATAGAGAACAATCAAGGCACATGCACTGGTTAGCATTATAAAAAAGAAAAAAACACACTATTTCTAGAGATGAATAGTAGTGATTAATATTTGAAATGGCGAAATTCCTCCTATGTATTTGTTTTCCCATTTGATCCCCATTTAATTAATATTATCTTGGTGACTGTTCTTGTGCTCATGGTTTTGCCCCAATTCATGCCCACCTTGTAATTTTCCATTAGGTTGTACAGTTTTATCCCACTTTGTACCCACCTTGCCTCATGGCTTTGCCTTATAAAATACCTTTTAAAAGAGGAGTGGGTGGGCAATCCATTTTCTGGCCCACCTTCTGTCTCTTTTAGACAGAAGCTATCTTTTCCAAAATAAATTTCATTTTTTTTCTCATTGAGTTTATTGGTACTTTTTAGGTATACAGTAGTTACATTCGTCACTGGGATCTTGTACTTTTACGTGACCTCTGTTGTTCCTAGAATTCATTTTTTTATTTTACAGAACACAAACTCATGTTTTAGATATCTAACAGGTTTGGGTGTTGCATCTATTTCTCCCTATATCAAAGGGATTCTGCAACTTTATTTGGCTAAAGTGGCTTCTGTATGGTTCAACAAATAAGGCCAGAAACAATTCCTTAAGTATGAAGTAAAAGGGGGAAATACATTCTTGGCTGCCGTATGTGGCTAGACAGGTCTGTATAATATGGAAATAAGGGCTGTTTGCAGACTACCAAATCTATGAAAGCAAGGTTGAGGTCTAATTTATCGAGAGCTATATTCATATGTTGAAAGCTAATCCCCAGTGCAATAATATCAAGAGGTGACCATCAAATCAGAACAGGAGATGTCTCATATATATGTCCCTTTCCTTTTAGGGCCCTAGGGATCAACTCCAGGGACTTGAACATGTTAGGCAAACACTCTACCACTGAGAAGTACCCCTATCCTGTAGAAGTGCCTTTATAAAAGGAGTTGAAGCTTGCTAGTTGGTGAGTTCCAGCACATGAAAACACATCAGCAAGTCACTATGTAGCAGAAAAAAAGCCACTACTAGGTGTGGAATCTGCCAGCACCTTGATTTTGGAATTTCCAGCCTTCAGAAATCTGAGCAATAAATTTCTGTTGTTTTCAAGACATCTAGTCTAAGGCATTTTTATAGCAATACAAATAGACTACTACAGTACCCTTTACTAAACAGGTGCTCACTCAATATATGACTTGCCAAAGCAATACTAACAAGCTACCCATCTTCTATTAAATAGCACTTTTATAATATTATTTTGAAAGACAAAGTCTACAAGATATTTCTCTCATGTTAAATAAACATTCCAATATAATCCAAAGGCTTATAGTGCATCAACCACATCTACATCCTCTACATTTGTAAAATGTAGGTATCATTTTTGAAAATGTGAAAAATGCTAAATATTTTGGAAGTGGTCAAGAGGGAAAGTAAGTAAATTTATTTCACAAAGAGAAAATATTTTTCTTTTAAAATAGCAACCCTCATATAATTGATTGAATGAAGATATGAAGTTTAAGTCATGTTAAGCCATTTTCTCTATCTGCAACATAGCAGGTGCTCAAATTTATATTTGAATATAAAATTAAAGGAATATTATAGCCTGCCTGAGATATAGCTGCGTGTGTTTTCACAAAATATGCACTTATATTCATATGCTCAAAATTTATCTGAGACTTCATTTGGACTTTTGTAAATCCAAAAAGTCATCTAATGCCTAGATGGAGAAAAGTCTTTTTTTTCCCACTGAAAACATTTTACTGATTCTAAAGTGAAATTTCTTTTCTTCTACTACAATAGATAGTAGCAGCCTATTTGTTAATTTATTCAAGCAATGTAGAGTTCTAGAAAGGTTTTCTTAAGGCTGGATTTAAACACTTGCCTAGCAAGATTGGGAAGCCCTGCGTGTATTCCCCAGCATCACTGAATGAATAAATAAATGAAAAGAAAAATAAACATATTTCTAATTAAGTGAATCAGTTGATTTTAGTATATGTGCTGCACTAAGCGAATCAATTTAATGGAATATTTCTAGGTAGTTTCTAACACAACCTTTTTTTCTCATTTTTTATTGGTACATTTTAGGTATACAGCACAGTTACATTCATTATTGGGATCTTGTACCTTTACATGACAGGTCTTGGCTCTCAATTTTCCCCTTTGTCCCTGCCCTCCCTTCACTCCCTCCTCCCCTGCCCATTTACAAACACTTTTTTTCCATTTTTTCATATTTTTTTCTTTTTCATTATTTCCTTTCCCCTACCCTTCCCACTTTCCCTACACCTTTAGCCCTTTTCTTCCTATTTCACATTGTCAATTATAGGATCTTATGTACTACTATAGTTTTTCACACCAGAGAAACTATTTGGTATTTACATATGTGTGACTTATTTATTTCACTTAGGAGTATATCCTCAATATGTATCCATTTTCCTATGAATGAATCTAATTTCTCATTCTTTAAGTCTCAGTAGTATTCCATTTTATGGAAAAACCACATCTTTATCCAGTCTCCAACTGATGGGCAAATGGGCTGTTTCCAAGTTTTAGCTATTACAAACTGTGCCACTATAAACATAGGTGAGCATATATCACTGTGATATGATTCTTTTAATTCTTTTGGAAAGATACCTAGCAGAGGGATGGCTGGGTCAAATGGATCCTCTAGTCCCAGCTCTTTGAGGTATCTCCATATTGACTTCCATAGTGGAGTCTGCACTCCCACCAATAATGGAGAAGAGTTCCTTTCTCCCCACAACCCCGCCAACATTTGCTATTGTTTGACTTCTTGACAGCAGCCATTCTTTGCTAACACAATTGTTTTTGAGTATGCACAGAAAGTGTCATTATTTCTATGCACTATTTGAAAGAACAACTGATCACTAGAGCTAATGACAAGAATGATACTTATTGGGAGAGGTAGGCATGTTAACAAAAAGAAGGAAATCTAGACAGTTTAGTTTACAATCTAATTGATCATTTATTTCTTTATTTTTCATTGCTTAATTTTGTTTGCAGCAATTTTATTTGGATTGATACACTTAGGTTTATAAGTGAAATCGCCTGTGATTTTTGTTTCTTCTACAATATGAATAGAAAAAAGCTTAAAATTATACTGCTGTTTTTGTTAATAATTATTATGTGTTATTATGTGGAGAGTACATAATTGATATTGGATTTCTTTAAGGGATTATTCCAATTTTGTATTTCTTTTAATATCAGGTTTTTAATTACATGTGGAGAAAATTTCCTACTCAGATTTAATTCAATAATGTGAAAAATTTTCCCATTTTATTATTTAAGTATACTGCCTTATATTTGCTTTCTCTGTACTCTTTTTTCTTGACTAATTTTGCCATAGTATTATATATTTTACTGATCTTTCAAATAATCAACTTTTTGCTTTGCTGATTTCCTTTGGTATTTTAAAATTTCCATTTAATTAATCTAAGCTCTTATTGTTATTATCTCAACTTCTTTGAGTTTAGTCTATTGTTTCTCAGTTCATCATTTATGAAATGTAAATTTAAAATAACATATTAAGTTATTACAGATTCAGTTATTTTATCATCTTTTAAAATTAATATCATGTAATATATCACTTAATATCTAATAATTGTTATGGAACAAAGAACAATTTTGTCTGACAAAGACACAACATGAGATTTTGCTTATTTTAGATTTGTTTTTCATTAACATTTGCCTGAAACACCTTTTCTTGTCCTTTTATACACATCTGCTTTTTTATTTCTTATACCTTGGAAATATCTTTTTTAAATAATCCACAGCTAGATTTTGTTGTGAAAATTACTCTGAACAACTTTAATTTTTTAAATACACAAATATAACAATTTGTAATTTTGGTGCTTGCTAAAATAGTTGATGTTTAGCAAAATAATTTCTTCTGTAGCATTTTGTGATTTTTTCTTTTTTCTTTTCCTTTTACCTATCCTACTATGCTGATTAAATTTTCTTCTTTCTTTCCCAGTTGGTAAAATAGTATAATCTATTTTCCAGTGATTTTTTAAAGGCATTCACTAATTAATTTTAATTATACATTTTGCTTTGAGATAATTATAGATTTAGATAGTTATAAAAAATCTACAGAAAAACTACACATGATACTTGCTAGTTTTCCCCAATGACATCTACTTACAAAACTACTGTAAAGTGTCGTAACTCAGATGCTCACACTGACACAGTGAAAATGCAGAACACTTCTATTACCACATGGATCCTCCACTGTTCTTTTGTAGCCACACCCACCTCCTACCTATTCCCCTTCCTGACTCCTTTCTAACTAGTACAGAGGCTTGTATGTTGGCTTCACCCCTCGAATTCCCACATTTATTACTTATGGTTTTAATTCTCTGTTTCAATATTATTTTCACCTCAACTCAGTGCCATTTGTACCATTTAGATCCTTCATAAATTCTTGATGGTGCTGGAATGAAGGTCCTCCATGACAGCATTGCTGCTAAATCCAATGGATTCGTCCTGTCCTCTCTATATCTCCTACAGATCTGGCAGAGGACTGTGCTCAGTAAATTCATATAAAGTGAATTAATCTTATTGGACATCAAAGTGTAATTTGCCACCTTTAAATTACATATAATTTTCAATTTCATTTACTTGGTTAAAAAATCTGAAGGGAGAGCAAGAAACTTCCTTTCACCTCTGTGTATACTCTTCCTCAATGTCTTTTCATATCTCTGGTCAGACACATCCATTGTCTTAATTTTCAAGTATTAATACTCTCTTCTTGGAAAAATCCACATATTCTTTTATCTTTAGCTATCATCAGGTGCTGTGGGCTTTCACATTCTTATCACCATCTTGGGTTTATTTTCTGATGTCTAGATTCATATATGAATCAGTTTTTCTATATGACATCTGACATTGAGTTTAAATTCACATTATTTAAATTGAAATTGAATATATAAGTTCCTCTCTTGAATTTTCCTCATTTCCCTGAGGTGAAATTTTTCAGCTCATTTCCCCGAGGTAAAATTCTTTCTTTTTCTTTCCTCCTTGATGCCATCTTTCATTAATTATTTTCCTTCACACTGCCCAAAGTCCAAGGTGATGTCCAAATCCTGTTAATTAATTTTCCTAAATATTTCTTGAGTCTCTTTCTTTGTACCCTAATGGCTATTACTTCACTTGCAACTTTATAAGTTCTTGCTTATAATATGAAAGTGGGCTCATCTCCAACTAGTTTGCCTTTGCTCTCCTAAACTTTACCTTTAATTGATCCTCTATTCTCCTGATAGTTTGATCTTAACAATAAAGTTTGGTGACAACATTCATTTGACTTGGAATCTTTCAGTATCTCCCTAACTATTCTTATAATGAAATGTCTCTTAATATGGCATATAATGTTTTTGCTTAGATTTTTAGTCTCACATCTTAGCACTTTTCCTTTGTTCTCTATAATCTAATCACATTGAAGCGTTTACACTTTCTTATTGAGCATCTATATTTATCCAGGATTTAGTAATTCACTAGCCTCGAATAGGTGTCATTATTATGCAGCACTTATCCTAGTGTTTCATGATTCACATCATTATTAACACTATTAAATCAATGTGTACTCTCAGCATTTAATATCACAGCTAGCTTATACTATGATCTCAATAAATAAAACTTATATTTAATACCTCTTTATTTTTCTTCTAGAATTAATGGAAGTTTATAGTAAACATAAAACATCCATAGCACATATATGTGTTTGTGTGTGTGCATGCCTATGGATATACATTCATGCATTGCTTAATAACAGATACTGCCTCGTTAGGCATGTCTGTAATTGTGTGAACATTGAGGCATGTACTTGCACAAAACTAGATAGCATAGGATAGTCATTAAATGTGATTTCCTCATGCAATCAAGTGATGTGGCTCCATGAGTGTATGAGACTCCTGCTGATGTAATACAGCGCAGAGTCTTCCTTAAAATTTTTTCTTATGACTAGGATTACCCTCTGAAATAATGACAAAAATATAACAAAATAAATATATAAAGCAGTAATATAGTCATCATTAAGCACTACATTATCAAGTACTATACATAATTGCTTCTGGTATGCTCTTAGAATATTGGCCATGTGTATTTATAGTACCAGCATTTCCACAAACATGGGGAGTGCATTGATGTAGAACTAGTTAGTTAATGGAATGCTCACTTCTCTCCTTCATTTCTACTGGTCTTTAACAAATGTGTATGTACATTTTTTTTAACAAGCTGGAAGGACTTTTCATGCTTTTGAATACTGAACTCTTAGCATTGAACCTATATAATTTAAAGTCAATACATACATTTTTCATTATTCCTGGAATTGATGAAACTTCTGTCTCTAGTGGTTTTTATGGGCAGCATGTGTCTTCTCTGGGCATACACCAAAATTTTGGCACATAGTAAGAGCAGTTCCATATTTGTGTTTATTTGAAATAAATTGGCTTCTCTCACCTAAGCAAATGATCTTATTGTTTGTATTTGCTGTGTAGATTCAGTTCTTTTAGTAAAAATAAAAAAGAAAATGTTCTTTACAGTTAAATCTATTGGTGTGGTCATATTCCCATTGCTCTCCACATCTTCATGGGAATAAATTGCTTTGTTTTCTAATGTCAAAGTTTTCTGGACCCATTTTTTGAGCAATCTTCGTGGAATTTTAAATATTTCCTGATTCTCCTATATATACATAATTCTTCAGTTCATATCCAAAATTTGAAGGAAATATGTCATTGGACTAGTTCTCACAGTTTAAAAAATGCACATTTGTTAGACAGAAAGAATTAAAAAATAACTTGAAGATACCATATTTTACAAATATAATAACCAAACATTATTAATCATTTTGGTTTTTTTTATTTCTGTTTTCAAGACTTTGAAGTTTAAAGCAGTCTAAACAATTAGAATAAGTCTTTAAAAGCTGTTTCTAAAATCATCCCAGGGAAGACACTGCATCTCAGAGCATATATGTCTGATCACTAGGCAAAGCATAAATCATTTAGGAGAATATCAGTTGAAATGTTAGTGCACTTTAAGGTCGTCTGTGGAATTTTTAGTGTATTATGTCCATATGTTCTTCAAAGTCTCCAACACTAAACCACAGTTGTAAAGAATTTAATATTTACTCTTCATTATCTCTCTTTGAAAATGTATATACTCCATCCTATTCAAATCCATCTCAAAACCAGTATGATAAAATTTAATTCATAGTATAAAGAGTGGAACTTAGAGCTGTCTTTTCATCAGATAGCCAAGACAAAACTGCTTCCCTTCTCCCCTCCAAAATTAACCAAGTATAAGAAAAAAACAAAAATTAAACACAGGAAAAATGCAAAGATTTTATACAATGACAAAGACAGATATTGAAGCTAAGATATAAAAGTAATGTCATTTGATTATTTTCCCCATAAGAATAGCCAAGATAATTTTGTAATTTAGATTTACTATGCTTTTTTGCTTGTTTGTTGTTTGGTACAAGGGATCGAACTCAGAACTTTGCTCTTGCAAGGCAGGCAGCAGATCCAGTAGGTTAAATCCACAGCCCAATTTACTATATTTTGACAATATTTCCAGAGTATATTTTCTAAATATTTGTTATGTCATAGGTAAATAGACTTTTCAACAATATGCTATTAGAGTATATTTAGCAAATTATATTTGAATATATTGAAAGCAAGGTAACAGCAGAGCCTGAAGTAATTTTCAAATAAATTTCCAAAATAAAATACATTCTGCGGTGTTAAAAAAATATAAAAATGAAACAAATTGCATGTGTGGCAATTATATCCAAATGAAGTAGCAACACATTCTGGTAAAGGAAAGCAGTGGCAATTATTATTGAGTATGTGTACCTACCTAACACTTTCTAATACAGCAAATTTAAGGAACAATTGTAGCAATTTATTAGGAACTCGCCAAACTGCTATATACAATATGCTGTGCACTGTTAAACATTATTAAAATATAGCAGTTTAGAATTTATGGGCCTTTGCAAAACTCCCAGCTTCAAAAAATGAATTAAAGTAACAATACAAACAAATTTTAAAATAGAAGACTATTATCTTGAAACTAATAATGTAGAAAATCTACTCTGGTCACTTTTCAGTATTCGTTCCTTTATTCCCAAATCTAGATGAATGCCTGGCACATAATAAGCTCATAACCAGTATTTACCAAAAATATATTTGACAATCAAACTTAATGAATAATGACAACTTATGAATCAAATGTGAAATAGGTCAGTGTGAGTAAAATTATTCTGAGTGAAAAGCATTGTGCATTAAAAATACTTTATGGATAAATATATTTCCAATCTCATATAATACTTATGCTTTATAGGCAAACAACTAAAAAGATTGATGTTTGTATTACTTTTCTAGGGCCGATATAACAAAATACAACAAAATGAATGATTTAAATAACAGAAATTTATTTCATCACAGTTTTGTAGGCTAGAAGTACAAGATCAAAGTTAAAGCAGGATTGGTCTCTTCTAAAGCCTTTTGCCTCGCCTTGTGGATGACTCTCTTCTTCTTGTGCTTTCACATGATCTTTTCCTTGTATGTCTGTGTCTTAATCTTTTATTCTTTTAAAGCCAGTTATGTTTGGTTAGGACCCTCCCAAGCTACCTTATTTTAACTTAAATACCTCATAAAAATGCAGTTGTATTTGGAGGCATCCTTGATTAAGACTTCAAACTAAGAATGGAGGGTCATAATTCAGCCCATTATACAATATGACACACAAGTTGGAGTATGATAAAATGGCAAGTGAGCCAAATACAAAATATTAAAGTACAAACAATTTAATCTGCACATCATCTACATAATTTTAATGAACACAAAGTTAATTGGAAAGATAACAGAAGGAAATATGCTAGTACAATAAAGTAGTATGAGTTATATTCACCAGGGCTGAAGGCACTTGGAAAAAAAAAGATACATTTAATATAGGTATCAGGTAACACTTTTTGAAGCAATTGTCTTTCATTGGTGCTCTTTACTTTTTTAAAATTAATTAATTAATTAATTAATTAATTTGGTACCCGGGATCAAACTTGGGTCCTTTTGTTTGCAAGGCAGGCCGCAGCACCACTGAGCTAAATTCCTGGCCTTGTTTGCTTATTTCTTAAATCTACATTTTATGAGAGCTCTAACCATCTGAGACAAGTGATATTTCTACAAGAACTGATCAGTTTCTTTCTTCTCAACCAAAACAAGTCTATCAAGTTGTTTATTCCCATGGTGGAATATTTACAATAATTAATCTAGCAGATAGGTAATATACTGGAAACTCACTGTAGTATATTCTAATTTTAAGAAACTAGGTAGATCTATTTGAGATCTCCTAAGTATTTGTTACTGAATTTCACACACCAAAAGAGCCTCATTATAATGTTGTATGATTGTGATACTCTAGTATATGAGGTAAGTAGATAAGAAATGGTGAAGGTGGAAATCATGTTATATATAATGAAAGAGAAAGCCAAACTTTCCTTAATTTATATAGAGTTTTATTTTCTAATTTTGTAAAATTTTTTCAAAGTGAAGTTGGAGCATTTATAATATTAAGTTCAATTATATCAATTACAGAGAACTGTACTTCTAATTTACACTCATTTAATTTCCTATATCATACAATAAAATATGTATGTGTTAAATTTTCTTGTGCTTTAAGACTTTTTATAGAAATGATGGAAACATCTTCAAGATCTTATGCTCACCAAACATTAAAGTCAGGAAGGGTTTTCTGGGCAAACAAAGAATAAATAAATTCTCAAGATAAGGAGTAGTCAGAAAATGAAGTACACAGATGTTATATCTTGATTCAAGAAAATATGCCAAAGCATGTCTCTGTTACTCAACACCTTCCTTAAAGTTATTTTGAAAATGGTTCTCATATATTTCTACAATAATTTTAGGCATCACTGAAATTGAAAATTCTAAAACAAATCAGAAGACACTGCTAAATAGTGTTGAACTGTTTTTACTTTAGTGTCTATAAAAAAAACCACAGAAGTGGTAAATTACTAAATTTTTTCTGTCTTCACATGCTTCTGAGCAAGGAGCTGACAAATGCCAGATCTTTCTTTTCATAGATGGAAAGTCTTAAAAGCAAATTCTCTGTGTTAACTAAAGCCATGAATACATTATGATTCATGTTCTTGACCCCACTCTTACATGAATTTCCCAAGTAATGGCTTTGGGGATAAAATTTATGGCATTCTTTTAGGATTAAACCAGTAAAGAACAATTTGCCCTCACATTTGATATATGAAAGATTTTGTTTTTTTATTGAAAAATCTACAAGCTTCAAACCTCAGCTTTTTGGATTTAGGAGTGAGAAAGGAATTGGGAAACTTCTGCTTAATTTAAAAGATTAATAAAATATGTTAAAGTGAATGTGAATACATTTTCCCCATTGTTTATAACAGTTAGGTTGGCCTGTTGAGTTCTTTAAAAATCTAGGTTTAATCTCTAATTATATAATAAAGAGAATTTAGAGCCAAAGTAATTTTGAGTCCAAATTAAATCAAATTGGCATGACAAGGAACATAACAAAGATTTCAGAAGGGCTTATAGCATAAACAATCACTTTCCAGGAAGTGACTTAATAGTCCCTAATCTTTAATTAAACCTTGGCCCAGTGAATCAAGCATCTCTTCTACATTTGGCTGATTTATGGTCAATCTAACTTAATAACTGAAGATTAACTATGAAAAACATAATTGTGATTCATTAACCAATTTGTTGTGTGGGAGGGTTGAGGCTTTAATGGAATAGAACACAAAACCAATAAACTTTAATGGGGGAATGTGTTAAAATCTCTAGATTTTAGAGGTATTTTTAATTCCTTTATTTCTTTTATTGTTCTTTGTATAATTCATCAAGAAATGTCATTATCCTATGTTTAAAAAAATTTGGTGTACAAGAACTTCTCACCACATCCACAAGCCATGAGCTCGATCGTTGCAACCACGATGTGCAATAGCTTCTCAACAGTAGTATGTATGTTTCCCTCCTCCTTTCCCTGTAGTACATATTAAACAAAAAACTAACGTGCTGCTTTAAAACTGAAAATCAGACCACAGTCTTCATCTTAAAACCCTGCAAAACATGTCAATTTGTATTAGCGTTAAAGCTGTTGTGTTTAATATAGCCAGTTAGATCCAATATAAATTAATCCCTTGATTTCTGTAACCTCTTCCTGTACTTTTCTTTAAATCATTCTCTGAACTTCAGTCACACTGGTTTCCTTGTTATTTCTCACACATGCCAAAAGTGCTATTCTTTTAGGGTACTGTTCTTCGTGTAGTTTTCTTCTCCCAGATACTTATTTGTCTAATTCATTAATCTCATTCCAATCTTACTTCACACAAATGTCTGTTTTTCAGTGAGGTCTACGTTAATTTTGATATTTCCCAGACTATATGGGTTCTTGACAGACATCATTTTTATATCAGTTTTTTCATATAGTAGATAATCACTTACATATCTTTCTTCTTAGAATGATAAAGAAAATGTGGTTTATGTACCCAATAAAGCACTGCTCAGCCATAAAGAAAAATAAATTTGAAGGAAAACTGATGAATTATAGAAACCGTAACACTAAGTGAAATAAATCAGACACACGACTTTAAATATCACATGATTTTACTAGGAGATACCAAAAATATAAATAATTTGAAAAGCAAAATAAAAGAGAAATTATAGGAAACATGCTAGATATTGCAGAAATGGAAAGGGGTTCTGGGAAAAGAGGGCTAGGGAAAGAAGTCAGGGGGAGTTAAAATGATCACGATGTGGTTTGTTTTGTCCTAATTTCCCAAAATGAATATAATTATTATGTGACACACAGATGTATAATAATAAAAATAAAATTTATATTCCATAAAAAAATAGAGTGTTTCTTGAGAACAGCAATCTTTATGTACTTTATTATGATCAGTGTCTCTAACAAAGTAAGTATTCAACAAATATTGTTGGATATTTGAAACTGAATGAAAAATGAATGGTTCTTATGGATATATTAAATTTATGTGATATTCCTGCAAGAACGGTTGGGGAAAAGCACGATGAAGTTTTTATAGTAAACTGAGGCGCAGCTGAGACCATTAGACCAGGCAAAAATGAAGCAACAAGATTAAACAACAAGTGAGCTTTTATTTCCAGCATAGGTGCAGGCTAGTCAAGGGCAACAAAGAGGTTATCCCTGGAGACTTGGGTGAGGGAAACTTTATAGAGCAGTTTGGGTAGGGGAGGGGTAGTGCCAGGAGAAGTGGCAAATATTGTCCTGTATTGGAGGAAGTCTTTTGTTCTGGGGCAGAGGAAATCTAGTATTTTCCAGGGGTATCTGGACCTGCAGATGTTGCTCCATGGCGCAGGTTGTTTATCTCAAACCCAGGCCTTAGCTTCTTATTACCCTTTGTACTTTGCAGGGTGTGTAACCATATTTCTTGGGAAGTTTTTCTCTTCCGCCTGGGCTGGGGTCTGACAGTTGTAACATAACAAACATGCAAGGTGGGTGTCACACTTATTTTATAGAGTAATGTGAGAGATAGCATGACTTGCCAAAAGTCACACTGCTGATAATGCCAGAGCATAACTTCTACTTTCCTGTATGTCAGTAAGGCAATAAATTATTATATTGCATGTCAGATGGTTCTAGAAGAAAGTTACTTGACATACATCTTATCTGTAAGGGAAGCCTAGAAAATGTGATATAACCTGATACCTAATTAGAAGTAGGGCACCCTGTTCACATAGAGAAAAGAGGTCCTGAAAGACAGATTTTTAAGATAGTGTGTATAACTCCAACCAAATGACGTCCCCAAAACCTGGAAAGTATATAGGGGAAGCAATGCGTTGGAATCCTGAAGTAGAAACCTCACCGTCAGTGCCATTAATAATCCCAAAGACACAACCCTGAATGGCATAATAATGAAAGTCAGAATTCTGAAAGATCAAAATCAATTCAATCCCTAAAGTCTAAAGTCCCAAAATCACAATCTCAAAAGATTAAATGCTCAGATGTTGAAATCCTGAAAGTCAAAATCCCACACAGTGCAAACAGTATTGAAAAAACAAACAAAAGACTATATGTATAAATGGGATAGAATGCCAAATTCTAGAAAAGGAAATAGTTGGGTTTCTATAAAAAATAGGATTGCTGAATCATATTAGAAAGAATGAATACCTTGAAAATCACTGAAGCGTCATTGTGGGTGTGCCTGTAAGATGTTTTCAGAGGAAATTAATGTAGGACTCGCAGTGGACTAAGTGGGAAAGATTCTTCATGTGGAAAATGAATGTGAAAATATTCTCCCAGGGTAGCTATGACATAAATGGAAAAAAAAAAACAAAAATAGAAAACACAGCAATCCAAAAGAGACTATTCGTCATGCTCCAAAACTTCAAAATATATGTATTGATCATGAAAATTTATCTCTTTTTTTTCTTTTTATTGAGTTTATATGTACATTGTAGGTATACAATACAGTTACATTCATTATTGGGATCTTGTACCTTTACATGACAGGTCTGGGTTCTCATATTTTCCCCTTGTCCCTGCCCTCACTTAACCCCCTCCTCCCCTCCCCACCTACAAACACTTTATTTCCATTTTTTCATTTTCTTATGTACTCCACCAGTACAGTTGCCCACAATCTATCCATGTAATGCATTATTTTCATATGTTAAAGTTTCTTGTTAGATTTTCTTATTTGTCTTCCTTTGTTTGTTATTGTTATCTATTTTGTTATATAGTGGACTATAAATTATTCTATTGTATAATTATGTTACTTACATAAGTCTACTTTTTAACATATGCATTATTCCCAGAGGTTTAACAGGGCCTAATATATTTCTATGTGTGGTCTTTTGAGGAATTTCCATACTTATTTCCAGACTGATTGTACTCGTTTACTTTCCTGCCAACACGTAAGAAGATTCTTCTTTTCCAGCATTCATTTTTTTCCCCATTAAGCTTATTGGTACATTTAAAGCAAACAATACAGTTATATTTATCATTGGGATCTTGTATCTTCACATGATATATCTTTGTTCTTTTTTTTCCATACCCCTGTGCTCCCTTCACCCTTCCCTATTTACAAAGAATTTGTTTCCATTTTTTCACATTTTTTTTCTTTTCCCTTATTATTATCCTCCCCTTCCCATTTCCCCTTTAGCCATTTTGTTCCTATTTCTCACTATCAATTATACCATTTGAATATTATTTACCCTTTTAGTTTTTAACATCAGAGAAACTATTCAGTACTTATTCAAGTGTTTATTTCACTTAAGAGTATAGCCTCAATGTGCATCAATATAGCTATAAATGTCTTTAGTTTCTCATTCTTTATGGCTGAGTAGTACTCCATTTTATAGAAAAAAACACATTTTAATCTAGTCTCCATTTAATGGGCATTTGGATTGTTTCCAAGTTTCACTACTCCTGTTCAATATATTTCTCGAAGCATTATCCACAGCAATTAGACAAGAGAAAGAAATAAAAGAAATAAAGATAGGAAAAGAAGTTAAACTGTCATTATTTGCTGATGATATGATACTCTACACAGAAGACCCAAAATCCTATGCCAAAAGATGATTATACTTAATTGACAGATTCAGTAGAGTAGTTGTATACAAAGTCAGCACTCAAAAATCAATAGCCTTGTGCAAAAATAACACACTGAGAGAAAAATTAAGGAAACAATTCCTTTCACAATATCATCCAAAAAAAAAGAGAGAGAAATATCTTGGAATCAATCTAATAAAGGAGACAAAAGACCTTTATACTGAAAATTACAGTACTCTGAAAAAAGAGATAGAAGAGGATACAAGAAGATGGAAAGGAGTCCCTTGCTCCTGGGTAGGAAGAATCAACAAGTGAAAATGGCCATACTTCCAAAATTTCTATACAGATTCAATGCAATCCCAATTGAAATCCTAACATTATATTTTACAGAACTTGGGGAAAAAGTCCAAAAGTTCATTTGGAACCAGAAGAGACCCAGAATAGCAAAAATCTTTCTAGGCAAAAGAGACATGGCAGGGGTTATCACAATACCCATCTTGAAACTATACTACAAAGCCACTGTGATAAAAACAGCATGGTTCTGGCAAAGAAACAGACTTTAGGATCAATGGAATAGATTAGAAGATGCAGAAACAACAGCAGAGATACTCAGCTACCTCATCCTTGACAAAGGAGCCACATATCCTCACTGGAGGAAAGATACCCTCTTCAATAAATGGAGTTGGAAAAACTGGCATTCAACTTGCCAAAGGTTAAAGCATTCTTTTTTTTTTTTTTTTTTTTTTTTTTTAGGCAGGCAGCAGCAACACTGAGCTAAATTCCCAGCTCTGATTTTTGTATTCTTAAACATATCAATTCTGACAGGGATAAGGTGAAATCTCACTGTAGTTTTAACTTGCATTTCTCTGTTGGCTAGAGATGTTGAACATTTATCTTATAATTTTTGGCCATTAGAACTTCTTCCTTTGGAAAGGAAGTTTGCAGTTCATTTACCAAAATTTTTTACTTGATTCATTATTTTATAGAGGCTAAATTTTTAATTTCTTTATAGAATTAAGGACTTCATAATATGGAGACAGGTGTATATCCATGTTTATAGCAGTGCAATTTACAAAAACTAAGCTGTGGAAACATGCTGAATGACTGTCAATAGATGAATGGATAAAAATATGATGTATTAACAAAATGAAATATTAGTAAAAATGCAAAGGAAGTTATATCATTTGCAGGAAAATTGACAGAACCAGGAACCATCAGGTTGACTATAATTAGTTAGACAGAAATAGTTAAATAGAAAATATGTACAAGTTAATAAAAAATAAAGAAGAGAGGACAGGAAATTGGGAGGTAAACTTCTGGAGGTGAGCAAGCGGAAATGAAGAAGGTGTGAGAAGGAAGAGAGAGGTAATGCAATTGAAATTGATTAAGATGTGTTAAATTCCTGTGCCAACTTCCCAAAACAACCTCATAATATTAATGTACACTAACTAAATTTATTAAAATGAGAACAGAATTACAAATAAAATATTTTTTTGTTTAAATACTATTAACATTATTTTTCTAGAACTACATTTTCATGTTTTGATCTTTTGTACTTTTAGACAATATAAATTTTATACATTAGAGGATTTGATCTTTCTAAATTTCAACATTCAGGATTTTGGCATTTTTTATTTTATTTTTCAAAATTATGGCCCAAACTCCTTATCTTCTGCATGTTCTAACTTTATGAAAACCTGCAAATATTCTAAAAGTTGAGAAATTCCCAAAGAAATTTCATGAGGTCCCAGATATAATTCAGATCAAGACTAGCATGACGAGATTCTTCCTTCACTCAGGAAAAAGGAGACTCTGTATGTCTTCAATGAAATTTATAATTTTTTAAAGGCCCGACAAGCTAATCAGAATACTCCCCAAGGGAAAAAAAAAGTACTTTATACCTGTGTTCTCTGTTACTTTCAGATTTATTGTTAGATTTGAACTCATGATCCTGGGCCATTCCATAGTTTCATTAAATTTTAGGAGCCAATACCGTTCTGCTCCCACTTGACAAAACTTCCTAGTTAAAGATTTTTCAGGACAAAACTGCACTGCATAGATTTGCTTTCTCAGGGCATTCCTCTCTTTCATGTACACCATTACTTCACCATCATCCATCCTACTAAACTCCTGGAACAAGAGAATTGGGTGAACTGTAATAAATGTGGTACAACTCACAGATATAACAAGAACAATTACATAGATCTACAAATTGAGAAATATGAGTCATGACACTTTCTTTTATGATGGGTTATAAATCATATCACTTTCATCAAATGGAAAACAAAATAATGATAAATGAAAACATAAGGTTTTCTGTCTATTGAGCCATCCTGAAACTTAGTAGCTTTGAACAATTATTTATTTGCTAACACTTGTTTGGATCAGAAATTTGGGCTAGAATTAGCAGTGCTGTTTTCAATATGGAATCTCTTTTGGGGACATGCATTCTCAGGATGGCTAGTTTAGGCTTCTTCACGTAGCACTGGTAAAGTTCCCAGAGAGTAAAAGTGGGAGCTGAAATGGTTTATTGTCTAGGCTCAAAGCTCACAAACTATTACTTCTACGACATTGTATTGAATTAAAGAAAGTCAAAAAGGCCAATTCATATTTAAGAGGTGGGAAAATAGACTTCACCTCTTAATGGGAGGATCTAAATCCTTGGTCATTTAAATTTACCACAGTTTTCTACCTGTAGAATGCAGCCTTAATCCTAGAGATAAGAAGGCAAAGAGAGATAAGACAGGAACTGATAAGATATCAGGAAATTTGAAATTTGCATAGAAAGGAAAGGCAAAAGTTGGAATGTTTTGCATAGAGAATTGACATGATTAAATGTATACACTAAAAATATTACATTTACTGACAAATGGAGAATGAATTAGAATGCATTAAAGAAAAGCATGTTTGAAGGCAGCACTACTATTTAGAATCTTTTAACTATCCAAGCAAAAGGTGAGTTGACCCAGTATAGTGGCTGTGAGAATGAAGAGAGAGGCAGAAGTGGAGGAGACTGGAACAATCAGTATTCTTGTGAACATAGTAGGGAACATAAGTGGTTAAGAAAATCAAACAGTAATGATAGAATGTAAAATATTAATTTTGGATTATAACTTTAACTTATTTGCCATCTAATTTCTTTCAGGTCCTGCACTAATATTTGGATATCTGAATCATTAATTTGTCATTAATATAGCAGTGTATATTAAAAAAGTCTTATTCTATATTATCCAATAATGTACCTCTTCCTGCTTGTTTAAAAGCTAAAAATAGACATGTTTCCTGCATGAAAGTATTTCTATTAAAAGAGAATAGCCTATTCATATTGAGACAACAAAACCCCCAGCATTTTTTCTAGTTTCAATTTCTCAATAGGCTAGCAATATTCATTGATAGAATTAAATACATTGGTAGCTCAGTTCATGAACTTAATTATTTCCATGATTCTGATCCCAAACAAAATTGGATAAGAGCCGAATCAAATTTCCCTGTGAGGTCAACATTGAACCCAACCATTGAGTTTGATTCTGTTCTGTTCTAATTCTTTTGAGAAGAGAATTGTGGAAAGAATTAAGTTTATGAACTGAGGGACCACTGTGCTTTTGACCCATCAGATTTTCATGTCTGCTAGAATTTATGTTCTATAACCTATTAATCTCCTAACAAAAGAGATTTCATTTGCAGAAGCAATACAATACTGTTCCTTTCTGTGTTGCTAGTTTCATCTCTTTCAGTAGTTGTAGTGTGGTGTTCTCTTGCATAATAGTTTGATGTTGACTCTCCCCTTATAATGTTTTCCACCATGGTTTCAGAATATAATACCAACTTTTTTCTGAAACCATGCATATTTTATTCTCTTCAAGGTATTTTTTTTCTCTTCATATGTACTTCATTTTTGCCCAAGGGAAAGGGATATTTAAATGAAAATTACTTCCACTATGCATTAAGGATCTATTAAACAGTCCTAGTTGTGGCCAGAGCATTTAGTTAAGATATAAATCTAAGAACAAGGTGAATATTGTATTTTGTTAGGTAATTGAAATCTAATTTTCACATTTGGCCTTTTTCAAATTTAAGTAATATTCACATCACCTTTGCTTTTATCCACATCTATCATCGTAAAAGGAAAGTAGAGATTTCAGGATGTTGGTTTTAGGGAATGAGGAGGTGTTGTAAAGCTTATTATTTTCCTCTGTGTGAATATATCAAGCACTTTCCTTTATCTGACATCAAGAAAATACAAAAACAATGTCTACTAAAGTGGAGTGGAGACTAAAGTTTTTACCTTCAAATGATAATTTCATCTCATCCAAAATTTGAAATAAAACTTAGCAATGCCCTCAGTCCCTAAAGCAAGTTAGTTCATGTTAGAAACTGATCTAAATATAAACAGCTGTGTGCACTTCATTCTGCTTGATTATACATTTCAGTCCATAATATGAGTAGCCTAGTGTGCTCACTGAATAATCCATACCCAGAGGGTTGTTTAGATGGTAGCTGATAGATTTAAAATGTACTGATTGAGAAAGTTGAAGGAAAGTAGCTACTCAAACTATAGTAATGAAAAACAACCATAATGTTGTGTGTCAGTGATTATTTAGCTACAAAGAAAAGATTACATCCTAGATTTGATTTACCATGGTACTAAAATGTGTTTACTTCAAATGGACAAATTAAGCAGTAATCTTTTCAGGATAAAGCTGCACATTTTTGTGAGGATCAGAGAAGAATATTACCAAGTGAAAATTTATTTCAAGGATAACCTGGTCATTTCTGGGCTGCCACCTAGATCTCACTTAACTGCAAGGTTTTGAAGGTTATAAAGCCCTTTATTTAGCAATGACATCACTCTCATGAAAGCAAAGCAGATGAACTTTTTATTTATAATCATCATGCTTTTTTCAAGCAGAGCTTCTAACAGTATGTTGTGTATGAAGTAGGTACATATGAAATGTTAATTTATAATATATCAATCAAACAAATAGTATCAAAATATACTGGATATTTTAAAATACACAATAAATTTGAGAAACAGTATACATGGAAGTAGAGTTCCATAGGTAAACCACTGTATGTTGTTTTAAAAATCCAAATTGAAAAGTGGGTTACCATAATAGTTGTTATGATCTTGAGCAAGTCAAATAAACTATCTGAACCTCAGTTTCCTCATTTGTAAAATACAACTGTTAGAACATGAAAGGCATTTAGAATGATACTTTGTGCATATAAACATTAAATAAATGCACTTATGATGATGATGATGATGATGATGATGATGATGATGATTCATAATCATCTTATTCTAAAGGCTTGTATTATTCAGAGTTTAATTGGGAAGATAGAAAGGACTCTTAAGTTCCCAGAAAAAAAGGAATTTAATGCATACAATTATCTCCCAGATTTTGACAGATCTAAGTGGCCAACAGGGATTGGTGAAGCAATTGAGAAATTAGCAGAAGATGGAATTTGCTACAGTGCTGAATTATAAAGCTGAAAGGAGGGTAAGTGTAACCATAATGTGAGCTTGGATGTAAGATACAATTAAAGGGTCCTGAAATCTTGGCAGGGGCCTACTGAAAGGAGATGGAGCCATGGAAACCAAGAAGAGAGGAAAAGAAATACTGTGACTTTACTCTTCTGTCCTCTAATATCTTGCCCATGGCCTACATTGGCCAAACCCTTGTAGAAGACAGCCCACAAAGAGAAACCTTTGAATTGTCACTTGTTCAGGTTAGCCCCCTTATGATATAAGCAGAGCTGGGGATACATAAGGGAATGGATTTAACAGCCACTAAATGGACCAAGGTCTTCTACAACTGCAGATTATTTCATTGAATTATTGGCTTAAAATTCTTTCTCATTAGGCTGTAAATGGCTTTGGTAAGAGCACCTATGCATCAATTGTTTTTGTATTTCTTCTCCCCTTCTCCTGTCAATATTGCGCTTTGCACAATATAGGTGCTCTGTTATGAGCATTGGTGAAAAATTTTCAGAAGTGTATGGATCTCTTGACTTCTAGACTATAATTATTTTTTCTCTACTTCTGCAAAGGTTATCAATCAATTATTTCTGCTGATCTTACACAAAATATGTCTTTTTACTAAGATGCAGTGATGACTGCATTCTTTTTAAATTACAATTTTTTATTTTATTTGTACATTTTTGTAGTCATGTATTTTACAGTTGTCTTGGGTAAGTGGTTACATGTACTTATTTTTTTCTTTTATTTTCTTTTATTGGTACATTTTAGGGATATAGTACAATTACATTCATTATTGGGATCTTGTAACTTTACATGACAGGTCTTGTTTCTCATTTTTTCCCCTTGTCCGCACCCTCTCTTCACCCCCTCCTCCCCTCCCCTTTTACAAACACTTTATTTCCATTTTTTCATTTTGTCAGAAGGGTAGAGGAAAGGTAATAAGGGAAAAGAAAAAAATACACGTACATATTACAGCATGTTTCTTTTTTATCCACTTCCCTCCCCGTTTCCAGTTCATCTATCCAAGCTTTCATTCCTGTGAATATTATCTGTCTTAGCTCAATGTTTGCATTAATTGAGATTATTAGGTGCCTGTATATGATGTAATTTTATTCTTTTTATTTCTCCTTTCCCTTCTTCTCAACCCTTGCCCTTATTCCCTTGGAACATTTCCTTATTGCAAAGAATCGACTTTCTTGTGCCTTTTTCTCCATTCTCTATCATTTTCTTAATTTGTACTTTGCCTCACTCAAATGAGAGATGCCTTACAATATTTAAGATTGTGTACCTGGTTTATCTCACCGAACGTTATATTTTCTAAGTCATCCATTTTCCTGCAAATGTCTCAAATTTGTCATTCTCCATAGCCAAATAGTATTGTATTTTACATAGATATTACATTTTTTATCCAATTATCCATCAATGGGTATAGAGGCTGCTCCCAGGATTTAGGTATTATGAATTGTACTGTTATAAATATTGTTTTGCAAGCATCAACATTTGTTATTGCTTGATTTCTTAATGATTGCAATTCTTTACAGAATAAGATGGAATCTTAGCATTGTTTCAGTTTACATTTTTCTAATGGCAGAGATGCTGAACATTGTTTTGTATATTTGTTGGGCATTTGTATTTCTTCCTCTGTGAAGTGTGTGTTTATAGCAGTAGCCTATTTCTTGACTACATCTTTAATTTTAGATGACTTTATTATTTTGAGTTGTTTGTATATTCTAGATCCTACTCCTCTGAAGAGTAGCTGGCAAAACATTTTCCCCATTCTGTAGACTGTCTCTTCACAAAGAGTTCTGTATTCTAACACAATAAGAATGAACAATACATTCAAACTCTTTGCTTAAAATCTTTTATTTAGAAGTCCTACCTATTTGTAGAATGCCTTAATGCACCCAATGATAACCAAGACTCTTTTCTTGTGAAATATAGTTGAAAAAATGTCATAATTGATATGGCAAAGTACAGTTCTTTCCTACTTGTTAGTTTATAACCAGCAGTAAGAAATATGTTTTATATCATGACTCAGCACACAAAACATACATACACAGGCATATACACACACTCGTAAAACAGAAAAATGTTAGCAAAACCTGTAATTAATTCAATTCATTTCTAATTTTTAAACTGGTTTCCAAACTCACCAATTGGTCAAAATCCACTGCATACAAAATGCTAAATAGAATTATACACTTGGCAGAATTTAGAAGTGCGTATCAACCAAAATTCCTCTTTCCTGTATAGATAGAGGACATGGTCAGAACATTCCCTCTTTATACAGGTGAAGCTGAAGAACAAAGTCACAAGACCCAGAATAAGGGCAGCACCCTCACTTCTCTGCCCAATCTCTACCCCCAGTGGTCAGCTATAAACAATTTGGGCAAGTGAAGATTCTGTATTCAAGCAGTGGTATGAAACACTAAAAATAGCATTTAATTTTGTTTTAAATTTTGCATTTCTTAGAATATAGAACATTTAACCAGTCTCTATGGGTTGTAAGATTTTCTTCTTGGGATTAACACAAGCCAAACACAGTCTAGCCCATTTCAGAGAACAATTATTTTTTTTCTTTCTGATTCTTAAATAAAAGCTAAAGAGACTACCAAGAAGTCATAGTGGAAAATAAGCTTGATATAATTAGGTAATATATCACTATTGATGAAAAGAAGAAGGCTTCTATTGTGGCAAAAACAAGGATTCTTGTTTTTTGAGTAACGTCTCAGAGCATCCGGAGATCTCACAAACTTCAAGATTTCTATCAGGCTCTCTGAAAACAAAATATTTTTGTTTCTTAAACCCAGCTGGCAGATTTGAGAATGTTACACACAATTGGCTGTATGTCAGAAGATACAAAGAACAGGATGCATGTTATATAGCTTTAAAATAAGAAGTAAAGGAAGAGTCCAACAACATTTAAGAAGGTAAATGTAATAGTCTTGAAACTTCCCCATAAATTCTCAGGCAAATTTCATAATGGATTTTTAGTGCTGGAGTGATGTTATCCATTCCTCATTGCGATCCCAGTCCATATAAAAAAATATAATCATTCTCACCACTGTGTTGGAATGATCTACAATTCACAGTCGACAAATCTCTCCCATCGGCAAATGTTCACTACTTCAGCGACCTTTCTCTGAGTATAAAATTTGACATACTGTCTTCAAGACAAAGTCAGCCCCTGAAATAGTTATTCTTATGGAAAGAATGAATAAAGGGTATGTAGTTAATCTAAAAAATTCTTTCTGTCTCTGAAATACAATCCAAAGTTACTTGAGAAATGTGCATATTCATCGGTAGTAGCAGTGCAGAGATTAGGGTCTAGATCCTTGTTCTAATTTCAACTCTGTTATTTAATCATGTACCTTGGGAAAGTTACTTAATATCTTCAACTCTCATTTTCTTCATCAGGAAACTGAAGATAGTAATAAAATACACCACACAGTGTTATTACAAAGATTAAATAACATTCTATATTTGAGCTTAGTTCAATGTCAGGAATAAGGAAAGTTATCAATTATAAAGTTATATTTTCAGGAACAATAAATATAAATGCTGTAATTAGAATGATGATGTATATTTTAAGGTGCCTTACTTTTTAAGCTGAGCCTTGAAGTTTTAGTCCCATTACACGATTTTTGGTTAGGTAGCTTGAAACTCTCCTAATGGTTTGTTCCTAAGAACTGGGGCATAACCATATTGTATAAGATCAGGATGCATCTGTTTAATGCATAGAGGTGTATTCTGAAAATCTCATCTTCAAGTGACTTCATGGTGTGACTGAATGACAGAGAAAAGATACTTTCACTTTACCCGTTTTTCACCCATACTTGACAAGCTCAATTATCCAGTGCCACTCTCTGTGTGTCCTCTCACATCAGGAGCTATAGAACATGTGTATGGTGCCCCTATGGGGACAGCTCAGTGGTGATGATGCTGAAGTGCCATATGTGAAGATGATATAAAGTCAAATTTAGGCAGAACAAAACAAACTGTGATTGTCACCTCATGCAGTGCAGTAAATGAAAAAGATCATTAAAAACTATGAATTAGTCCCTGAACTCTCATACCATGCAGATAAGATAAATTTCCTTATTGAATGATCAGAATCTGGGTTTGTTGGCCCAAACACAAAAGTGTTCTGCTAGATTCTTGCAGCAGTTCAACATTAGAGAGAATATCATTAGAATAACAATTCTTCAGAGACTGATAGGTATACAATATGTGCTATGCCGTGGGGGCAAATTGAAATACCCTGGAAGGAATGACAAAGTGTCTTGTCTACAAAACATTTATGGTAGCTTTGAGAAAGCAGCATGTTACTGTATTTTGACAAAAGCCAGAGTCCACTATAAACTTAGATGCTATGGGATATTTTATCTCTCTGTTGTGAAAAGTTATCTAAGGGAAATGTTTTAGCCCTATGATGTTCTCACTTTGAGCCGGCATTGGATTGCTTGCTGGTGCAGGGTAACATTTGCTGCTACTTATTGCAAAGCTCTTTGGCTTGAATTAAACAGATGACTTGAAAGAATTAAACATTTTGGCTTCTCGGCCTTTTGGCTAAGATCAAGTGAAGAATCAAACATTTTAAATTATTTTCAAAATAGCTTGAATTTGGACATAACTTAAAACTTGCGATGAATGAAAATCATCTATACTTTCTACATTAGTACCCAAATCAATGAACAATTCTTTGTATGTGTAATAGCTGAAAAGTAAATAAGTTAGACAATTTAGCAAGTAGATTTATGGTGAAAATGATGAACTGTTACTAAGAAAGAAATTTTATTCAATGTAGACGTCATAATTGCACTAATCACAAAGCACTTTTGGAAAAATATTATTGAGATAATAGCAAAATAGTTTGGCAATTTATTAAATGGTAAACTTTAGCATGTTAATTTAATGTATGAGTCATTTTTCTGCTTGTTGAATATTTGCAAAATTTGTTTCAAACTTTAATATATATTTTCTTGTAATAAACAAGGTATTAACTTTCTTCTACAATATATAGCTGTAGCAAATATAATTTTTTAGAATACTAGGATAATTATCTTGGTTTAGCTCACACTGATTTGCAAAGTAATTCTCTTCCAGTTATTCTCAAAAATACTTATGGTTTTTTTCTTTATTCTCCCAATCCATTTCAAAATTAAAAATTATCTTCCATAGTATATATGCTTTAACATATCTCAGTACATTTTGCTAATTTTGGTTTATTATGAGAATTATATCTACCATTGATAATACAGTTTAGTATCTGTGACAATATCTTTTGTTTCAAATTGAATTGAAAATATTCACTTCTATTATAAAAAATAAACAACTGTTCATTGGAATCTAGACTCTAGACCAGGGATTCATTCTGAATCATCAGATAGCTCTCCAGTAATAGCAAATTAACCATGTTTTTTTTTCCAATAGACCAATAATGGTGAACCTTTTAGAGACTGACTGACCAAACTGCAACCAAACACCCACTTGTTTATTGCGAATTGCCAACATTGCAATGAAACCTGAATGTTCAGCTGCTGGGGTGATGCTGGGGTGACTTGACTCACTCGGAGGACTGGGCTCCTTTGTCAACAGAGAGGGCTCTGCGTTTCACTATAGCACACGTGCCATAGGTCACCACTGCAATGGCTTAATGGCAAAATCCCATTACCAGTTCCCCAAAGTTATTCTCTTTTAAAATATATTGCTAATTTCTTGACCTCATAATATAGCTAGATAAAGTGACATTTTTTGAAATTTTTATGACATTGAAATTATTGAGTTTGATAAATTGTCATAGAAATTGAGGCCAAACTGATTTGAAAACACGTATTGAGGAAAACGCAATTTTATTTTGATCACCTTCAGTGCTGGTGCATATGTTTCCTGCCCAGCCTTTTCAGTCAAGCATTACACCATGTACCCAGGTGCATTAACTCATGGAGCCCTTGAGTAATATTAAGAACTATAATACTCCACTTACAATTACTTAAATGTCTCTATACTCCTAAAATTCTTATATTGAAATCTTTTTTTTTCCATCACCAGGGATCAGACTCAGGATCTTGCACTTAAAAGGCAGGTGTAGTGGCACTGAGCTAAATCCCTGGCCTTTTTATATTGAAATCTTAATCAATCCCAAAGGTGATGGTATCAGGAAGTGTGTTCTTTATGGGTAAGCTTGTGAGGCAGAGTCGTTATGAGTTAGATTACAGTAGTCCTCTTTATGTAAATAAGATATGGTCAGATTTTTCCAGTGGACTCTTGAAACCACAGATATAACTGAATCTTAAATATACTGTAGCTTTTCCTACAAATACATTTGCCAATTTAGTACCTTTTCCATCCTAAAAATTTATCACCTACTTTGGCCAAGTTCTTTACAGTTAGAGTTGCAACATCAAACCTAGCATGAATTTCTTTCTACTTCTTCACAATTTTATGGATAAACTGTTTATTCTTGCTGTAGATCTTAGTAATCTCGGTACAGGATGATTTTTCTTGTTGTTTGAGAACTTTCATTTTTTATTTACTTAAAGGAGTCACTTTGTGGTTTCTCTTTTTGCATATATAAGTTGTTGACATAACTACTGTTTTGCTTGGGGTCATTACCAAGTAAAATAAGGGTTGCCTGAACACAGACACTGTGATATTGAGGCATTAAATCTCAGAACTAAGAGGCCTACTAAGTGACTAACAGTGACTTACAGGAGTGTAGTATATGTACCACGCTGGACAGAAGGAAGATTCATGCCCGAGGTAGGATGAAGCAGTTTAGCATGAGATTTAGAATAGTCCGCAATTTAAAAGGTAGGAATTATTTATTTCTAGGATTTTATATTTTATATTTTCCAACTGTGGTTGATCATAGGTAACTAAATTTATGGAAAGGGAAATCTTGGATAAGGGATCAGGAGGGAATACAGTGTTGCTCCTGTAGAAAAGACCCCAAAGAGACTCTTTTCTCCTTCTACCATGTGAACACACAGCCAGAAACTGCCATATATGAATCAGTCCGTAGGCCTACATCAGAAATAGAAATATACTGGCACCTTGATCTTGGACTTTCTAGAGCCCAGAATTATGACAAACAAATTTATATTTAAGCTAAACAATCTATGGCATCTTGTTATACCAGCTTGAATAGGCTAAGACATCATTTGATCCTCCTTTGTACCTTACATTTACATGTTTTTTTCTACTGGTAACATAAAATTGTTTCTTCCATTCATTCACCCAGTAGTTAGGTTATATATTCCCCAAAGAGGAAGGAGAACCTCCCTCTCCAGCAGGTCAGTTAATTAATAAATTAGATTTTGAGACAGGGTCTTGCTACATAGTTCAGGCTGGGCTTGAACTCACTGTGTAGCTCAGGCTCACAAACTCATGACATCCTCCTGCCTGCGCTTTCCAAGTACTGGGATTATGGGGGTGTACTACCACACCTAGCCAACAGGTCATTATTTCCTCTGTCTAGTAACTACTGCTGTTTGCTTTCCACTTCCAAGTGGTAATCAACACAAAATGGGATAGTATATCTATTTAAAATGTAAAGTAAAATATTAACTCACACTCTGTACCAGATATCCATTTAAAAAAATCTAATCATAAAATTTTCCAAGGCAATTTTAGAAATACTATTTCCTTCTAATATCACGGTAGCTCAGTGTCAGTGATCATAAACTGTTTCAGAAGAAAAAAAGCAGGCAAATTATATTTGAGATTAGAAAGGGATTGCAGAAAATTGAGATATAGTGTCAGTTCCTAAAAGCAGATTTTCAAGTTTGAAGATGTTGGTACTTTAAAGTTTAACCTTCAAAATTCTTCCATTTGCTGGAAAAAAAATAATTAAGCTTAAAAAAGTAACTTAAAAGAAATAGCACTTTCTTGCCAATATCATTTGAATTTTTTGGTTCAAAATAATTAGAATTTTTCTTCTGTTTCACAGGCTGCTTATTTTGCCACAACAATATTCTCATATTTTGAAATCATTGACTTAAATATAGACATAAAACCATTTAAAACACTGGCTTTTTCTGCCTGAATGATTTCATACTTAGTTTTCTGTGATGCCACTGACTAAGAATAATAAAACAATCAAATACCAGAATGTATGTTTTGCATCCTATGCAACTTAGTTTCAAACTGAGGTTCCAAGTGAGCTGGATACAGAATTTGACCCTTGACATTTCAAAGAAAGCTTATTTTTTTGTTTGATTTTGCTTTTCTTGCATTCTCATCTTAGTTTTCTCTGCCACCTTCCATTTGAAGAAAATAGTATACTACCAAATACTTATGCTTTAAAAGCATTGAAAATGCCTTTTTTCCCTTCACTGGTTAGTACAATTACCTGCATAAAAAGAAAATTTTAGTTTTCCTTAAAAAAGATTATTCATGCAAATGACTATGATTTTCATGATCCTACACTTTAACTCTTTAGAACTAGCTTTTTCCTGTCACCTTCTACCTTCCTCATTGTTTCTCATCCTTGAAAATTAATATATTTTTCTCCTCTTTCTTTCAACATACAATTTGGCTAATTCAGCAAGTATGTTTACGAAACCACATTTTACTGAGTCATAAAGGAACAAAGAATTTGCAAACAGGTAATTATTTGGGGCTTGATTATATAGTTAATGCATGAAGATAACTTAGATATGGGTAGGAAATGGTAGAGTGAAAGATGCAACATCCATTAATATTTCTTAACTAGATACTTAAAGACATGACCAAGGCAGAAAATACAGTGATTCAAATAGCTCTTAGATGGAACCTAGATATGCTAGCACTGATTCCAGAGTAAGAATGCCCAGTAGTAAGAATTACCCACATAGAGTGTATTTGTGGGAGTATGTTTATGGCAAATTAAGGAATGGGCTGAGAACCTTCTTTTTCATGGTGTGTTTCTCTTAGTTTTCATGGAACAGCAAAAGTGCATAGATATTTAGTTTTGATTTAGTTGTGTGATCTGCATCATTTTAGAGAAAATGACTTTAAATTTCCTCTGTGGACTACAGCGCAGGTAACCTAAGTTATTTGTGGCTATCCACATCTTATACCAGCTATGTTAACATTGGAGGTCTTGGGATTAGGTTCAGGAAATAACTTTTGGACTCACTGCTACCCACAGCTGCCCCAGAAAATTTAAAAATACACACAAAAGGGCCGGGGATTTAGCTCAGCATTTCGGTGGCCTGCCTTGCAAGCGTAAGGACCCGAGTTCAATCCCCCGTACAAAAACAAAACAAAACAAAACAAAACAAAAAAACCCCCACACACAAAAGAGAAAATCTGCTTGGATCTCCATCACGTTACCTAGAAAGCTCCTAATTTTGTGTTCCTCAGTCATACCGAAAAAGGATTCATTACTGTCTTCTGCCTTAGTCCTTCTCCTCATTGCCATGCTAATCCTGGAGAGGGCCTTTCGGGAATGGGAGGAATTTTACCTTTTGTACTCTTCTGTGCTTCACCTGATGCCCAAGCTTCTATTTCTACTTTATTTTGTTGTTTGCTTGTTTTGCAGGTGGTCTTATAAAACAACAAATAAGTGACCAGTGTGAAGAATATGAGTTGCACTCTCCAAAGGTTGATTCTCACCAATATGAATCTCAGCATTATTTATCCAAATATTGTGAATCCAAAAGCTTAAATTAGTTTACCACTTCTGTGATACAAAAACCAAAGGTGCAAATGTAATGATATTGCATTGAGAAGACTTTATACTTAATGTATACTAAGAAAAGATAGTAAATGTTTAGTGACACATCTCCAGTTTACTATGGGAACTTGAATTCTTTGTGAACTTATACAACATGTTCTAGCACAAGATTGCAGCTCAACAACTTATTAATCTAAATTTAAAGGGAAATGACTGAAGATCTACAGTGCAATCTAAAATCAGAATGGCATGATTATCTCTTCACAGTAGTGTTAACAAAAGATATCGCCCACAGATTTGACCCAACCAAAATTTTCTGAGAGTTTTTCAAAGTTGACATCTATGCCCACTATTCATGGCCATCATCCAGAAGCTCTCGCTGCAAATTATCCAGGTTGGAGTAGGCCCCAGTGACAGAAGCTTCTGAGTGCTTCCAGTAATGCATAATTTACTTTTATCTTCATTAACATATTTTTATGAATATCACTATAATTATGTAACAGAAGGATCACTGGGCTTTCTAAGCTCCCTGTATTCTTCATGAACATGAGGCTTGGCTTACTGCTCTCTCTACAGATGAACTAACCACTTTTGGTCTGTGAGTAGGTATAGCTTCTTATTTCTTCTTTCAATTACTCTCTATTTGCCTCTGGATTTTATACATGAAGCAAAACTGAATCATTGGATGTTCTTGAAGGAAGAATGTTAATAATCTGGTACCTTGCTCACTTTAAGGAAGCATCACTTTTGCACTTTTAGTGATTCCTTTCACTACAGATTTCTCAAGTGTTAGCTATGTATTTAATACTTGGGCAGAAATCATAGAGTAACCTGTTTAAGATAGCAATAACTAGCATATTCAGTGCTGGAATGTATTTATTCTAAGAAATTCCTAAAACAAGTTTTAAATAGCATATCTATGACCACATTTATAAAAATATGGTTAATATTTGATTCTACATTTTTATCTTTATCAATTAGAATATTAAATTCATTTTTATTGTTATTTACTTAGGTCATAGTGTAATGAAAGTTTATGAATTTAAGATAATAAAATACAGTAGATCCAGTTGTTAATTATTGAAATATTTATTAACCCACTATAGGCCAGTAATTCTATGCATAAGGTATGAAGATAAAGTAGTCTATGCTCTATTAAGCTTTAAGGCTATGGGGATGCAAAAAGGTAAATACACTGTTATAAGGTGATAAAGGCAATGAAGTAGAGGAAAGGTACTCTAAGAATACATAGTACAGGCTTTCTATCAACCCAAGGAAGGGTCAGAGATTGCTTCCTAAAGCAATCTATATGACAAAAAGCCAAGACATAAGGGATGGTTACAAGGTATTGGGGCTAGGAGATATATTCTAGGCAGAGAAATAATAGTAGCTTGCAAGTAGTTATTAAATTACTTATAATTTAAAAAAAGTCATACTGGAGTTGTTACACTGTAGAAATCAGCAAATGTTCCAAGAAAGCTTTTCTCCTTAGGGAGACTAGAATAGCCTTCAAAAGGTGAAAGATTATGAAGTTGACTGCAGTTAAGAAGAAACAGATACAGAGGAACACACTATTCTCCCTATAATTACATAAACTGAGTACTAGATGTACAAAGAAAAGAAGTCCTCTACGTCCCTGTCCTTTGGGAGAACACAGGTTAACCACTGAAGACAACTATAGGCCCTCATCAGCATGGAGATGGAATTTATGTGTATTAATCATTATTAACCATATGTTATTTTTCATTGATTTGCTTTCCCCCAAATTGTTTCCTATAAACTCAAAGTCCTTTTCTTACTCTTGTTACTTCTCTAAAATTTTACAGTTATTTGTTGAATATGATATGTAAGCCAGAATTCATAGCCATTGTTTTGAACTACTTGTTCTTAGAGTGTCTCCTAGTTATACATACATTTGGGTTAACATAGTTCTGTTTTTTTCTTGTTAATTTGGTTTTTTGTGACATAGTCTTTCCCAACTATGAAAGTGTGAGGTTTATTGTTTTCCCTTAAACCCTATTGACTCCATTGACAACTCTAGCTTATTTACCAGTATTCCACCATAATGAGAGCATAATTAATTTTTAAAAAATAAAAGTAGTTTGCATTGAGGGGAGTGGTTAAAAACGAGTCTGGAAAAGTATGTAGAACTACTTACTTTATTTCACGATTTTGAAAAACCTTACAATCCATGATAAAGAATGTATAATTTAGCCAGGTGTGGTGGTGCATGCTTGTAATCCCAGCACTCAGGAGGCTGAGGCAGGAGGATTGCTGTAAATTCGAGACCAGCCTGGGTTACGCAGTGAGTTCCAGTGCAATCTGAACTACATAGTGAGACCCTGTCTCAAAAACAAAAGAAAACAAAACAAAAAGAATGTATAATTTATTGGGACAATGAAGTAAAATCAGTGAAGACTCTTGAACAAACCAAATTATTGATTCTATTTGCACATTTAAATGAAAAATATGACACTATTACAGAGAACATTCCAGATGAGTATCATGTGCACTTTCTCAGAAACAAGTTAAAGGACACCAAGTAATTTGGGAAATACAGTAGAATTATTCTCAGCATGACGATACATTTGAGACAGCTTTACTACTTTACTGTAATGTGATAGTGTATGCTGTAACATATGGGAAAGCAAGGTAAAAAGATTATGGCAAATATTTCATCTGCTGTCACTTGTAAGATAATAATTATAACTGGAAGTCATGTGTTACATTGGACACAATGTCAATTTAAGCATTAAGAAATCTAGCCAACAGATTATTCATTCACTTACCGTAAATAAAAGTCATTAACTCTGATATAATTTATTGATATTTACTATTTAACTGGCAGAAACATCTATAAAGCTAATTTAGGGGGCTCTTATTGGTGGTGTTTCACAATGAAATTTGAAATAATGTTTACATTACAAGCAATATGATTTTTTCCTGAATATGTTTATGTTTCAGTAGTTTTCTTTTACAACTAGTCTTACATAGTTATAAGTTTTACCTGTCCTTGGTCCATAGTCACTTCATTTTTACTAATGCCCATCTATTAAATGGATATATATGTATTTTGAAACCAACCATTTCCTGATGAGTCTACTCAACAGCCCTGCACCTACACCTCAATAATTCTTTGGTATTGGATGTGTCGATACAGACAGACTTAATAAGAAAACTGAATAAGTGGGAGAATACCATATTCTTGGGTAAGAGGATTCAATATTTCAATGATACAAATATTTTAAAATCAAAACCATAAATTAAAACAATCCCAATGAAATTATATGAGATATTTTGAAATTTAGATGTGATGACTCACAATTATATGTGGAAAAGCAAAATTTCTAAAAGCTAGGAAAATAGTAGAAATATGGGAAAAAAAGGGCTGCCTGGCATTTGCAATTACAACCACCTATTATGTAGCTCTGGTAATTAAAGAAAGACATAGTTCTACATAAATCAAGAAACAAAATACTGGAACAGAATAGAAAAGACAGAAGTACACCCAAATACAAATAGAAATGTAGTACACAATGAAAGTGACTTTCAAAAGTAATAGGCTAAAAAAATCTTAAACATTAAAATGAAGCCTTACAATGACTAAAAGAAAGTATGGCATAGTGTTTAAAATAAGCTTTGGAAGAACTTTGAAAATATGACACAAAATACAGAAACCACAGGAAATTAAATGCAAATTTGAATGGATTCAATACAATATTTCTGCTTGATAAAATAGCATAAACAACATAAAAAACAAATAATATGCTGGCAATAAAATATTTGTGACAGATTCAAAGATAATTTTTTAGTAATAATAAAGAGTAAATCAGTATAAAAAGAAAAAAAACAGAAAATAGTCAAAGATTATGAAGGTAATCTTCACATAAAAATTGTATAAATATATGAAAATATGCTCAATCTCACTCATCATAAATAAATGCAAATATAACTTTTAAAGATATAGAAATTTTCACCTTCAGATTGACATAACAACAGTCTATGCCACTCATATTGAATAGGAAAGTAAATTGTTACGATTTTTTTCAAAAGCAATTTGACAGTTTATATCCAAATTTCAAATTCAGCTAACTTTAGAAGCAGCAGTTATACTCTGAATAATTTATTCCTCCTGCATACTTGTATACATCTACACTAAGCAATTCATTGTGTCGTTCTTTGCAATAAGAATGAATTTGAAACAAATTATTCATTAGTAGAAATTTGTTTCATAAAGGATTGTGCATCTTTACAAAGTATATCACAACACTATTGATAAAAAAACAAAGCAGATATTTTAGGAATGGAAGAACTCCTAAGAGACAGTGTTAAATGATAAAAGGGCAAAACCAGAACTGTGTATAGTATATTACTATTGTGGGAAAGAGATGACATATATGCACAGAAATGTATACATACATATACATTACATTTATATATACGTAGTTTTCTAAAGGACAGAAGAAAGGAGTGGAAAAGACAACAGTAAGGGAAATGATAGATTTTTGTTTTGCTATAAATGTATATCATTTATAGTATTTAATTTTTTTCTTGTCAAGTTCAATGTGACTATAATCAAGATAAGAAGATTAAGGAAAGCATTCATGGAGAGCTCCAGCATACACAACATGCATTCACTGAATGAAAAATACAACTTAAGCAAAAGGTGAAATATGATTTTCAAGTACTACATTTCAACCTCTTCACTCAGGAGATATTTAAAATATGGTAGAAATTATTGAATTTGTAGCCATTACTATAGATGTGTCCTATGAGGGTTAGGACTGTGCCTTGTCTTAATCCTTCCATATTGAATTAATTAGGATTAGCATACTGCCTAATTCTAAGAAAAACACAGCTGGACAGTAGTTAAAGGGGTAAAATAGATTTTTACTAAAGAAATGTCATCTTAATGAAAATAAAATCTCATTATTGGACTGGGCTGGATTTTGAATAAATAAGGAAAAGAGAAAATTTACATACAAGAAATGGGAGGGTAGATCAATGTACGGAAATTGCTAAAGGGTAGGCTAATTACTGCCAAACTGACTTTTAGGAAGGATTCTTTAACTGGCTTCTCACCAAAGGAAAAGAGATGTTAGGAATCACCTGAAGAATGATGGAAAATGAGGAATTTGATCATATATTGAGCATGATAAGACATGTGGAGAGAAGATTCTGGCTAACCCAATTTGACATGACTATTGCTGAAACTGTTTTATTCACACCAAACATAGGAGCCTAAAAGCTAATGACTAGATGTAAAGAGCCTTCAGAATTGCCTCATTAGAGTTTGGTTAACGACATAATAAACAATCAATCTATAGAATGAATGAAAATATAGCGAGTGGATGACTATTGTTAGTGTTTTAGTTATTGTTTTAGCTTTTTCTTATAGTAACTAATACCTGAGATGATCAATTTATGAAGGGAAAAAGCTTATATTCTCATACATTTTCAGGGGTTTCAATCCATAATCCAGTGGACCTATTGGATTTGGGCTTCTTTTGCGAAGGAATAGCTAACATCATAGCTGGGAGGTAAAAAAAAAAACAAAGTGGATGAAGGACACAGGAGTACTACAGTCCCCTTCTATGGCATTCCTCCAATGATGTGAAACCTTCCATTGGGACTTGCATCTTAAAGATTCTACCACCTCTTAATAGCATCAAGCTGAGGACAAAGCTTTTAACATATGGGCTTTGGGGAGATTTAAGATCCAAACTATAGCAGACAAATGTGATATGAGTATTTTAAAGGCATAATATTTGTAAAGCAAAAGATAATTTTAAGGAAATACACTAACAGGCCTTGAAGAAAGGAGCACCTCTGTCTATGTCTTCTGTCCTAAGCAGGGGTTTTAGAGAAGGCCTGATCCGGAGCAGCTCTTGAGAGAAGCTATTGGGACTCCTTGTGGTATTGGGGAAGAGACAGAACCAGGAGTGAGACTTTGTTCTCTTAACACTAGGAACCACTTACAACTAGACTTGATGATAAGGTAGTCTGTGACTTTCCTATTTGTACTTGAGTTGTCTAAACAGGAGATGGATGCAGAAGGCACCCAGTAGGTGCTCAAAACCAGACAATCCCATGTCCCCGGCTCTTGAAAACACGTAAAGACCTGTACCATCCAAGTTTCTCAGGTCAAGATGAATGTTGAAAAGACTTGGCTGGGTTGTAAGCAGTCTAAGCAGTCCATGAGCTGCAGACTTTTTTTTTTTTGGCATGAAGAGCTAGTTCTTGGTCAATGTTCAGGCCATTGTCTTCCAGGCACTGTTCACAGGGGTATGTGCTGGAAAGTAGCCCTTGGGCCTTCTGGACCATCACCACCTTAATGGCCTTTTTCTTCATATGTCGTGGTTTGTCAGGTGGTTGTGCTCATTGATATCTGGCAGAATGAGGCTGGAGTAGCTGGATGGGACATTTCTCAACTAGGACAAAGACTTGGGCAATGTGAACATCAACTTTACATGCTCCTGTACAGTGTCAAGAACTAGGGGACTCTAGACCTCACTGGCTCATGCCACAGCCCAGGACTCCTCTCCTCCTTCTAGGGCCACATGCCTTTCTGGATCATGAGGGCCCAGCTTAGGATGCAGACCCTCCTTCAAGTTCTCCTCCAGGTCTGTGGTCTGGGGCATGAACTTCAGTGATCTGTACTTTTCCAGTGTGCTTTTGAATGTGGTTACCTGTGGAGAGTGTTGTCTATGAAATAAGTACTTCTGATGTGGAGTTGCAAACATAGCATGCTTTTGGTGCAGTGCTTCTGGTGCAGTGATTTTTTAACCATCATGTTTTAGCTGCACATGAGTGGACCGCAGCAATAAGCTCTCCAAATCTAGGATGTCTTGTTTTTTCTAGAAATTCACAAACTGGGAGGGGTAGGAGGGTGGGGTCTTTTCAGACATGATATTGGAGGTGAGAGTATTATAGGAGGCCAGGGAGACAGGTTAGCACTTTTCTCCTTGATAGAGGACTTAGGCACACACAACTTCTTCTGCCATGTAAACATCAAGGGCAGTGTGATGATATCTGAGACCCTGGTCCTGGTGCTGTGGGAGATGGGTATCAGCTAGCTGCAGCTGCTGTGACTCAGGCCAGACATAGTGTGATCATCCAGAGCCCTAAATGCTGGGGTGAAGGGGCAGCATTACCTGCTGAAGCTTGGTACTACACCAAGCTCTGTCAGTGATACTGCCCTTCACAGACTCTAGTCCAGGGTAGTGGAATTTACTCAGGTTCACCAAACATCTGGGTCTGAGTCACTCAGATCTAGGGCTTCAGGAGGCTAGATCCTATAGTAAGGATGTGAAGGTTTGCCATATCCACCATCCACTTGTAGGGCAAACTTATTTAGGGTGGGATCCCTTCCTTCTTTCATGCTTAGGAAATTTTCCATGGTCTCTGGTATGTGTGTGTTCATTGCAGAAGTAGTGGCTGTGACTGTTGATAACTCTGCCTCACTGGCCTCCTCTTCCTGCATGGCAGGCTGGTTTGGGGACCAGAAGATTTCCCTTGCCTTCCACAGACTTGGCATTCTGTTGGCATCCTTGTCTTCAAACTCTAACAGTAAGAACAGGCAGGTTTCCCAGTATTTAGACTCCCTTAGAGAACCTTCCATGTTTGTGTGTATCTTTCTTTTGATGGTAGCACTTCAGCGATTCTTCACAACACTGTTCATTCTTCCCTACAATGTCTCGGAGATCTCTGCCCAGTGGTTATCCAGCGCACTGTGGGTCTCATAAATGATGCTGTCCTCTTCATCAGTCTGGAAAGTCTTCTTTCTCCCAGGTTTGAGGTGTTTGTGCCAGTGCTCAAAGCACTGAATTCCTGACTGTCTTTTTAAATGCTTGGAAATAGGCATCTACTACTACTTAGTGCCATACTTTTTGACCAGTGCAGTAACCTTCTGATCTTCTTATTCTTTGATCTACGGTTCCTTGACAAGTTCTAGATTCAAAACCCTTAGCCACAGTACTGGCATTTCTGGTCTGAGAGGTTAAGAAGACAATGGCTGGCTAGGAAGTTCCAGTCTTGTTTTCTGAATTGCTTCACCAAGGCCCTCAGCTTCTCTTCCTCATGGATTCAGTTTGATCTTACACTTGCTGCCCTCTGCTCCAGTATGTCTTAGTACATCCTAGGAGTTGTGAAACTCATCCAGCTTCTTACTACGCATCTGCTGAGATAATTTCACCTGGCATCACTGTGCTGGCCTGCCTCCCTGTTCAGCTCAGAGCCCCACAGCCAGGATCCCAGAGCCTGGCTCAGGTCAATTGGCAGATTGTTCCTGCTGCTACAACTCCAGTGTGCCTGCAGAAAGTTCCACCCAGTCTCAAGGAAATTTTTAATTTTCTTAATGATTTTACTTCTATCAATTTGTCTATATACAATAATACATATGTATAATCAGTTTTTAAATACTCTATATCATAGTAAGAAAAATATAACATTCACAAATCTGGATATTTGAAATTATCTTAATATGGATTTCTTCTATCATACTTGGTTGCATTATAATGGTTATGGAATATGGTACCAAGATCGCCTAAGATGTTTGTTTAAAATTCAGATTTCTGGGCTACAATCTCAGATATATGTAGGTATGGGCTTGTGTTTAGGAGCATACAAAGATCTTCTCAGGAAAAGGATAATGGGGTTTTAATTTTTTTCCTTATGAACCTGATAAAGAGATATGGTAAAGCAAAACATATTTGGCAGATTATCTTATTAAAATTTATATAACAAACATTCCTAATGTGATTTCTTTGTACCACTAACTGATCAAAATACTTCGTAAACTCATTTACTTTCCATAACAACCATTTGAGCTAGGCACTATTCATCTCTTTATTTTACAGATGAGAAAATTGAGATATAGAAATGTTTATTATAAAGAAAACAAAAAAAATAAAATATATAGAGGCAGAGAATAAAACATTGGTTGCCAGGGATGGTGGGGGGTAAGATGTAGGTCAGAAAGCACAAAGTAATAAATATATAGGATTAAAAAGTGTAAAACATAATATTGAACATGAAGATATATACCTAATAACGTTTCATTACATTAAACATTTTGCTTAAATAAGTACATTTTATTCTTGCTACACACATAAAAATTGATTATCTGTGAGATGATGGATATATTGACTTGTATCACTATAATAACTATGATAATATCTATATACATATCATAATTTCATGCAGTATATCTTACATACAATGCTATTTATTAAAGACAAAAAAAGGAAAATCCTGGCAGGGCCTTTAGCTCAGGGGTTCTGTTGCCTGCCTGGCAAACACAAGGTCCTGAATTTGATCCCTGGTACTAGAAAAAAGAAAAGAAAAGAAAAGAAAAGTTTGCCAAGATCATATAGCTAGTAAACAAAGTCTAGATAACCCCTGGATCTATACTCACTCCTTTTCTTCTATAAATATTTTACAACATTCAAATTGCTTCAATATTTTTGATTTTCTAATAAATATGCCTCAAGAAACACTAGATCACATGAAAAATAAAACAAAAAGAAAAAAATTTTAAATGATATTCAAATAAAAGAAATTGGAACAAAAAGAAATTGGGCACTGCAAAGTACTTAATCAAAACATTTTAGATTCAATTATATAATTTATTGATTTGTTTTCAAATATAACATTTCTTAATTCAGCATCACTGATTTTGTTCAGACATACTGGCAGTAGAGATTTGAACTGGAAAAGATGAGCATACCTATACAAATCAAAATAAAAAATCCAGCCTGGTGTGGTGTCGCACGCCTGTAACACCAGCACTTGGGAGTCTGAGGCAGGAGGATCACTGTGAGTTCGAGACCAGCCTGGGCTACATAGTGAGTTCCAGGTCAGACTCAACTACATAGTGAGACCCTGTCTCTAAAAACAACAAAACAAAACAAAATAAAAAATCCATTTGTTTAACTAAGGAAAATTGAAATATATTATGGACAAAATATGGTTGAGATTTGGAAGTTGCAAACTGTGGTTGAAGTACCTTTCAAACTTTAATGATAATCCTTATGTTAGTGTTCCTCTGTATTGCAATAGCCAAACTGTTGATTTCCAGGGTTCTAAATGGTGTTGTGATCCTGCTGTCACGCCTGATGATACAACGATTGATCATCTAACACAAAGCATAAGAGAACTTGACTTCTGTAGAGATTAAAGCAACTACTATCAAAAATAAGTTTCATGATTATGACTCATCAAATAGTGCTACATATCTGGATTGATCAAGTCCTCAGAAGATAATGATCTATCCTTCAGCTTAGTTTGAAGAATGACCAGAAGAAGAAACTATTAAAATAAAAAATGGTCAGGCTGGCAGCTTGTCTGTGAGGGAAAACTGAAAAAATGAAAGATAAACTGTACCTGAAAAAGTGTACTATGACTCTCAAACAAACTGTACCAAGTCAATCCATAATCACAAACTACTAAGGCACACAGACTACAGAATCTTACAGTCTTGAACACCAGACAAACTGACCTAACATCCACAACAGTAACTATGGACAAATGCATGTGTTCTAAAGAAAAGTTCATTGACTGTTCCAATTACTATTTAATTTATAGATTTTGCCCAATTCCTGCCAACACCATTCTATTAAGAACTTTAGCCTCCAAATTTCCGTAAATCTTATTCCTGAACATATTCCTTCTGAGTCAGGCCATATTCTCCCCATGTGGATCCTTCCCATCTTCAATAAGCTAATAAACAGAATGGTCACTACAGTTTTGCCTTCTCTGGCTAGATGTCTTTAATGTCTTTGTTAACACAAAGTAATATGCCCAATAAACAGAACAATATCCCCAGACATTCTTTCTTATTTTGTGAAGAGACTGTGTAGAGAAATGAATATGTATTATCCAAGGGGACTTTCTTCTCTTATATTGGCTAGTAATTATACTATTTGATAGTGCTGGGTTTTGTTTTTGTTTTGTTTTTTTCGCTGCTGAATTGGTGATTATAAATTTGTGCTTATGGTTCAAATTAGCATCGCTAGTATGTCCTTTATAGGAATGTGAATTTGACCACATTCAATAATATTATTAGTAAATTAATATTGAGGCAGACTCTCTGTACTCAACAGTGACTAATCTATCATTTTTCAAAACTTGTTTGAATATTAGAGAGATCTAAAATGTGAAGCGCTTTGCATGACAAATGTATATTCTGTGTCTTACACACTAGACAGCTACTCATAGAAATTTCTGTGTCTAGACCTGTCACTTTGACATCTTCCCTCAGAGCTAAATGTACTTTCAACATTAAAGATGCAAGAAATAATTCCTCAAAGTTTATGTATCAGAACTAAATCCCCATCTCTATCTGTCTCTGTCCATATATATAAACTCTATCTCTATACACACACACACACACACACACACACACACTCACACACACACACACACACTTTTTTCCTTTAGAAATGTAACCTGTTTTGGTATATTACTTTTAGCTGCCGGGGCCCAGCCTCGGCGAGAATTCAGGTCCTAAGGAAGATGGTTGGAGTCGGCGCTTGTGAAGGAATGAGACACACTCTGTAGCTATGAGGTGGTGTGCCTTTCGAACATTGGAGGACTTCTTTATATATATCATATAGTAAAGGTTACATATGGAAATTGGCATATGTTTACAATTTCTAGATAAAAACTTTTAAGGTTATTTTACCAATAAACTCTAGCACATACCTATTTTATTATTGTTCTTTCTGGGAACATTTTGTCTATTGCCTCAGCTATTATTATTAAGCAATTTCCTACTAAAGGAGTGAGTGAAAGTGAAATCAAACGAACAATCCAAGCTTGCCTTCATTTTTCAAAGTTTGTATGTCTATTTCGGCCACAGTGGAGAGACCTTGGATAACTCTTAGCAAGTCACTAGGTTTTAATACAGAACTCTTGTGGTTACTCAACTTCTTGGTTAAACTTTTGTTCTATATAGTCAGAAAGCAAGTATTTTGCACTTAAGTAAGCCTTTCTATGATAACTATTCAGCTGCCTGACAATGGTATTTACTTGTTCTTTAGTGCGTAGACATCACTGTCTTCCTGAACATTTCATTCTTTCTGCAAAGGGAGAATCTTGATATCTTATTCACTTTTTATCTTTCCACACCATTCTAACTCTATCTATGCCAGATCCAGTGTAGGAAAAGTGGTGGGGGGTGCCTAGTGGCCATGAAATCACTCCACCACAAATCTTTGAGCACCTCTCTGGGATCCCTTTAAGTAATTGGACACTAGGAAGAAAGGTAGGGGGCTTTTGTTGGAGTGAAATCCTCAATTACTGAAAACCTGGAAACCCCTCCAAAGAAAGCCCCTGGATCAGGGGTCTTGCTTAGGGGTTCAATGACTGACATGACTGACGTATTTCTCAGAAGTAGCTTGTACAGGTTTCCACACTAAAACCAAATTTCCCATAATTATAATGGAGCCAATCAAAAATGCAAGCAAAAATAAAAGCTGGAGTGATGCTTTCAATCCGAGGCCCGTCATTGCTGGAAATTTGTCAAGCTGCAATAGAGGAACTGTTGGACTCACCATTTAGCTAAGTAGACTAGTAAGAAATTGCCTTTGAAATATTTGTCTCTGATAAACAAGAAATTGTGTTGTATTGGCTTTCTCATGTCATTTGATATAAAAATATAATGCTGGAAGTAAAAGTTATATTAGCTATTGTACCAGTTAATGTTCCCTAGAACAAACAGCCAATAGGAGATACACTTACTAACTTTAGCTTCCAAATTTCCATAAGTCCCTCTTTCTTCTCCTGAACACACATACTCTCTCTCCCTCTCTCTGTCTCATGGTTGGTTGACAGGGCTTTTTTAATTTTAAATACTTTTAGAAAGGAAATATAATGACTTGATCATGAAGGCTAACAAGTCTGAAATCTGTGGGGCATTCTTCAGTGTAGAAACTCGGGCAAGAAGTGATGCTTTAGTGCTGACACAGAGCTCATCATTCTCTACGAAACCTCAGCACCTAAATTTTGTTCTTAAAGCTTTCAACTGTTTAGGTGAAACCTACTCATATTCTTAAGTGTCATCTTTTTTTCCTTAAAGTCAACCAATTTTAGATATTAACCAAATCTCTAATATACTTTTATAGCAGAATTTAATCTTTTATTAAATATGTAGGTAGTATAATCTAGATAAACTAGCACATAAAACTATCTACCACAACAGTCATCTAAAATAAAATCAACTAATTGTATACATGGATTGTCACCTAGATAATACATTTATGGTATATTAGAATTGCTGCCTAAATCTTGCTCATACTGGATTGAGAATTCGTACCAATTTTAAATCTCAGAAACCTTGATTTATACCACTTTATTTGTGGAAGGACTGTAATTTCTAAGTGTTTGTTATATATGGAACTTTTATGCCTGTGATTAACATACAAAAATTATCCTGAGAGTGTTAAAAATATCCTATTGAAGGCTATGTTACATTGGATAACCAAACACCACTGCATGATACACATAGAAAATTGACTGTTGTATTTATTAAAATTTAAGAACAAAGCTAAAATATTTGAAACATGCAAAAAATCATATAATAGTTTCATAAATTGGTGAATGGCCACTACTTTACATTTTATTTCTAACTTGCAACTTTAGTTTAATAAACATGTCTATTAGTTTATATATAAAATAATGTTTGTTTAACTTGCATTTACTACATGAAACAGGCACAATTAAGATGTATTAAGAATTTACATTTGCTTCACTAAGAATATTTAATGATTTCCAGTGAAATCATATCATAGATTTATTTTTAAATAATGCTAGCGAATTTTGGTGGAAAGTCTTTTTATAATAAGAAATGGGATTTATAATTCAATCATTTGGTTTGTTACAGAAGGGACAGATTTTGGAATCAAGGATATGGCGCAGTAAAACTTGCAATATTCATCTTGTTAAAACAAGAATCTCTGTAAGTGAATTTAATACTAGGCAAAAAACATTTACATGAACTTTTGGGTTACATTTTTATTAATGACATCATATTTTGTTCAGGAAAGGTAGATTTTATTTCCTCAGAAACGTTCTGTAGAATAACAGCAACTCAGTGCATAGCAAATTAAAAGAAAAATGACAGGGCTGCAGATTTAGCTCAGTAGTTCCGCAGCCTGCCTCACAAGCACAAGGTCCTGAGTTCAATCCCGGGTACCAAAAAAAGGAAAAAGACGAATGTGTCAGTTTTTTTTTTAAATGCAAGCAAAGGAATAAAGAAGTTCAAAGTAAGAAATAGTAACTCCCAGTAAAATGTGAAAAAATGTTTAGACCAGTAATCAATGCTATAAAAATTAAAATGAGAAAATATTTTTGGCTTACTACATGGTCAGATATTACAATTACTAACTTTATTGTTAGGATACACACATTTTCCATTGCTGATGTTTGTAGATAAAGGTAATTTTGTTCAATAGGTCAATTTGAACATCTTTTGGAAAACAATTTGCATCTTCTTTATCTCAGTAATTCACTTCTCTTAAGGATATTGAGTAAGTGGACAAAGTTAAACTTTCAAGAACAATGATGGTGATCCTTTTAGAGCTTTCAGTGATACACAGAGCCCATAGAGGCACTCATGCCATAGGTTTGCCACCACTGTTCTAGAATGTTCATCTTTATAACTATAGATTAAATCACAAAGAAAAATATTTTAATAACAGTTTATTTATACAGTGATATACTTCATAACCTGTAAAATACTCTATCTGAATATTTTATAATAAAAATAGAGTTATAAAAAGTATATAAAATGTGCTTGCAATTATTGAGAGTATGAATGTATACAGTGAAAAAAATTCCTGGAAACACATATAGTAATATGTTGGAAGTTGCTCTTTTTGGATACTGTGATTATTACAATTGTTTCCTTTGACTTGCTTAATTTTATATTTTAAAATAGCAGGGATTTTATTTTAATAGAATAATGCATTATTTTAATGGAAAAAGCCAAAATATGTCTAAATAAAAAGATGTTAGTAGGCAGCACATGCTTGCTTACTTTTGAAACCAGAGACGTGCTGCTATGAGCTGAATTGTGACCCTCCACCTTCAAATTCATATGTTGAAGCCCTAACTTCCAATGTGAACATTTTGCACATGGGGCTTTTGGAATCTAATTAAGGTCAAAAAAAGTCATAAGATTGGGGATTATAAGAAGAGAGAGATTTCTTTCTTCATGTACACAGATAGAAGTCTAAATGAGCACACAGTAAGAAAATGAATATATATCAGCAAGGAAGGGAAACTTTATGAGAACCTAGCTATTCCCCTTCAAAGTATCTTCCCAAAAGAGTTAAAGTCATTTTATCACAGTGATGAATGAATATCCATGCTTATATCAGCACAATTCAAAATAGCTAAGTCTTGGAAATAGCCTACATGTCCATCGAAAGATAAATGAATAAAGAAAATGTGGTATTTATACACAATGTGATACTACTCTGCCATGAAGAAAGATAGACTTGAGTCATTTTCAGGAAAATGGATATACCTTGAGTCCATAATGTTAGATGAAATAACTCAGACACAAAGATCAAATATTGCATGGTTTATCCTATATGAAAGCTGCAATATATACATAAATAGTATTACTTCAATATGTTTTATACTTGAAATAAATACTGACAATAGGAAAGCAGAGAGGAAATGTACCAATAAACTCAATAAAATTAAAAAAGAAAAAAAAGAAAGCAGAGAGAGAAAAACAAACAAACAAAAACCCAAAAGGTATTGTAATCCAGTGTGGACAAGATATCTAAAAGTTTATCTTGATTTGTATAATTGTCTTACATTTTTAAAATATTTTTTGCCTTTTAGTCTCGCTTTCTATCTGTATATAAAATAATCAACTTCGTAAGTTAAATAAGTGAATCTAATCCTGGAAAAATAAAAGTGGGTGGAGGTAAGGAAGTAAAAAGAATAAAAATGTGTTATATACAGATACCTATTACAGTGAATGTAATCATTATGTACTGCATTATTTTCTAATCAAAGTCAAAAATAAATTAATTAATTTTAAAAAAGTGAATAAAGAAGAATAAATAGAAAACCTGAATAGAAAAATAATAATGAGTTTAAATCAGTAATAAAAAGTCATTCATCAAAGATAATCTCATGACCAAATGGCTTCACTGCTGAATTATACCAAACGTTTAAAGAAGAAATCATACCAATTATCCTAAACCATTCCCCAAAAATAGGAAATAAGGAATACTTTCATGCACAATCCACAAAGCAAGCAATGTAGAGATACCAAATCAAGATGGGAACTCACACACGCAAGCACCAGCACACACACAAATGGAAACTAAAGGCCAATATCTTTGATGAATATAGAGCAAAAATTCTCAACAAAATGTTGAAAACCAAATTCAACATCACATTAAATAAATTATTTACCCCAAGCAAAAAGGATTCATCTCAAATGATATTTCTTTTGGTATTTCAACATGTGATAATCTATGAACTTGCTATGACACATTAACATAATAAAAGACAAAACCATACATCACCTAAATAGAAGCAGACAAGCCTAAACAGATTAGGCATATAAAGAATATATCTCAGAAAAACTAAAGGCCATATACAGTAAGATAATAGCTAAAATTATACTGAATTATATAAATGAGGAAAGTTTGAAAGCTTTTACTCTAAGATTTGGAACAAATCCAGGATGTCCACTTTTGCACTTTTTTCCCACATAATTTTGGAAGTTCTACCTAGAGCAATCAGGCAAGAGAAAAAAATAGAGGGCAACCAAATAGGAAAAGAAGAAAACTGTTACTGTTGGCAGGTCCCATGATTTCATATATAGAAATCCCAAAAATTTCACCAAAAATATTAGGACTAAATTCATCAAAATTACAGGATGCAAAATCAATGTATAAATCAGTGGCATTACTATATGCCAATAGTTACTTATGTGAAATATGACAAGAAAGCAACCCAACTGAAATATCTACAATAACAAAAATAACAACAGCAACAACACAGCCTAGGAGTTAATTTAATGGAAGAGGTAAAAGGTCTCTAAAATTAAACCTACAAAGAACTGATGAAGAAGGTGAGAAGAATTTTATAAAGTGAATAGATATCTCATTCTCATGGACTGGGAAAAAAAAACAATATAGTCAAAATGTGCAAACTTTCCAAAGTGATTTGACAATCTCTATCAATTTATGGTTCCCTATACATTTGCAAACTTTTTCTTTTCTGTGAAGAATGTTATTGGAAAGAAAAAAGTTTGAAAATGTATAGGGAACCCAAATAAAACTCAAATAGTCATCTTGGACAGAAGGAAAATAGCAGACAGGATTACAATTCCTGATGTCAAAACATACTACAAATCTATCATACTAAAAATAGTATAGCACTGATAGTAAAACAGAACATAAAACAATGAAACAATAGGGAGCTTATAAGTAAATTTGCATATATACAGGCTTCTAATTTTCAACAAATATGCTAAGAATGCGCATTTGAAAATAGACTGTCTTTTCCATAAATGATGTTGGAAAATTGGACATTCAAATGCAGAAAAATGAAATTAGATCCTTAGCAGTCATCAAGATCAACTAAAGTTGGATTAAAGATGTGCATGTAGGAACTGAAAGAAAAAACTTACCTGAAAAAACATGGGGAAAACATTTCAGGTCATTGGGATTTACACAAATTTTTGAGTAACCACTGCAAAAACACAAAAATAAAAGCAAAAAGACTAATAAAATCACATTAAACTAAAAAGGTTCTGCACAGCAAATGAAAAAAAAAACAATGGAGGGAAGAGAGCCTGCAGAATGTTAGAAAATATTTGTAAATTATAAACCAGGTGAAAGATTAATATCCAGACTATATAAGGAACTTCAACAATTGGATAGCAAAGAACCCCAAATATACCAACTAGAAATGGGTGATATATGCAAATATATGTTTCTCAAAAGAATACATACACATAGTCAACAGGTATATAAAAGGAATTACTAATATACTATTCATCAGGGAAATATAAATCAAAACCACAACATCATCCCACTCTAATAAGAATAGCTATTATCAAAAAGATTATAAATGACAATTCCTGGTGGAGAAAAGAGAAAGGTCAGACCCCGTGGGTAGGAATGTTAATTAATACAGCCATTGTAGAAAACCATATGGATGTTTTTCAAAAAACTAAATGTTGAACTTCCAAGTGACCCAGCAATTCCACTCATGGTTACAGATACAAAGGAAACAAAATAAGTATGTCAAGGAAACAGCTGCATTCCCATGTTATTGCAGCCCTATTCACAAAAATCACTAAATACAATAAATGGAAACAATATATTTGTCCATCAATCCATGAATTGGTAAAGAAAATTACACACACACACACACACACACACAATAGAATACTATTTATCCATTAAAAATAATGAAATACTGACACTTGTAGGGAAATGGATGAAATTGTAGAGTACTATGCTAAGTGATATACCTCAGGCAGAGAACAGCCTGTACTATATGATCTTCCTCATATTGGAATCTAAAAAAGTTGATCAGAGATGTGGTTACCAGAAAACAGGAAGAATAAGGTTGGGGAATTAAGGAATGATATTGATTAATGGGTACTCTGCTCAATAGGAGCAAGAAGGTCTAGTGTGCTTTTTCACAGTATGGTGATGACAGATAACTGTATTGTACTGCAGATTTTAAAAAGCTAGAAGAAAGAATGTGCCATATTTTCACTGCAAAGAAATGATTAATGAGATCAAAGTATTTAATCTAATTTAAAAGTATGCATTTAATAAATGTATAAAACAGCATAATACATTATTAACAAGTCCAATTTTTATGGTTGAGTATATTAGTTAATGACAAAAAGTAAAAATATTAAAATCTTCAAGTAAAAGATGTGTGAAAATGGTGTGAAGAGGAGTCGGGAGGGTTGTGAACAATGATATGAAAATAGAGTGATGGAAAGTGTTGTCAGGAGATAAGAACCGGACCAATGTGAGTACTTAGATGAATGCAAACCAATAGATAATTGAGCTCAAACTTTTTCATAAATTTCCATTTCAAAATTGTTATCAAATATTAACAGTGGACAAAATGAATGGTCAGATGGAATTCTGTTCTTTGAAGTTGTATTCACCATAGTTTGTTTTAGGTATATAAATTTTTTAAAACTGTAATATTGGGAGAAACTGGGTAACGGAAACAGAACTCTCAATATTATTTCTTGAAGCTGTGTGTAAATTCACTGCTATGTCAAAATTAAAAAGATTAATTTAAAACTGAAGCTTTCAGTGTCTACAATGGATTCTGGATTTATATTTCAAAAATTATGTCTTAAAGTTATGATGCTAAAAATAACCCTGTTCTTTAACTTGAACTCACTACACATGAACTCAACTACAGATAATTTTCTAAATAAGAGATTATTGAACAGAACTGATTTGCTTTGTATTCAGAGAAATAATTCCTATTCTTAAGGGGAACTAATACGTCAGCAGACTAACAATTACGGTTTTTATTATATAAGTATTTGGAAATCTGCTATTACTCTATCTTATCATTTCAGTTTTAAAGATACCCACTTTTCTGCTATCTAAAGTGTTTGATAAAAATCAAAAGGGCAAAAACACAAAGTAAATAGCAGGAGATCAATGCAAATGATATTTACTCAAACATTTGATACACTTTATGACCTTCATATTAGACCACAGCCATCAACACTCGGATAGTAATTACTTATTAAATTATGCAAAATCATTTTATTGAAGAGAACTTTTGTTTTATAAAGGGATAGGATTAGATGCAGAAATTTTGAGGTCAATGAGAGAGGAAAGGTCAATAGTAATGTTGAGAAAGAGAATATGTTAAATTGATGTTTCATGGTGTATCTTATAGAGTGGTAATGCAAAGTGACTAGTATTGCAGTTTTAAAGAGATAGAAGTTTTTAAAAACTCAAATTCCCTATTTAAAAAAATATTTCAAGCTAATTTCAAGTGGCATCAATATGACGGTATCACTGTTTTGCAGGATAAATGTGGAAATGATTGGGTTGGTTTTACTTTTTTATTATTTTAGTACTCGTTTGCAATTCATGCAGTTTACCGTAATCTTGGGAGTGGATACAGATAAATGCAGCTTGTGTTTTTTAATCCCTTCCCCCTTCCCTCCTTCTCCCACATCCTACTCTGGTTCCCCAATTTTTTCAATACTCTTTGATATTATTTGTCTAAGCATGTCTTATGGCATGTAATGTTTACATTTATTAGACTTATTAAGATCTCTTATACATGGTACATCACTATTCTCATTTGCCCTTCCCCTCCCATTACTACTTACTTTCCTTGTTCCTTTGGGCAATTTTCCTATTAGAAGAGATCTTTACCCTTGTCTACCTTTTATCATTTTCTTTGTATTTTGTCTCATTCAAATGAGATATATTATGATATATAAGCTTGTGTGTCCAATTTACTTCACTGAAAATTAAATTTTCCTATAAATCCATCAAATTTGTAATTATTGCAGAGTGGTATTCATATATATATATATATTCATATATAAAATATATATGTATATGGATAACGTTTTGTTGATTCAATCATCTGTTGATAGATATGCAAGATGCTTTGTGAATTTAGCTATTATGAATTGAGCTTTTTAAAATTTTGGTATGCAAGTATTGCTGTAGTATGTTGACTTAAGGTATTTTGGGAAGATACCTAGCAGGAGGATAGCTGGGTTCTATGGAATTTCAATTTCAATTACTTGACATGTCACCATACTGATTTCCATAATGGTTTTACTATTTTGTATTCCAACCAGCAATGAAGGAGATTTGCTTTTTCATTATGGTCATGCCAATACTTTTTATTGTTTGATTTCGGAATGATTGCCATTCTTTCCAGAGTAATATAGAATCATAATGTTTCAATTTGCATTTCTCTAATAGCCAGAGATGTTCAACATTTTTTCATATATTAGTTCACCAATTGTATTTCTTCCTCTGTGAAGTTTCTGTTCATTTCTCTAGCCCATTTCATGACTTGGTCTTTAATTTGAGGTGGTTTAACTTCTTTTTGAGTTCTTTACATGTTCTAGATATTAGCACTCTTTCTGAGGAGTAGCTGGCAATTTTTTTCCATTTTATTTCACTACAGCATATTTGCAATGCAGTTTCCAATTGTCTTGGTGAGTGGTTATAGGTACATATTACAGCTTGCTTCTTGATTCTTCCCTACTCCTCCCCACTCTTCTTCTGGTTTCCCAATCACCTTTTGTGTACCCATTGATACTCTGTCTTATCATCTCAACAGATGCAGAAAAGCATTTGACCAAATTCTACACTCATTCATGACAAATACCATGCAAAAAATTGGAATAGATGGTCTATATCTCAAATTGATAAAGGCTATCTATGAAAAATAAACAGCCAAAATCATATTAAATGGCAAAACCTTAAAACCTTCATGTTAAAATCAGGAACAAGACAAGGATGCCCACTATCACCACTCCTGTTTAATACCGTTTTGGAAACACGAGCCACAGCAATTAGACAAGAGAAAGATATCAAAGCAATAAAGACAGGGAAGAAGTTAAACTGTCATTATTGGTTGATGATATGAATACACAAAAAAATTCCACCAAAACACATCTAGACTTAATTGACACTTTCAGCAGAGTAGCTGGATACAGGGTCAACACTCAAAAATCAATAGCCTTCTTTTACACAAATAAGAGACTCACTGAAAGAGAAATTGGGGAAACAATTCCATTCACAATAGCATCCAAAAAAATGAAGTATCTAGGAATCAATCAAATGAAAGAATCAAAAGATCTCTACACTGAAAACTACAGCACTCTGATAAAAGAGATCAAAGAGGATATAAGAAAATGGAAAGATATCCCCTGCTCCTGGGTAGGAAAAATCACCATAGTGAAAACGGTCATACTACCAAAACTGATATACAGATTCCATGCAATGCCAATTGAAATTCCAACACTATATTTCACAGAAATAGAAAAAAGAATCCAAAAATTCATTTGGAACAAGAAGAGACCTAGAATAGCAAAAGCCATCCTAGGCAACAGAGACATGGCAGCGGGTATAACAAGTCCCAATTTGAAACTATACTACAAAGCCACTGTGACAAAAACAGCATGGCACTGGCAAAGAAAGAGACCTGATGATCTGGAAGATATAGAAACAACTACAGATATACTCACCTACTGCATCTTTGAAAAAAGATCCAACCTTCCTCACTGGAGGAAAGATAGCTTCTTTAATAAATGGTGCTGGAAAAACTAGATTTCAACCTGCCAAAGATTAAAACTAAACCCTTATCTTTCACTATGCACTAAACTAAAATCCAAGTGGATTAAAGATCTAAATATCAAAATAAACACTAACCTTGCTGGAAGATAAGTTAGGTAGAACTCTGGAAGACATTGACATAGGAAAATACTTTATGAACAAATCCTCCGTAGCACTGGAACTAGCGCAAAGAATCAACAACTGGGATCTCATATTATTAAAAAACTTCTGCACTGCAAAAGAAACCATCAACAGAGCTAAGAGTTAATCTTCAATGTGGGAAAAAAATTTTACCAGCTGCTTCTCAAAGGACTATTATCTAGAATATATAAAGAACTAAAAAAATGAGGCTCCCCAAATACAAAGACTCAATTCAAAAATGGGCATCTGAAATGAGCAGACATTTCTCAGACAAAGAAGTAAAAGCAGCAAATAAATATATGAAAAAATGTTCCACATCACTTGTCATTCAAGAGTTGCAGATGAAAATAACACTGAGATTTCACCTCACCCTAGAAAGAATCGCTGCTCTCAAGAAATCAACCAATAACAAATGTTGGCGGGGATGTGGGGAGAAAGGCACCCTTCTCCATTGTTGATGGGAGTGCAGATTGGTGCAACCACTATGGAGAACAATACGGAGATACCTCAAAGAGCTGGGACTAGAGGTTCCATTTGACCCAGCTATTCGTCTCCTGGGTATCTTTCGAAAAGAATTAATAGAAACACAACACAGTGATATATGTACACCCATGTTTATAGTGGCACAGTTTGTAATAGCTAAAACTTGGAAACAGCCCAATTGCACATCAGTTGGAGACTAGATAAAGATGATGTGGTTTTTCTATAAAATGGAATAGTACTCAGCCATAAAAATGAGAAATTAGAGTCATTCATAGGAAAATGGATGCATATTGAGGTCATACACTTAAGTGAAATAAATAAGTCACACATGTGTAAATACTGAATAGCTTCCCTGGTGTGAAAAACTAAAAGTGTAAATAAGATTAAAATAGTATAATTGACAATGTGAAATAGGAAGAAAAGGTCTAAAGGTGTAGGGAATGTGAGAAGGGTAGGGGAAAAGAAATAATGGAAAAGAAAAATATGAGAAAATAAAAAACAGAAAAAAGAATTTTCATAAGTAGGAAAGGGAGGAGGAGGTGAAGTGAGCGCAGGGTATGGGGATAAAATGAGAACCAAGATTTGTCATGTAAAGGTACAAGAGCCTAATGGTGAATGTAACTGTACTGTATACCTAAAATGTGCCAATAAACTCAATGAGAAAAAAGAAGTATATACATAAGTATATATAATTTAATATTATATGTGTGTTATATATGGAGGTATAAAAATATTTTAGATAGAGTAACAATGGAGGGAACTAAATTTTCCTGTTCCTTTGTGGTGATGAGAGAGGGAGAGTGTTATTAATTGAATGGGATGCTAAAAAGATTTTACAGAGGAAGTGATAATTTAAAATGGAATGTAAGATGGATTGATGAGGATTTACAGGATCAGAGGGAGTAACACAAAGACACAAAAATCTGAAAAACCTTGAAAGTTCTATTGTAGCTTAAATGGAACTGGTGGTCTAGGAGGCTGAAAGATAAGCACCAATGTCGTGTTAAAGATTTTAGACTAGAGGCCATAGTAATGAAATAAAATTTAGTGCAATTAGTCTGGGAGGGTGAAGCAGGAACTAGTTCTTAGAATGATGCTTTGCAATTTGAGCCAAGGATACTGGACTTTATGAACTATGGAAAAACTAGTCTTTAAAGGATTTTAACAACGGAAGCAACATCTATTTGCAATTGAGGTTGTAGGCATTCTGTGATATTCTAGTGAAGGATAGCAAACAGAAAAACATAACTAATCTCATATATTTCCAGCTACTAATATAAAGAAAAATATCTCTTCCACCAAATAATTTGTAATAATACTATAAAATTAGATGCTTAAAATAAATAAATTTATTGTCTCCTCTGTTTTTCCCTGGTTGCATATATCCAACAAATATTATTTTGGTAATTTTCTTCATGCTACTTTAATATAATCTGGCCCCAATAGTTTTTTTGTTGTTACACATTAATTTTGGGCAACTTCTTGGTTTACTTTTTTAAAACCCCTCGATATCACCTAAACTGCTCTGGCAGATTCATTCTATGTTCTTTGAATTTAACGTCCTTACATTCTCTAGTGCTCCATAACCAGCCTGTTCTATGACCCTTCCAGTCAGCAATATTATCTGCAGGTGACCCTAGGTCTCAAAGTTCAGGTTTGTGTGCCAACTTCAGGTGAGCCCAGGTCCTGAGCCCCATGTTGCAGCACCAGCTTTAGCTGGTCCCCACCCATGGCCAGCCTTATTCTAGGACTTAGACCCAGCTACTTTGGTTTCCCTGACCTGGGATCAAATAAGGATGAATGACAAAGAGACATGGAATCCATTTAACATGTGGGAAGCCAGGGGCCTCTCACTTCCAGTAGGCAGAGAAGCCCCAAGTCCTTGGCTGATCTTGCTTTTATTCACCAAAACACAGGCACAAACAATCAAAGTAACACAAGATTCATCAGCCTTCAAATATCCTTTAGTACATTTTCTGGTAAACATCTTAACCTCCTATCTTTTCCCTAGAATGAGCAACATGCAATTACTCTTGAGTGCAGCCTTTCTCCTGTGTGCTCACACAGGAGGCCACTTAGATTTCTGACAATTATCTTTAACCTAGAGTCTATAAAATCTGATGTACTTCTAGTATACAAGAAAGTAATGATTATGACATCAACGTTTATTTTCCTGAAGCAAAGAAGATAACTGTGGCAGACCCCACGACAATTTGAAATGCCAGTTTGATATGCTTCCTCAATCTTGGGTCACTGTCATGCAGAAAATACTGGATGTATTATAAAGACCCAATTCAAAAATGGGCATCTGAAATAAACAGACACTTCTCAGACAAACAAGTAAAAGCGCAAAATAAATATAAGAAAAAATGTTAAAAAGAATGGCTGCTATCAAGAAATCAACCAATAACAAATGTTGGTGGGGTTGTGGGGAGAAAGGAACCCTTCTGTATTGTTGGTGGAAGTGCAGACTGGTGCAACAACTGCGGAAATCATAATGGAGATGCCTCAAAAAACTAGAAGTACCATTTTATCCAAGTATTCCTCTGCTAGGTCTCTTTAAAAAGAATTTAAAGACTCATATCACAGTGACATATGCTGACCCATGTTTGTAGCTGCACAGTTTCTAATACCAAAAACTTGGAAAAAGCCCAATTACCCATCAACTGGAGATTGGATAAAGATGTTTTTCTATAAAATGGAGTACTACTCAGCCATAAAGCATGAGAACCTAGAGACAATTATAGGTAAGGATATGCACAATGAGAGCATACTCTTAAATGAAATAAATAGGACACATGTGTAAATACTGAATAGTTTCTCTGGTGTGAAAAACTAAAAGTGTAAATAAGTTTCAATATGCATAAGTGTAGGGGAGAGGAAAGAAGGGAAAATAAAAAATATGAGAAAAGGAAAAAAATGGAAACAAATTCTTTATAAATATGGAAGGATGGAGGGGGTGAAGGGAGGGCAGAGGAATGGGGAAAAATAAGAACCAAAATACATCATGTAAATTTACAAGATCTCAATCATGAATGCAACTGTGCTGTATACCTAAAAATGCCAATAATCTAAGAAAGTAAAAAGAAAAGAAAATACTGAATGTGTAATTAAAAATTTTGGACTCTCAATTTTCACTAGCAAAAGGAAGTTGTTCAAGGAGGTCATCATTTGAAAATTCTGTTAAGTTTCTTGGCATACTATGTACTTAGATTTTGTGAGATGCTGAGGATGGCCATGGCCATGTGAGTGACTGAATGTAGGACTGACACATTTGGTTAGACTGACTCTTTGAATGTTGTTTTGTTAGCTTTTGAATGCTGGATACAGATACATAGGTCCTTGGATGCAACATGCTTCAGTGAATTGGAAAAGTGCTCTGTAATCTACGTAAGACATGTAACATATTTTTTTTAAAAAGCTCTTTTCAATTCCCTATCCCTATTATCACTGTACTATTTGAAAATCCTACATTTAGCTGACTGCTATTAGGGAGCTAAGTAAATAGAGAAGACTCATTTAACTGACAGAAAAGAGCTCTGAGAGTTTCCTTTACCCAACCTCATTCTCCTTAAATTATAATATGATGAACATGAGTTTATTTTTGCAATAATAATTAGCATTATTGCAGTTCATACTTTCCAATAGAAGTATTTTTTCATCTTTAAATCCCCAAGGCTTTGTGAGTTAGGTCTGTATTTTTTTCTGTATAACAAATTCAGAAACCAAGGCACCATGGGATTAAACTGGAAATGACATACTCAGTCACAGTGCTGAAATTTAAACCCAGAAGAAAAGACCCAATTCTGGGCTCAGACCAATGAGTATTACACCTTCACATGAATCTTGGGGTTTCTATTAATTTTATCATATAATAGTGTGATTGCTATGCAAGTACAATTTTCTATAGATTAGAGAATGGGAATTACATATTACAGTCCTGTGACTAAAAATCCATGCATACAACTAAACACAGTATGTGATAGAATTTGAAGTGCTCTTCTACAAAAATTCAAATGTAGCACATACGCATACAGAGGAAACAGAAGATTTATCCTTATTAGAAGACTACAATGAAAAGTGGCCATTCTCATTAAGTAATTATAATCATCACCTTTATTTTAAAGTGTTGACTTTCTCCTTCATTCTCCCAGATGTAACTGACTGGGTATACAGTAAGCAAGCTATTTTGGGGTAGATTCCTAAATCATGTGTCAAAAATAAGAGAAGTTCCAAAATCTACCTTGGAAAAGATTCTCTTCTATAATCTGAATTCTGCTGCAGATAAATACACAAAAATGTGGTCCTTTCTTCCAAAGCTGATGTACTACACAATGGTAAAAATTCTACACCTATTTTTTTTTCTGGTAATATGCTCAATCACTACTCCTAGATCAGATTTTTATTTCAATAAGGTCAAAATTAGCTTCTATATATAAGATAAATTTAAATCATATTCATATTCACTGGAAGATCAAGATTAGTAAAAATAACTACCACTTATTAAGTACCCATTGTTTTACATACATTATTTTTTATACTCAACAGAGCTGTGCAAAGACAACATTCTTATTTCCAAGTTAAATATGTGCTTCTTTTAAGAAGAGATTGAATAACTCATCAAGGATCCTGCTCATTTTCTGTATGACAGGAGTTGGATTTGATATCCCTCCCAATAATGTATTTTTCAACTACATGCAGTCCACGGGACAGTCCCAAGTTATAACACAAATCAATTGGTTTTATATACAATGCTTCTTACATAATAGCAATAAAAAGAGGGCTCATATTTTAAGACCCTTTCAGAATGTGCTTGATCTGATTGCTTGTGGGGTGAGAGAACTCAAAATTTATCTGTTGAAACAAATTGTTGAAAATTATTTATTTTAACAAATAATGGTTGAAAATTATTTGTTTTAGGAAAATATAATGAAGTGTCTTCAGCTTGTAATGGAAGAGTCAGTACTTTCATAGGAATTTCCAGAAAACTTGCTTTGCAAGGAAAATTATTCTATAAGTGAGAATTTATAATTTACCTCAGGCATATACTCTGATAATCCTTGCATCATTTATCTATTTTGGAAACTCAGGATATTGTGCTGGTTCATTTTAAATGAAAAGTGTTTTTCAAATAAGGCATAAACAAGGCAGTGAGTTTATTTCAGAAAGCAACCTTACTTTGTCCTGCCAAAAAACAAGCTGTATGCCCAGACCTCTCCTTTTCTCTTCATAAAGACACTGGGTATGCAGTTGATATTATTATCTCACATTTTAAGAAATGTGAACTATATCTCAGGTTAAATAATTTGGCAGGTTGCACATCTGGTTAACAGTGGAACTAAGAGTCGAACCTGAGATTTTACATATGCAGCTTGGCAGTCTTCAGTTACACTATACTGTTTCAGAGGCCTTTATAATCTTGATTTATCATCTATTTCAGTAGAACATCATCAACTATCCTATTCATCATAGCACCATAATCATGATTCAATGTACTGTATCTGTGACTACAGTAATCTTTCCAAGCTTGTTTGTTGTCTCATATCTCAGGTTGAGTAGGTTGCTATGGTAACAGACACTATAGAAATGCACAAGATAAATAATTGATCATGGATCTTCACAGGTGTCCAGCTATGATACCTTTAATGAAAAGAGACTCCAAATTTTCAATACTATTTCTCATATATATGTTAAGACCCAAATCTTGAAATCACTCATTTATAAATAGGTATACTTATCAACAAAAGGCCTGGCAAAAGTTCTCCCCAAGTTAGAAAAACACATTAGAGAGGTTATTTAGGTTCTTACTCTCTAGAATAATTAAACCAGTTTTGCTTTGTTCCTTTAAAGGTGCCAAGCTTAAAAGCCTCACCATTACTCATGGGTTCATTATTTTATCTTGTCCCTCGCAGTTTGAATCAGAAGTTGCCTAACATTTGTTTTCTTCCAAGCTCTTGTATGTCTTGATGTACATATTTTATAAGAAAATTTTAAAATAACTTTGACAAATGGTAGTACAGTGTCTATAGATGTAGAAGTCCATGAGTCTGAGTAGTCTGAAATTCATTTTGTACACAGAACAGTTAAAAGAAAAGCCTAATATGCTTTACCATTATTAAAAAAGATGAAAGAGTGTGTCAGATCTGCCTCAAGGATTTGAAGACTCGTCAACAGAAGAGGCATCTTATTCTTCAGCTCTCTCTAAAGCAAGCAAACAAACAAAAGCCACCCAAGTAGAGCAGTAACAGGAGGCAGGTTTGATTTTCTTGTATAAAGTAACTGATCAGTATAGAAATGGCTACATCGTGATACCACGAACTTCTTGTGAAGATTCCTGGAGGATGAAATACTTAGGAATGCAAACTGTTTCAGATCCTTTCAAGATCAGAGATAAACAACTCTTGGATAATAGTTGTGAACATTTGTTAAGCTACCATATGTTTTACCTATTTTAGCTAATTTTATCCTCACCAGAATCTTAGGAAGTAGATGATATTGTTACATAACCAAGGAAGCTGAGTGAAAATTAAATAATTTGCCTTAGGGCATTTGATAGGAATAGTGGATTTGGGGTACAATCACAAGTAGTTTGGTGCAATAGCCAGAGCTGTTAATTACTATGCAGTAGAGTTACTAAAACTTAGTTATGTGTGAGCTCTACATGACCCTAAATGTTTGCAAACAGCCTTTTACAAGATGATGCATATTCTGTCAACTTTCCAGTGATGTTACATATTATAAATATATAAAATATCTAAAGCCAACTAGATGCTAAAAGAACAATTACTGTTATTGTGTGCATGCATGAGTGCATTCATGACTGTGTTGGGGATACTAAAAATTAGTAATATTTGTGCTTTGGGTCCCTATCTTCTGTCCACTTCATTTCTCTATCAATATTTTTCCTTATGCAATACATTCTGCCTCTTAGATTTAAATACCATCAGCATCTTTATGAATACTGAAATTTATATTTCCAGTCTTGACTTTATTTCTGATTTATAGATGTGTGTATACACCTGGATATTTATCATGGCTGTCCAGCTGAGGAAGCAAAAAAGTACAAATCTTTCCAAAATGCTATCTATGCAAAGAATTTTTTTAAAATTTTTCTTTCTTTCTTATATGGATGCATAATGAGCATCATTTTACAATTTCATTCTCATTTTCCTTTGGACATAAGCTCAAACTATACTATCCAGAAGGGGTGTTAAATGTCAGTTATTTTAATTATTCATTCTACCTTTGAAACTAAATAATGTCCTGTAGAAGATAAAATTGTCAGAGTAAGACTGAAAATGGAAAGTTATTATGGGTTAACATTCTGAGCATTTTAAAATATTATTTTAAATTAAACAATTATTATTTAGGAAGAAAATAATTTCTGCTAAAAACTTGGGGAACACAGTATTCTAGTTGAAAAGCATAACCTTTATCAGATATACTTAAATTTCATCTGTCATTTAGGTAATTCCTGATGAGCTGCTTAACCTCTAAGACTCATTTTCCATTTTAGAAATTGGAGATGATATTATAGTATTTTATTGCATTGAAATACAATATTATAAGGCTAGGGCCTTTCAGATATTAGTACTGAAATAATTGTTCATTTGCCTTTTCAGACCCCATAATATTTGATCTTCCCACAGAGTATTCTTCTGCTGCAGAGTATAAGTGAGGGAGTTGAATATGAGAGTAGAGGATAGATAAAAAAACTTTAGACACTAGGACCATGAGTTTTGGGTTGTTTATATTTCCTATTAGCTCATAATTACACAATTCTTGGATAACTCTTTGCTAGTTTCTCCTTTGCCCCTTTTTGCATAAAGGAGAAAAAGTAACTTTGACTTTTTGCATTCATAGCTTGTGACTTAACTTGACTGCTATTAACTTATAAAATATTTATTCTTTTAAAATATAACTTCGAAAAATTTGTTGCATTCTATGCTATGATTTTATCAGAGCTTAAAAACTAGACATTATTTTGGAAAAGAAATTGTGCATTTTATATGGAAACAAATAGGGAAATATGATATGTGGACCAAATATTACTTCCTATGTAAATTTTATTTCTGAAAAACTATAGTTTTGATTTTCATCTTCACTTTTATCTTACGATGTTCAGATTCTGATGAGTGGCTGAAAGTGAATCCAGAGTCTCTTCTACTCCTGAACAGTAATAAATGGGTATCATTAAGAATATAATGAAGCATCCAGACTAAGAATGAAATATAAAGATTTCTAACTTCAGATTTTCTTGGATTTTGACTAAATCAAAAGAAATTTGCAGGTTTCATTTTTGCTCCAGTTAAATTTAACATGTTGGTATGAAAACAACTGTGACAGTTAAGAAGAACCAATGGTACCTAGAACAGAGAGGGGAAAATAAAATAGAAAGCAATACCTCCTGTGGAAGAACAAGAACAAATGGCAATGCTAGACATGAAACTTCATCGATGTAGTTCCTTCTTCAGTAGAGAATGCCTTGAAAACTCGCAGCCCATATTATAAATTGTACAGAATATGTTCTCTGATTGTATATATACACCTAATTCAAAGCCTGATAAGCACAGTATGCACCTTGGCATTTCCTTCTCTGTATTTCAGTCAGTCATTTGTTTTGTTCCTTTTTTACTGTCATCAATTAGCCCATCCACCTATAGTTTACCTTCCACTTACAGATACAGACTGCAGTCATGAGATGAAACTTGTCTCTGAGTGTATTATGAAACAACCAATTTGAGCCCAACCTTTAATTATATGTTGTTTCACAAACTGTAGCCAAAGAAATATCTGGAGCAGAATCGCCTAGAGTATGTGTTATTTTCTAGGTTCCACCCCCCAAACCCAATCTTTGATCATGAGAGTCTCTCAAACTACAAATGAAACATTTTCTGAGTGATTATACCCAGGTTGGGGAGAGGCATTCAATAATTATTTATTTAAATTTAACATGATTCAATTTAGTGAGAATTTCCTCTTCTAAAGAATACTCTTTCAACCACATGAAGAATAGTAGATAGCTCTTGTCTAGAAGCTAAAAGTCGAGACATAAACTCTGACTTCTAATACTTCCTTCACTTGTGGTCTGTGTTTTGGTTTCCTGGTCCATAAGACAAGGCTACATTACCTGCCCAGGTCAGCTCAGAGGGCTGATCAGAAAATAGAATGTGAAGGAATGTGCTTTAAAACCATACATTTGTACAAAAGACTAAAGTTTGTCATATCATTCTGATTACAATTGAGACCTTTTTCTAAAGAATACCTCAAAGAAAATAAAGGCAGGGTTTCATAGACGAAGGGTTAACTTGTTTGTTAGTTGAAAATGGAATAAATTATTAGCATGATTTTTCCAAGATGAGTATTAATTATCTTTATTAAGTCTAATGTCTTAGTCTGTTCTCTCTCAGTAATTCCACAATACCACAAATGGGGTGGATTTTAAAGAAAAGAGGTTTGTTTGGGCTCAAAATTCAGGAGGCTCATATTTAAGATCAAGGAGCTGCTTCTAGTAATATCCACCTTGCTGGTAGAATCCTGATGGACGACAGAGGCTCAGATGAAGAATGATAGAGTGAGCATGTGAAAGGCCTGGTCTGTTTCCTCTTATACTGTATTTCCCCCAAAATAAGACCTAAACAGAAAATAAGCCCTATCATATTTTTTCAGGATGCTAGTAATATAAGCTCTACTGCCCAATACATTACCCAGGTAAGAAATCATCCATATGGATATATTTAGTATATGTTTCATTACAACAGACAATGGATATATTTAATTATAAAATAATATTAATATAAAATTAAATATAAACATTATTGACATTGATAATTCAAAATTAAAATTATAACTTATAGTGAAGTATTTGTAAATATACAAGTGGCAAGTGGATACCTTTGGATGAGAAGCAAATGCCTATGTAAAGAGATATTGCCAAATTACCAACTGGAATACAGATACAATGCATGAATAACATGCACAATTGATAACGGTTGGCTGTGTCTAACATTAATCTTCATAATTCAATACATGATGTGTTTTAACAGATGCACTTAACACACTTATGTGAAATGAGGCATTTTTTGAAGTTTGGTGCCTGCAATTTTGGTTACATTTAAATGGACTATCATTCTTAACTGTCCTTTTTGTTACCACTCTTGTCTCATATGCCTTTGATTAGCAATTGATTTACTAGAAACTTTGTGAGGCCTACCTTGCAAGAGGTCATGATTTGGATAAATAATTCAAGGGATAAATTCACTGACCCCTGTATTGCCAGTGCACTACAAGTAGGCTACATGGACAAGAAATACTCGTGTAAGCAGAGCTCTATTGCAGGATATGAGAGATTGAGGCCAGTCATTCTACAGGAAGTTGAGTCACAAGAAGTTCAGGCCAGACTTCGCAGTTCGAAGAGTTATGATGATGTTCCATAATAAGATGACATGACTGTATTTGAATAAGTGTAGATTTTTGTACATGAATATATGAATAATTGTAGATTGTAGTACATAAATAAATGTAGATTTCTGTATTATAAAACAAGACACCCTCTCAAAATAAGCCCTATTTAAACCTTTGGAGCAAAAATGATATAAGATACAGGTTTATTTTCAGGAAAATATGCTATAACCACTAGTATTTGAACGTGAAGATGCCATCATATTGACCTTACCTAATTCTAATCATCTCTCAAAGGCGCCACATTCTAAACAGCAGAGTCAGATCAGAATTTTACCTTCTTGATGTCTCATGATGGGGATTAAACTCCAATATGAGTTTAATATAAGAGGATAAGCCAAATTTAAAGCATACAATCTAGTCATCTATTCACAAATACGTGCTTGGTGTCAAATTGGCTCCTATAAATGTGAAGAAAATAGAACTAAATCACATCTGCTCATGGGAGATGGACACAACAAGCAGTATAAAACATTATAAATCATTAGACATATAAATTATAAATCATTATTAAACAGTATAGGTAGTGATAAAAAAAATGTTAGGACTCAAATAGGCAAAAGCATCAGGAGAAATTCATGGATGTTTTCATTTATGAGGTGACCTTTGAGTTGCACCTTAAAGAATGTACAGAAGTTCAGGAGGCTTTTAAGGGAGGAAAGGCCTTCAGGAAATGACAGTATCAGAAAATGTCTCTAGATCCAAAAGTTCAAAAGGACTTTTAGAACACAAAGAGCCTAAGTGGGTAAAGCATGGGGACTTTTGTGATTCTCCTTGTCTTTGTGATGCTCTTTTGATAAATAAGTGTGTGATATACTGAGTTTCTTCATTTGTTAAGTAAATGCCACAAGAATAACTTGCAGAACATTTTGAGAATAATAAATACAAGATAATGGTAGGCATGCACCAATTACTACCGGTAAAATTTTGAATTTAATATTATAAAAATGATTGTTGTTCCATCTAAATAGAATTTTAAAATAATAGGTTAAGAATCACTAATTTTCCATCTCTGAACT
>NW_022900951.1:75159542-75160537 GCF_012274545.1 Fukomys damarensis
ATATATGTTTCAGAATTGGAATAAATTTAATTACCGAAGACAAGACCGTTTGAATTTAAAACAACAGAAAAAAACAAGCCTTAGAATCTCCCCCAAAAGTCTTAGTATTATCACATTGTCAGCCTATTACTAGCATGTAATCTGGCTTGACAGATATGCATATATGCCTTTATTCATTAATTTCTCACCATATTTATTGAACTCCTATAGGTTTCAGGAACTAAGATTTGCACTTGGGACACAGAAATAGATAAAAAAGCAAATGTTTTTGACATCACAGGTAAATCCATACACAAAAAGCTATGCATTTTTCTTTCAATAACATCTTTAGTTTGAAAAGTAGTAAATGATAGTGTATTGTATAATTAATTTTGGCATTGAGAGAAACTTGAATTTCATGTTGATTAATTACTACCTCTGTGATTTGGGGTCGGTATATTTTTCAACAACTAAATTACTGTATTTAAAAACTGGATACTTACCTCATTTTGGTTTTTTAAGTATTAAATGAGGCAAATAATGTGGAGCACTAAATAGATTATTGGCTTGTATATAGTAAGCATTACATAAACAACAGCTATTAAATTTAGATAACAATTCTTTCTAAAAAAATCCCACATAGATACCTCTTTTTAGTAGCAGAGGAATTTAAAACTTCTTTCATGGCAAGATAATTAAAAATGCTGGAAAATATATTTATTTCTATTTGTTAGCCTTGCTAGCAAGAAAGGAAGAAAATTCCTTAAAGGGCAAAAAGAGAGGTAATTCAAAAAATCTAGACAGTAAGTAGGTACAAAAGCTAATTTTGACCCATAGAACATCTGTAAGCCCTTGTTACCTTGAGCATCAGTATTTAAGATTACTTGGCCCAGAGGCCTGTGAGCCAAGCAAGGATGAAAATCTGTAGGAGACCTGGGCAAAAACCTTGCATGTCATTGTAAAGGTGTAAGAGATTCAGTATGAGGTACACTAAAAAAAAAAAAAAAAAAAAAAAA
>NW_022900951.1:75160550-75234147 GCF_012274545.1 Fukomys damarensis
TCCCACAGAAAAAAACAAAAGAATCTTGCCTACCTTAGTCTCTCTCAGCATAGGATTAATAGGAAAAAACTTTTTCTTTGGAATTAAAAACAAATGGTGGACGTTTGGGCAAGTTTGGAGTCTGGAACCATGCCTGGTAAAAATTTAGGTGACAATCGTTTGAAATTGAACATAATCCAGGCACTTGGCAAAATCAAACACAAATTTTCTCTGGGGGAAAGCTTCAAATCATGCCTCAAATGTTTTCCACAGATGAAGATCAAAGAGTATGTGCTGATGGTAAAACAAAAAACAAAACAAAAACAAAAAAACCCAAAACTACAAAAAAATGCAAGGATACTGTTTAGGTTGAATTGTTTCCCCAAAATTCATAAGTTAAACTCTTAATCCACTGTATCTTAGAACCTGAAATTATTTAGTAGCAGGATTATTGCAGCAGTAGTTAGAGGTTTTATTCCACAGTCAACTGGCTTCAGGGCAGAGCACCTTAGGGAAAGGGTCTGCCACAGCAGAAAGCTGTTCATATCATGGTAGACAGGAAGCAGAGTGTAAAGGAAGGAACTAAGAAGGTAGATTCAGTCTGCCAGGTCATGCCACCAGGAACCAGTCTCGTCTGACCAGACCCTATATCCTAACATCACATTTAGCTATGAAGCCCACAAGATTCAATGACCTTGCAAAAGTCCCACCTATGAACACATGAGGTATCAGGGGAAATCTAGATATAAGCCATGATATTCTGCCTTTTTGCCCTCAAAGTTTTCATGAATATCTCTTTACATAAAGTGTATTTACTCCATTTCTACAAGTTACCAGATTCTTAAAAGTTTTAGGAGTATCAGGAAGTGCATGTAGAAAGTCTCCTCTGATACTTGAAACTCAAGGCTATGAGACTCTATAAAAATAAAAACAAAGTTAAACACTTACTGCTAACGTACAAGGCACAAGGTAAACATTCCCTTTCCAAAAGAGAGGAAATAGGAAGATACACATCAATGGGGAAGCATTACATTTCATGGGTTTATGTAAGACGAAGACCATGCAGGGCAAACAATATATCCTGTAGCTCTGAGTTCAACTCCTGGGGAAAGTTTTGGCAATGTGTAAACACCAAATGTCTTGGACAGTCCAACCCCTAGGACACGCCCAGGTATAATCCCATTAGCCTCTCTTGCCCTAGATTTGCTCACTACCTGCTGCTTTCTTCAGATGACATGCCAAATTGGAATCTTCAAGTTCTTGCATTTCTCAGTGTACTTTTGATTTGTTCTCACAGTTTCACTCACTGCCCTCTCAGAGACAAACTACCTGGCTTCTAAAGCCTTCCTCTGAATTTTGGGTGAAGTCTGCCTGAACCCATAACTCTTGCATGCTGCGTGACTGTAAAAACAGCACCACATAAATGATATTAAGTTGTGCTGTCATCTTGAGCAATAGCCAGACCCCCTTGAATCATAGCTGTAATAGCCTCTTAGTGACTGGATAACTGAATGCTGTGAACCATATCCTAGCAAACCAATCCTAGCAAACCAATTCTTAGCCAGCCCTTTTCAAACAGCATGGCTGGGGAATCTCTTTTTTAAAAATGTAGTCTATTGGTACTTTTTAAGTATACAGTACAATTACATTCATCATTGTGATCTTGTACCTTTACGTGACAGATCTTGGTTCTCATTTTTTCCCCATATCCCTATAATCTCTTTTTAAAGCAGTCATTCACTTTTGCAACCTTGGGCTTGCAAAAGAAGGAGGCTTGATGATTCCTGAGATGTTCTCAAGGCATCTATTTTATTGATCATCTTGACTTTTTTAATATCATTTTTTTCAGCAATGAAGCTCTTCCCAGTTTCAACTTTGCAGCCCTTCCTTTCTGAAGAATTTGATAACTTTTCAGATGGGATTTTTATTCCTAATTTTTAGTATAAACCTGACTAAAAGCTACCAATGACACCCATGTCACAGACTGAATGTAAGGCTTCCTAGAATTTCCTCTGATTAATTATTCTGACAACCTTAATCACAGTCTCCCACAAAATCTCAGAACATGAGTAAAATATAGACAGATTGTTCTGCCAGAGCCTAACACATATGACCAGAGTCCCACTGCTAATTATTTCTTTGTTCTCAGTGGAAACCATCTGAGCCTGGCTTTTATCAACTGCTTTTTTATGAACATTCTCATATTTTCAGCTCTGACTAGAATGGCAAATGAAATTTGACTTGGAACATTCTATGGCTTCTCTCACATGCATTTCTAAGCCTTTTCAAACTCCCTGGTTTGAAAGTCTTTTTAACCACATGGTTAGGCAAACTCCGTGCAATGACTCCCTTTCTCTTGTTTTAGTCAGTTTCTTGTTCCTGGGAGTAAACATCTAATATTAACAAATTAAAGAAGGTGAGATATATTTTTAGTCCCTTTTAAAAAAAAGATAGTTCTGTTCATGATTTCCTGGCTTCGTAGCAGATGTGGCCTGGAGGACAGACGAGCTACAGGGAAAAGCTTCTCATCCTGTGGCCACCAGGAAGCAGAGAGTAACTGGAAAACAGGGAAGGAGGATGTATTTTATCAGCTCATCCATTGACCTGCTTCTTCTCACCAGCCTCTTCCTCCTAACATCACATTTACCCCACATAATTCAGGGACCTTTCAAAACCCCATCTACATGTACTTCAGGCTTTAGGAGGACACCTAGACATAAATCTTATCAATGTCTTTCCTGCTCCTGATGTGTTCTCCTATGCAAATAGATTTTTGCTAGTGTTATACTCCTAACATCTTTCTGCCCCTATACATATTTTGAACTGAGGAGTTGAGCTATGGAATAACTTACTCTATTAGAATATTTTGGGGATATACCTAGGCATGTTTAGCCCAGCAACACACTCTTTACTCCTGAGAGTCATTTGCTTACAAGAAGCAGGCTTTTTGTTTAGCTCCTCCAAAGGTAATCTTTCCTGAAAGAAGAGAGGGGTACTTTTGTTCCAGTGTGTCTTGAGATTACATAGGTAATTTTTTCTTAATTCTGAAAAGCAGGATTAAAAAATTCACTTTGTTTATAGAACAATGTGAATGTTTATAGAACTAGATTTGTGCCAGTTAGTAACAAAGATTCTATTTAGTCTAATTTGGTCACTCATGTTTTTCATTTATCAATCTGATCAGAATTTTAGTATGGAAAAGATGCAAAATAACATCTATAAGGAAACTTCATAACCTCAAATAGGCCTGTTTCTTGTGAAGAATCCAGCAAAAATAACAAAACTGAATCCAGATCTTAGTACTGAAATTATCAAATGTAATATATGAAATATTTAAAATTATTACATTTCTGGGAAATACAAGAAATTGAAAACATAATGAAAAATGAGGTTACCAAAATTGATGCATTCAGAAAAACAATAAAATGATTATTTTAGCAGCAACAGATGCCCAGCAAAGGAGGTTATAAAATATGCACTTCATGCTGGAGGATACTCACCTCTAAAGAAATATCATTAAAAGGATATGAGTCAAAAATTAGTAAATTTTAATATACATAAGCAAATATTAGCTCCATAAATAATGATGCCCATTTGTGAGATTAAAAATCAAAGTGTATCTAAAAATCTCAAAATATAACATATTATATAGAGGATGACATTTTAAAGTCCTGCATTATTAAGAAAGGTGTGAAAAAGTTGAATAATATCTAGACTGTGCTAAATATTCATTTTGGATAAATATAACATGAAATCCCTAAAGTTCCAAATCAATCCAACTTAAAGCAATAAAGCAGAAAAGAAAATACCATTGAAAAAGAATGATAAATATAAGTCAATACATAAGGTGACAGAAATAAATCTTAGTCATACTTATGATTGCTATAAATTTTAACAGTTAAATGATCCAGTTAAAGGACAATGATTTCAGACTGCATCAAAAATAAAATTAAACTTTATGAAAAAGACATATGAAATTTTTCATTCCACAGGAAGACCCAAATTAATAAATTACAAAAGCTATATTAAGCAAATACTAACCAAATAAAAGCTAGTACACTAATCTGGCAAAAAAATTAGGTATATAAGTATTTGAAAAGCATAATTAAAAATTATGATCTCATTGACTTGGCAATTCTAAAGTATACATTATTTTCAACCACACAGAGAAAGTTACAAAGATAGATCATATGCTAAGTCATAAAACAGTGCTGAATTTTACATAATGCATATCCTGGGCATCATATTACATCTTCATAAATCAGTTAAGTTAGAAATTTGAAGGTATTAAATCTTAAACAAATGAGTATGAGTGGAAATTCTAAAAATAAAAATTCACAAATCTATATAAAATTTCAGATTTTTGCAATTAAAAATTCAAAAGGTTGTGTGTGCACGTGTGTGAGAATAATTTGAGTATCTGATTCTCAGATTCACATGGAAGAACAAAGGACAGATATAACCAAACCCTGATAATTAAGAAAAAGATAGAAAGATCATAAACAATTCATCAGTAACATAGTGAGCATTTGTTTAAGGACAGAAAGATAGTCTTATAAACAGTAAAAGTCTTCCAGAAATAGATCATCATATATTTAGAAATGACTTATGATGGTGCTCACTTTGGAGATCAATGGCTAGTGTATAGAATAGCCAACAAAGTATGATTGGGCAATTGATTTTGCATGCAAGAAATATGAACTGCATCATAACCATAAGTTTCAGATTTATTAAAGGCAAAGCAAACTTGAATTATTCTGTAAGACAACTTAAAAACATCTTTATGACCTTAATATAAGGAAGGACATAATAACACATCAAGAGTACAAATGACAAGGAAAATTTGATAAATTTGCCTATATAAAATTAAGATACCATAATAAAAATTAAATGAGAAGTAGCAAATTTGGAAAAAATACAATAAAAAACAATAAACATTTTAATAAAATGAGCAAATAAATTATACAGCTATTCCATAAAAGAGGAACACAAAAGACCAAAGCATATATAAAAAAATACGTATAAGAAAAAATAGAACCTGGGCATGGTGGTGCACACCTGTAATCCCAGCACTCAGGAAGCTGAGGCAGGAGGATCTCTATGAGTTCCAGATCAGCCTGTGCTACGCAGTGAGCTCCAGGGCAGTCTGAAATAGACCCTGTCGCAGAAAACAAACAACAACAACAACAAAAAGAGATATATATATCACAGGCAAGGCAATTTTACTCCTAGCAGTACTACCTAGAGAAAACCCTTATACTTATTCACAAGAAAATAGGTACAGCAAAGTTTGTAACAGAAAAATAATAAGGGAACTGGGATCTAATCTTATTAAAAAGCTTCTGCACTGCAAAAGAAACTACCAACAGAGCTAAGAGACAACCTACAATGTGGGAAAAAAGTTTTACCAGCTGCTCCTCAGACAAAGGACTATTATCTAGAATATATAAAGAACTCAAAATAATCAGGCCCCCAAATATAAAGACCTAATTCAAAAATGGGCATCTGAAATGAACAGACATTTCTCAAAGAAGTAAAAGCAGCAAGTAAATATATGAAAAAATGTTCAACATCCCTGGTCATTCAAGAGATGCAGATGAAAACATCTCTGAGATTTCACCTCACCCAGAAAGAAGGTATGCTATCAAGAAATCACCCAATAACAAATGTTGGCAGGGTTGTGGGGAGAAAGGAACCCTTCTCCATTTTTGGTGGGAGTGCAGACTGGTGCAAGCACTGTGGAAATCAATATGGAGATAACTCAAAAAGCTAGGATTAGAGGTTCCATTTGACCCAGCTATCCCTCTGCTGGGTATCTTTCCAAAAGATTTAAAAGAATCATACCACAGTGATATATATGCACACCTACGTTTATAGCAGCACCGTTTGTAATAGCTAAAACTTGGAAAGAGTTCAATTGCCCATCAATGGGGGCTGGAGAAAGAAGATGTGGTTTTTCTATAAAATGGAATACTACTCAGCCACAAAGAATGAGAAACTAGAGTCATTCATAGGAAAATGGATGCACATTGAGGCCATACTCTTAAGTGAAATAAGTAGGACACACATGTGTAAATACTAAATAGTTTCTCTGGTGTGAAAATCTAAATTATAAATAAGATCCAAATTGTATAACTGATAATGTGACATAGTAAGAAAAGGGCTAAAGGTGTAGGGAAAGTGGAAGAAAGATAGCTTATTCAATAAATTGTTGGAAAAACTTGATTTTAACCTGCCAAAGATTAAAACTAGACTCCATCCTTCACAGTGCATTAAACTAAAATTGGAGTGGATTAAAGAATTAAATATTAAAATAGAAGCACCAAATTTGCTGGAAGATAAGTTAGGTAGAACTAGCAAAGACATTGGCATAGGAAAAGACTTTATGAACAAATTATCAGTGGCACAGGAACTAGCACAATGAATCAACAGCAGGGAACTCATCTTACTTAAACTCTTCTGGCCAGGAATTTAGATTAGTGGTTCTGCTACCTGCCTCACAAGTGTGAGGTAATGAGTTCAATGCCTGGTGCCACAAAACAAAACAAAACAAAATAAAAAACCAAAGCTTCTGAACTGAAAAAGAAGCCACCAACAGAGCTTGGAGACTTCCTACAATGTCTGTTCATCAGACAAAGATCTGCTATCTAGAATATATAAAGAGCTCAAAAAATCAGACCTCCAATATAAAGACCCACTTCAAAAATGGGCATCTGAAATGAACAGACATTTCTTGGACAAATGAATAAAAGCAGCAAATAAATATATGAAAAAATGTTCCACATCACTGGTCATTAGAGAGATGCAGATGAAAGCAACACTGAGATTCCACCTCACCCCACAAAGAATGGCTGCTATTGAGAAATCACACAATAACAAATGTTGGTGGGGATGTGGGGAGAAAGGAACCCTTCTCCATTGTTGGTGGGAGTACAACTACTGTGGAAATCAATATGGAGATATGTAAAAACTTGGATTAGTGGTCGCATTTGTCCCAGTTATCCCTCTGTTGGGTATCTTTCCAAAATAATTAAAAGAATCATACCACAGCAACATATGCACAACGATGTTTATAGCAGCACAATTTTTAATAGCTAAAACTTGGAAACAGCCCAATTGCCCATCAACTTAAGACTGGATAAAGAAGATGTGGTTTTTCTGTAAAATGGAGTACCACTCAGCCATAAGGAATGAGAAACTAGAGTAATTTATAGGTAAATGGATGCATATTGAGGCCATACTCTTGTGAAATAGGACACACATGTGTAAATACTGAATAGTTTCCCTGGTGTGAAAAACTAAAAGTGTAAATGAGGTTCAATTTGTATAACTGATAATGCGAAATAGGAAAAAAAGGGCTAGAGGAATAGGGGAAGTGGGAAGGGTAGTGGAAAGAAGGGAAAAGCAAAAATATGAAAAAAGTATAAAATGGAAACAAAGTCTATGTAAATAGGGACGTGTGGAATGCATGAAGGGAGGGCAGGCGTATGGGGAAAATAAGAACCAAGTTCATGTAAAGGTACAAGACCCCAAAGATGAATGAAACTGTACTGTATGCATAAAAATACCAATAAATTTAATGAAAAAAATATCAAAGGAAAGCAAAGCTGCTGATAAAGTCAAGGGACTTTTTTCTTCCCTTTGAGTAGTATAATAAACCATTCAAACAAGTGTGTTCTCTGCATTCTACACATGCAGTTTTCCATTAATGAAGTCCTTCCTCTAAATATCAACCACCTTGCTGTCAGCTCCACTGTGGATCCCTTCAAATTCACTGTTTCCATAATAAACCTTAGCATGACCACCTCCTTTGCTGTTCAGGAGTCATTGAAGAGGTAGCACAGATTGAAGCGGGGTCTTTCTCTAGTGAAGCAACTGATAGTGCCCAATTATATGCACTTATAGGTAGACAGCTCTCCTTTTGAAGCTCAGTGGGGCAAAGAGAGATGGATTTCTACCACAGTGCCAGAGCATAAAGGAAAGTTCCTTATTTTTAAGCTACCCAGATGTAGGATTGGACCACATATCACCACTTAGCATTTGGACAGCAAACTGTTCAAAAATCTGTATTTTCTCCAGAGTTACATAGCTGAAGCGAGAGCTTATTATGTTTTTCCTTTTGGATTTGCTAGCCTTTGGACAATCAGTGTAAAATCTGTGCTCTTGAAAACAAGCAGTTTTCGTCCTCAATATAAATTTACCACTAGTTGAATTAACACCATTTTATAATTCAATCATTGCAACTTCTTCAATATTATTTGTGGATGTGTCTTACTCAAACTAATTGGAAACCTGAAACTTCTGAGGTTTTGGCCACTGGATTTCTTGGATCAGAAACATAAGCAGATTTTTTCTTAAGAGAAATATGGGTGTCTCTGACGTAGGTACAAATTAATTTTTAAGTTGACATAAGGTTTGAATTTTGATTAACAAGTTAGGTTGGGAAGATAGAAATTGGCTCAAATTACTGGCTTTTGATCTGAATGAATAAGTTTCGAATTATAATGCCTAAACAGTCATGGTCTCATAATACTGGTTTGGTAAATCAGAACAATATCCTGTTTGGATTCTTTCTGAGCCAGACCCCACATGCCACCTGTCCCTCTGCTAGGCCTTAGGGCCTCACCACTGTGGAGAACTATAAGAAGATCCAACATACAGCACCACCTGCAACACTACAAGGCCTATTGGTTCCATTTTTCTGTTTTAGTTGATTATCATCTATAGTTCAAGTGCACAATATTGCAATGATGAAAGCACATCTTCTGGAAAATTTTTGGCAGTACACATTTTTATTAATAAAGCAAAGGAGAGTAAACTTTTTGTCTTTGCCATTGCTGTTTTTAATAAAGTTTCATTTCTTTATTTTATTTTGTTTTCCCTTCAGGGAGACAGATAGGCAGGCAGTGTGTGTGTGTGTGTGTGTGTGTGTGTGTGTGTGTAAACAATATAGTAATTATATTAGGTTTTTTTTGCAAAAAGATGGTGATAGATTTGATTAATTTTCAACAAATATTCATTTTCCTTTCCCTATATTTCTGAAAGAAAAATATTACCTTATTCCATTAATGCCAGACATTCAATTAATGTAACTTGCTTTGCCTAATGAAATGTGACTGGAGGTAACAGCATGCTGGTTGTGGGACTAGCCTTAACAAGTATCATATTTTTGTTTGTCCTCCTGGGAACTTGTAACTTCTGCATGATGAAAAACATACTTCAGATGGCTGCTGACTTTCCAAACCAATAAAATATGACACAAACTTAAACTTGACACAAAGCCTAAAACAAAGCCGCACTGGCCAAACTACCTACCAGCAGCAAGAAATAAATGCTGTTATAAATTATGAATTTAGGAAGGGTTAGTCATGTATCAACAGCTGATGAATATGAGTGTCATCTATACTTGTGAAAATATCTTAATTGATATTCACATACCATCCCATTAATCCCTTTGAAGTACACAGTTCACTGCTTTTCATACATTCACAGCATACTATGACTCTCACGACAATTTTAAGTTTAGAACATTTTCATCAATGGAAAGAGATACAATGAACCCAAGATCATCTCTCCTCATCCTTACTTCCAACTTTAGGAAGCCATTATTCTACTTTGTATCTACACAAATTCTCCTATTATAAATTTATCGTATAAATGGAAAAATAAGCTATGTGATCTTTTTTTCTCTCATTACTAAGGATGGAATCTAGTCACACTCTACAGCTGCATCCCCAGACCATTTTATTTTATTTTGAGATAAAATTTCTCTAAATTACAACACCTCATTTACAGACACACTCTTTCATGACTAGTTTCCTTCACTTAGTATAATGCTTTTAAAGTTTATCCATGTTGTAGTCAGTATAAGTACTTTATTCAGTTTAATCCCCAGATGATATTCAATTGTATGTGTGTGCCACATTTTATTTATTCAGAGCTTAAAATTTAACTTAGTCTATTGAATGGTATTTACAAAGAAATAAAAAATTACTAATATAGGACTGCACCATGCACTATTCTAATGAACATTTTAAGACAGTACAACCTGAGATAGATCTGGGTTCTTTTCAAGCAAGTATTATTTTTATATAATAAGAGAGAGAGAGAGAGAGAGAGAGAGAGAGAGAGAGATTTTCCAAATTTTGTGGCCCCAAACGAGCTATGTATATTAACATCCTAAACTTTTCTTAAACAATTTAGTATTCTGTCAAGCAGAATAACAGTATTATATTATTAACAAATAAATGTTTAGTTAACTCTTTTGTAATGTCATTACAATGTTATTCTGTAGTCTTTCTCTGAGGTTTTAAGGAGATGTAAATAGTTGGATTATTCTACATTTAAATATTATCACAAATACTTTGAGGGCTTTTCAGTACCTCCATGATAAAAGCTTTCTGTGATATTAATTCCATGGTACTATGATGGAAAAGTACTTGATTAGAAATAATAGGGACAATTCTATTTCTACCTCTTATTAGATGGTTGAGAGTGAGTATTCATGTGCTTACAGCTCCAAAATAATAGCTGGCATTTATTTGGTAATTTTCCTGACAATTTTCCCAGCACTTCACTTGTATTTTCCCCATATATTTCTCCTGACAACCCTGTAAGTACCATGAACATTTCCATTTCAAAGATAAAACTAGATTAAGATTAAGTGATCTAAGTTTAAGACCTCCAACTTTTACTTAGAAACCTCTGACTCCTAAACAAAGACTAGTTGTAACTGCCACAAATCTCTCCTCATCATTAACTAATCTGTAAAACTGACATAGTACTTCTGTGAGCTTCAAAGTAGGATGTGAGAGTATATATTGATTATACAGAAAGACTAAATAGCAAGGAATGGAAGACACTGATAGCTTTCACTTTTTCTAGGTATATGCAGGAGGAGAAAAATGAGAGAACAAATGACCATTTCTTCAGTCACTTTTTTTGAATGTCCAAAATAATCAAGGATGTCATTAACTTTTTAGCATGAGCCTCATAGAATACTGGCCACTATAAAGTATAGCACTTATGTCTTGGAGAAAAATAATGAAATAGGTAATTTTTAAAGTAGATTATTGCAATGTTAGCATAACCTTAAATTAATTTTAAAAATCATTAACCAATACTCTGGTTAGAGAGGCAATATGACATAGTGAGAATGTGGATTAACCTAGGTTTAAAACCTTCCTTTCCCTCTTCTACATATGCATTTCCTCTTTATTTCTACTTTGGCCAAAAGATGCAGAATTTGGAGAGATAGGTGGAAAAACAATTTTGCAGGTAATACAAGCAAATGAATGAGATTAGTTAAGGATAAATATAAATTGAAAAATAAATAGACAACTAAAAGGAGAGAAAAGACAAGCTTTGAAACACAAGAGGTTTGATGATTTAGTGTTGGTAGAGTGATGACAGGATTAGGAAACATAGCCATACCTTCCTAAGTACTCATAGAAGATTAATTCCATGATCTAACTGGGATATGAAAATTCATTTATGCACATGGCTCATGCCAAATGGTGTCGTATTTGAACATCCTCACATGTACTTAAATATCTAGATTACTTGCACTGTTAATTGCAAATACTGCAAAAAATAGTTGTTACATTGCCTTTTAAAGATAATAATAATAAGAAAAACTATGCATGTTCAATACATATGAAACATTTTTGAATTATTTTCCATCTGCAGTTGGTGAAATTGATGGATTTGAATCCGTGGATATGGAAGGCCAACAGTGACTATAATTGAGGATTTGCAGAATAGTTGCCCATATTTCCTAAAGTGATGTACCTGACTTTAGTTGCCCTACAGTTCCAACCCATCTTCCCCACTGTCACCAATTAACCCTTCTTGCCATGCTTAAATTTTTTTTTTATTTGTAGCTTCTTGCTGAGTTTAGAATAAAACTATTTTTGCCTTATTGTTGTCTATCTGCTTAGTGTTATGGCTAACTTTTCCTTCTGCACATCAGATTCTCCAAATCTACAGAACTGCCACCCTATCACTGAATACATTTTGCTTTTTCACATTTGCAAATGTTTATGGTATATAATGCCTCAAATGCTTCTTTGTACCTTTACTTGAGTATTACAGCATGGTTAGAATGCCTACCTGTTAACTGATCTTCAGAATCCCTCTCTTCTTCTTATCCAACCATTTGTGGAGCATGCAGTGTTTGCAAAAATCTAGGGGGTGGAAGATGTGGTAAGATATGTCTCTCTTTTTAGCTGACTCAGAATGGGACATTCCTTTTTACTATGCTATCCCTGCCTTGTACTTTTTTGTTGTTGTTGTTCATTACAATTATTGATTCATTCTTTGTACTTTTTGAAGACTGATTTGGAGTCCTAAACAACTCACTGGTATCTTGGCCTTCCATAAGTGTGAACCTTACATTTGAAAACTAAACAAATGTTTGACTATATTCATATATTCATCTTGCACTGAGTTTAATCTTATATTAAGCTTTTAATTTTACTGACTATATAGTGAGAAAAATTAAAGACAGCATTCTGGATGAGATCTTGTTAAGGGTTTCAAAAGTGAACATAAGGAACAAATACATTAATGCAGACACAATAAGAATTAGTAGATAACACACTGCATACGTAGTATACACTTGAGTGTTAATAGGTACTGTGGGCCAATTTAAAACAAGGCAAAAATATATCTTGGCATATAGAGCTTACAGTATGGCTATATTTATTGCGTGCAAGTATTCAAGAGTTACATTTGATAAGGCAGTAAAAGAGACCTTCTACTATATCTTTTTTCAAATGGAATTTCCTCTCTGTGTAGTTAGATGAAGGCTGTAGCCCACAAGATCATCTTCATTTTTCAAGTGCATTTAAAACTCCTTTAGAACAGAAACATATCTGTTCATCTCTATTTTTTAACCTCCTGACAGAATATATAGCACATATAAGCACTTCAATGAATAAGTCAATAAATGAATTTGTAAATGGATAATAAATAAATGAACATAGTATGTCTTTCCTATAGTATTTACATTTCTTTTCTGAGAAGGGTCTTCCCTAAGAATCCACAAGTGTACATAGGAATGACTGACCATTTGTTTTCATACTGTCAATTTTGAAATCAACCAGCAGTTGGTCTAGTTAAAGAGTTTAGGGATGTCCTAATGTTTAATTCCAAAATAATCATTACTAACACATGCTCATTTGTGTGTGTGTGTGTATTTGTGTGTTCACTAGCAACTCATTATGTGTTTGTATATAAAACAAACACAAACACATAAATAAAACAGTACAGTCAGTATTATAACTTAAAAGTGATGGTTAATTAATAGGTATGCTATGGGCATTCCTAAGGCATCAGCGATTCAGACTTAACAAAGAGGAGAAACACACAGCTTACCAATAACAAACTTATCTGGTGTTTTGCAATGCATAACTAAATGGGGAAATTATTTTTATTTGAATAAACATATATGTAGTATTTGAAAAAAACTAAGAATTCATTTTGAGTTATACCATTTTAATAAGTTCTTAATCAGGGCCTGTTGACATAGCAGGTTTCTGTAAGTGGACAAGCAAATTTGATTCCTAAGAAAGATTCTTATTAGGCAGATGTCTCAGAAAATTACTCACATAGTCATTGTGTTTGAAGGTGAAGCAAATAGCCTTTCACTAAAACAAAACAAAACAAAAATACTGGTAGACATTCTCTTGGTTTTGAGTACTGTGGGTAGGAGATAAAGAAATAAATATACTTCCATAGTTCTTATATGTCTAGGAATTTTTAAATTAACAATCCTGCTCAACAGCTACACAAAGAATGGAGGAAAAATTCTGTACATGTTGATCTATCAGTGTCATTTGCGTTTTTCAATATACAACACTAACTGCGACTTTAATGCCAAGGATCTGCTTATAATTTGTCCTCTTCCTTTTTGCCTTTTGATAATTTTCCTATATTCACCAAAGATTTTCCCCTTGCAAAGAAAGAGCTTAATTATTTCTATAATGGAAAAATTAGAGTTCCAGGAGCAGATAGTTTTCTGTTTAAAAATTCTTGAAGGTATAATAAAATGCAAATCATTCATGACCAATGAAAATGTACTTAGAAGTATCAGAATGAAGATATAAAGATGAGAAATATGTAAAAAGATACATTTTTTTAAAGTTTTATTATTAGTTGCTAACATCCAGGTCAGGGCCAGGGAGAATAAATTAGTGGGGTAAAGCCATAAGAAAATAGCTGATGTTCATGCAGCGTTTCGTTTTTGTTTTGTTAATGCAATTTCCATCGCACCAGTTTAAGACACGTTGGTTAAATTACATAACAGCTACCCAGAGAATTTCATTTTATTTTAGTCACAGCACTTTAGATATGCTTCACATGCATCTCATTTTTACTTGCTATCTGAAAAGAGAGAGCTAAGCTAACGTTTTTAGGCTTTTGATACCACTAAATTATACTATGCCTTGATTTATAAATTCTGAATTTTTTTTTGGATGGCCCACTCTAACTCTTACACTCTGACAGAGCTCTAATATTTTGGAACAGGCTCATTTTATTTAGCAAAAGGAAAACAAATTTATAAGTGTGTATTTAGGGGAGGCTAGTCTTATTTGATAACAACATCAAATACTTTCATAAACCCAGCCCATTCCTTCAAGTATGGTTTGGCTACCAAGCCCCCGATGAATAATAACTATATTTAGAAGTTGATTTCCAGTGATTTTAATGAACTCCTTAGGGCTTTCTGACACTAAACATTTAAAATATTCTTGCTTTCATGGATAACCAACAATATAATTTCCACATAGCGTGTTCTCTCTTCTCTTGTCTATTTAGTGGCTATTGGAAAGCCAATGCTCAGCTCTTTGCAGAAAAGAAACCTAAATCATTACATTGGAAGAAGTTGGCTCACCCTATTTCATCACGTCATGAGAAGGAAACACAGGCTTGGTGATTTACATTATTTTTCAAGTTTCTGTCTCCTTTTGTCAGTTTATAAGAATGGTTTATTCTTCCATGATTTTGACTATGGCCAAAAGACAAACTAGAATATTTTTAGTTTTCATGTACTTTTAATTTGACCTGGCCTTTTGGATGCTAATAGCGCTTTACTCTGAGTGGTAATATAATATTGAAGAAGGTAAACATAACTGGGTAATACATATGGAACCTAAGTAAAGCCGAGCATCCATGTGGCTAATGTTTAAGACAATCTTAACACAGTGTCACATCCAAAAGAACTCTGACTCAAACAGCATATGTAGATTTTTTCCATTGCACCATGCAACAACTTCATAAATGATTTTTTTTCTCTCTGTCCATACCAATTACCAAAAATCTCTGGCTCCATTCCTTGGCTCCAAAACTCAATCTGAGTCACGTATTCTTGTATCTTCTTTCCTCTTTTCCACTCTCTTTCTTTCCTCCCTCTCTAGCCTTGCATACTTAATCTCTTCCCTAGTGAATCTCCTTGTGATTTCTTTCTTAATAAACCTTTTTCTCTTTATAAACATTAAATTAGGACAGTTTTAAAAATTTGCAGAAAAGCAAGCAGACTAATTTCACAAATACCCATGCAGACATCACTGAGAATAAACACTTTATTCTCTCGAGTTGTTTGTTTGTTTATACCAGGGATCAAACTCAGGACGTTGTGCTTGAGAGGCAGGCAGCAGAACTACTGAGCTAAATCCCTGGCCCTGGAATTTATTTTCATAAGATGAACACTATCTGTTCATTGAAAGTTCATAGAGAAAAAAAGCTTATTACAATGTTTGAAGCCTAATGCTATTTTATGCGTGTGCATGTAGATTTTGAAACACTGACTCAACTTGTTTTCACATGTATTGATCATTTGATTTTTCTATATCTATATGAGTTAGTTTGTAAATTATATTTTGGAATACATGCATCCATATAAGTTTCGAGATGCATTGGAACACAGTTTTTAAGTGTTTGTCAGTGATTTATTTCTTTGTCCCAAATTGGTTCTCTATTAGTCATGCTCGAAGTATACAGAAAGTGTAAAACTGAATTTGGGAAATCTGTTTTGAGGGTATCAAAAAGTTGACCTGCAAATGTTTAACTTGGGAATTTGTTTTTAATAAAACCCTGAGGAAGCAGAAACATTGAATTTGGAGAAATCACATTATAATTTTTCTCACTGAAGTTTTTCAGTAATGGCTTCTAAAATTTTAATTATTTAAATTAGCAAAACCCTATATTTAAGCTTTATTTATAATAATGAAATAATTACACCGGAATAGCCAAGTGGTTGATTTCTTCACAGCATGCATGCATTAAGGTAGAAAATACACTGATTTTTCTTCCAATTATAACAGAGGGAAAGGTCACAGTTTCCAAAATGCCTCACTCCAGGAAGATTCATGCCTAAAATACACCTTTTTGCATTTACTGAGAATAAAATATGTGGAGTGTTAAACAAGTGTATAATTTTTGGCTTTAATTTCTCAACACAAAGAATATCACGTAATGTGATAATTTTTAAATTTTGAAAGTGTTCCATTAAATCTTAAGAAGTACACTATAATCCTATTTTACTTACTAAGACGTGAACCAATAATTGTTAAAAATCATCTCAAGTTTCTATTTCATTACCTCATATCATGGGCCCTAGGTATGCTTTCCCAGGACCTGACCAAACACAATTTGAGCTCTTGAGTATATGATAAATACTCTATGCAAAGTTTTAAGGTGTCATAGCTGGTACCCAGATCCAATGAGGAGGTTTCTAAGTTCTAACAACATAGGAGAAATGAAATAGGGTAGCAAATTCATTGCTACTATTATCAGGAAAGTTTCAACAGTTGGTGTCATATACATATTTTCAATAATATTTCTAAAGATGTAGGGAAGGTGTGATACGTAGGGGAAGAACAAAAAGGGAAAAGAAAAAAATGTGAGAGAATGAAAAGATGAAAATAAAGTGTTTGTAGATGGGGAGGGGAGGAGGGGGTGAAGGGAGGGCAGAGGTAAGGGGAAAAAAATGAGAATCAAGACTTGCCATGTAAAGGTACATGATCCCAACAATGAATGTAACTGTACTGTATCCCTAAATGTACCAATAAACTCAATAAAAAAAATAATATTTTATTTAATTTTCATAATAAACTGTTACATTTAGAATTCTTAACTTTAACACCTGAGGAAGTTGAGGCTCAGAGAACTGAAATATTTTTTTTTAAAGATACAGTGCTAAAAAGCGCCAGTGCCAAAATTTAAACCTATCATATCTTGACTCTAAAATCCGGATTTCTACAATATGCTGTATGTACCCTCCTGATGGGGAAGAACTAGAAGTATGGGACCTAAGTAATGTGATTAAATTCAAAGGGAATTTTTGTGACTCCAAAAGATTATTGGCAGCTTAGAGAATTTTCTAATACATTTAAATCTTAAAATCACATATCCAAACTGTAGATGTACTTGATGTCAGTGTTCATTGAGTCTCCTTTTGTAAATTGCTTAATCGACAAGTGGACTGTTTCTTTTTTCAGACACCTTTGCTAAGGCCTTTGTGGTCTGTGAGTTTTTCTCAGCTTCAGATTCCTGAAAATCTCATATTCCACGGTTTTCTTCAATGATGCCCACATTGAAGCCCACAAGACAGATGAATTGAGAAGGCAGGAAGCAAATAAAGAGGAGGAAATTAAAGAAGGAAATGGATAGGGATTCATTCAAGGTGTTGAATATACTACAACACAATATTCAATCTCATCTTTCTGGAGGGTAGCATTGTGTTTGGCAGAATACATTACAATCACAACGTTAGATAGGTAGCATAGCACAGAAAACAGCAAGTTTGCAGAGTCTGATGTTGATAGTGATATTTTTGATGATAATAACAGTAATTATGATGTCTTTTTGGCCTTTTGGCTAAGATCAAGTGTAGTAATTATGATAATAATAAACACAGTAGCTATTATTTTCTGAGGTCCTGGTCTCTCTTCTCTCTTCAGGCACTCTTCTGAGCATTATACATATACTATCTCAGTCTTTCACCAATATTGTAAAATATGTACAACTAATAACTTCATTTTATAAAAGTGGAAACTGAGGTTTAGAAAGGTTCAGCAGTTTTCCAAGGTCACACAGAAAGTTGACTAAATCACAATTCTTTCCCTGGCATTCTGATTTCAGAACAAGATATCTCAACTAATTGTAGTGACAAAGAGACCACTATAGCAACAGATGACAAACAATCTCCTGGCCCTTGACCTGTTATTTCTTAAGAGCATTTATTGTATTTTCTTTTGAGGCAACTAGCTTCATAAAAAGCAGTTTTGTTAAAAAGTAGTAACTCTTCACCTGGGCCTAGTGATGCCCAATAGATAACTAAAAGCAGAACATAGCTTAATCTTCATTCACTACCTCAAATTTTGAGTCAGAAAATTGTTCAGTTCTGCATATGGGCATGTTAATAATTTATGGAATGTTTGTCTAAGATTTGGCAAAATAAAGTAGATCAGCCCTAAAATTATGTAACCTATCTTATCCCCCTTTAAGATTGAGGACACCAAGATAAGTGATTTATAGGAATATATTACTATCAATTAATGCCCAGACGTCTGCGGTCATTGTCTAAACCTGTGGTCACCTTGTGTTGAAGCAGAGCCTCCAAAAATCTGAAACTTCCCTAAACAAAAAGAAAAAAATATATATCTAATGGAGACTTGATTTCCCTGGAAGCAATGAGAATATCTTCTAGTGCTACCTTGCAAACCAGAATAGATGTAATGATCAGTCAGATCCTAACCCACTAAAAAAAAATCCATAAAACTTGATCTTGTTTTTTTTGTGAATGGGCCAACCTGATACTCTTCTTTAGAGCTGTGTGCCCTTTAGCTACTCAAGCTGAGTTCCTTCACTATTTTCTCTTTCTTTCTTTCTATCTCTGCCTGATAAGATTGCCTGTACCTCACACTGATTCATCCTTAAATGCTTTTCTGTGATGAGAATTAATGAACCAACTCTGAAAAGAGTAGTGAGTTGACCTCCCTGTCTCCTTTTTGGGAGAACTCTTTGGATTCCCTCCAGTGCCATTGGGTTCTATTCTAATATGCATTGCATAGAAGCTGTGGGACATGAAGTACAATATTTACTTCTCTGAGCCTTGATATTTTTATATCTGAAGGTTGAAGGATTCCATGAGACAGCACAGAGTACCAAGCAGCAAAGTGGCCATAGTAAAGGTTCAATCAATGTTTGGTCCTTTTTCCAGCATAGCTGCTGTGCTATACTAGGTTTTCTCAAATTCTTAAGAGAATATCTTATTAGATTCACCTTGGGTGCTTTTTAAAAATGTGTGCCAACATTTCTTGTGCTCAAGGATATTCAGTTCATAGCTGGAAGGTTTTGTATGTTTAAATAAGCAAAGTGAAATTTTAATGCCAGTTTCTAGCAAGTAACTGTAAAAAGAAATTACAAACTATCCTTTGAATTCTGAACAGATGTAGCTTTCTGGCTGTTTACATCAACAGCATCACAAATACATCAACCAAATATATAAATTTGACTGAATCATATCCCACATCATTCAGTCCAATTTTCAAATATTTCATTTCATGCATTTATAATGCATGGATTTTCTATTTCCAGAAAATACCTGAGAAGAGCTAAAGTATTAGAAATATAGGGGCATCTATTCATTGTGTTTACAGAGTAGCACCACAAATGCTAGTGAATGTATGTATAGCATAGGCATGACAGTTAGAATACATATACGCATGAGCATGCAAATGCTTCTAGATTTGCAGAGAAAAGATCAAGCTGAGATAAACATTTCCTCAGGGTACACCCTGACCCGTCTGAAATGTGCTAGTCAGAGAATTCTCTTTATGTAAGGGAGAGAGTAGTCAGAAAAAAGAGACAAATTCTTCTCCTTCTCTAATTACCCTTTTGAAAGTTGCTCTGTCTCCTGCAAGTTTATAAAGGAGGAAAAAAATCATTTTGGGCATGTATTCTGCACTATTTGATACTTGAAGGTAGACAGTGCATTGATCCAATTGCCCATCAAGTATTTACTAATTACCTATCATACAAAAAATAGAGTCTAAGAAACACTCATCTGTGACTGATGAAGTAATTAAGGAATAGTCAAGTCATAAGACAGACTTAGGTTCTATAACCCATAGATTGCTTCTTACCCTTTAATGGGCATTTGAATTACTAAAGGAATCCTGTTAAAATACAAACAGATTCAGCTGTGAGTCAGGAGATTCTGCATTCCAAACAAGTTTCTAGGGTATGTTGTTGCTATTGGAAAGGGGACCTACCTTAAGCAGCAAAACTATATAGTCCATATTGTACATTCCCAATCTTGTCATCTATTTGTACATCAAACTGACAATTTTCATTCATCTCAGGTCCATTTCATCAAAGTGTCTGAATAGGAATCAGATTTGTTTGAAGGTGCTAATAAAATATACTAATACCCCTCAGCTATAGAAAGGCACACTAAAGTTTGAAAATCACTGAAGCAAAAGTGACTAGAAACCCTTCATACTTGTGAAGGAAGCCTCATCTCCTGAAGTTACTATATAGGTCACTGGTGCTTCAACTGTCAAGATATTAGAATCAAACTGGGAGATGCAAAAAATATCAGTGTTCTGGTCCTGGCTCAGACCAATTAAATTGGGATCTCTAGGGCTCCAGCCTTCTGCAGTTTTACAAAATCTCCCAGGTGATTCTGAATGTACAGACAAATCTTAGAACCACTGCTAGAGACCAAATTGCCTTTTGTATTTCGACACAGGAAGAAAGTTGATCTAAGCAGAAATTGTAGAGTTAATAGAGATTTTCTTTGGCATCTCTCCTGTTGTAGGCTTTTCAATGAGCAGTTTCTGCTCAGAGTACCCATGCTGCTTGTTTTCACTAGGCTATCCCAAGTTGCCTATGTGGTGTCCCTGTGATCCATGTGTCCTTTTTCTGGCTTCCTCCTTTTACCAGAAGCAAGCCTAACCAGTTGCTCCATCTCCTGTGAGCCAATGATTTTATTTTAGCCTTTTTTAAAAAATCCTTTCCTCTTTGGTAACACATCCTCTTCCCCTAGTTCAAATAGACTTGCGGGCTCTCCTAAAGTTAGGGATTTCAAACAATTTTGTTTGGAATAATATGTTTATGCTTCAAATGAGTACGCACCTATTCCAATAATGGTTAGCTCTTTGTGTTTGATTTAATTGTAAATGGTACTTTTATTCATCATAAATACTGTCAAAAACATAAGATATTCTGTGGGATTTCATAAAGAGAATTCGAAATGTGATGAAACAATCATTTTGACAGTAGTTGCTTTTGTTTTGAAAAAGGGGAACTTAGCAATTTTTAAATCTGTGCTTTTCTAAGCATAAGAGCCTTTGATCAGAGCCTTGAAATCAAGCAAGCTTAGATGAAAACCAAAGATACACAAATATAAAAAATGAACAATTTCCAGAAGGACAGTATTAAATAAACATCAATTAATATTCACTGAGCACCTACTGGGTACATAATACCTACTAACTACTTGAAAAATAGCATGGAGTATATATACTTATAATTATCAGGGGCTACTTTGGGCTGTTTGTTTAAATTCATTATAGCAAGGACAAAGCAAGTAGGGCTGCTTGTAATTTTGCCTCATTAATAAAACAGATTCCTAGAGAGACTTACTTAGAAGTATAAAATATAAACCACATTGGAATAATACTTTTTTATTCCAATAATTGCCACACACAAACATAGAGGTGGAACCAAGTATTTTAAGGAAGTGATTCTCAAATTTTAGTCATCAACCTGTTTCCAGAAGAAGTATGAGATCTAGTACACTGCATGGTGTTTTTCTCATCTATCATTTGTGAATGTTATTGATTTTGTCCTCCGGGCTAAGGTTAATTGTGTGAATATATGTGTATATCATTAAGCTGTGCAAAAAAAGAAATGAGATCGATTTCACAGCTTCCATGGAGTAGTCATGCTTTCAGGCACACATGGATAACAAATTACACATTTGTATTTTTTTCCAACTTTGAAAATTGTGACAAGGTTTGAACCATGTGACATACTCTACTAAAATTTTTGGCTAATATATTTTTATTTAACTTCAATGAAGTGGATTGAAGAATCTGGACTATATCCATGTAAAAAGTGTCAGGATAGCTTCAACTAGAGGAATTAAGCTTGAGAAAGATAATCTGAAAATTTCATGAGTATTAACTTATCCTAGGATATAGAAAGTGACCATATTACTGATATTTCAGAGAAAATTGATGTTTGGAAGAGATTCCCACAGTAATCAATTCAGGTGATCAGTTTTATGTACACTACTTGAACATAGTTCTGATATTACTTGTAGTACAAATACATTTTGCAAATAATTTATTTCATGTATTTTTTCTTGTATACATTACCTTCTTCTGGAAAATAGCTTACCTTGTCAGCTAAGAAAAATAAATTAAGAAAACTTGTTACCTGTTCCTAGGATTCTAGAATATGTGCAGCCTGCTCAATCCATACCTTGAAAGTGATGCATTCAAACACCATGGAAAGGCAAAGTCCCAATACTAGCATATGCATTTGAAATTCTATTAAAATTATGATATACCCTATGCCTGTGAGGGTATGCTTATCTGCCTGGCTTGATTGTATTCTCTGTGAAGGTGATCCAATGTGAGAAACTTCACAGATGAAGTAATATGTTAGATGGATTTGCCAAGAAGTGGGTGAATAATATCTACTCTTGTTAGCAATTAAACCAAATTGTGTGGAGTTTTAGTACAGACTGGAAATACTGTGCCTAAGTATAGTAACTACGAGGCAGCTAGTATTCTCAAGAAGTTAGAAAAATCTATATACATGAAAAAACAGGAAAGGAGAAAGAAGAGGAGGAGAGAAATAAGTGAAGTTTTAGGTAATATATATCCTGTCTGACTCCTGCATATCAGCTTCACTAGCTCTCATCTTTTCACAGAGATGATCTGGTTAGAAAGAAATAAACTGCGTAAAATTTTAGGAAAATATTTATCCATTTTTTTGTCTGCATGTCTCAGCTATGATCTTAAAAGTAGCAATTGGTGACATAGATTCTAGAATAATGGAAGGAAAAAGTGTTTCATGGGAACCAGGTCTTTGTATACATTGAGAAAACAAAGGCAGTTAACAGTCTTTATGCTGGACATTTAATAATAGGTGCATAATGGCCAACAGCCTTGCTACATAGAGAAAATGTCTCCCATTGGATAAAAAGAAGCTTTTGTTCCGTGAATATCCTTAAAGTAATATCTCCCTTCAGGAAAAGAAACAAGCACATTTATTGCCCATTGAAGGTATCTAGGTTCCTTAATTTCTGAGTTCCTTCTCTAGAATGCAATTCCACATCTAGGCAGATGTCACTTGGCTCCCTTCAAGCAACTCTTGGGAATTGGGCCTCAGAGACTTTACAGAAATGCTGATGCGCTGAGTACTGCTACTGCTACAAATAATAAACTATTCTATGCCTCTGAAAGAGAAGTCTCATATCTTTTGCTAGGCTAACATTTTAGCTTGTAAGTAGGGTAAAATGTCAGATTGTCATGGTTACTAACAAACAACAGAATGTTAGAACAATAAGGGATATGGGAAATGTGCAGTCTAACATATCAGTAGATTAAAACCTCTAAGAAATTCTACAGTGAGGACAGCTTTTTAACGTTGATTATGCCTGTAATCCCAGCACTTCGAAGGCTGAGGCAGGAGGATCACTGCAAATTTGAGGCCAGCCTGAGCTACATCAGAGTGAGTTCAATGTCAGCCTGAACTGCATAGTGAGACCCTATCTCAATACAAACAAACAAACACAACAAAATAAAAAAAATGGGTTAGCAAAATTTTTTATTAAGTTTATTGATACTTTTTAGATATACAGTACAGTTACATTCATCACTGGGATCTTGTACCTTTTCATGATGTAACTTGGTTCTTCTTTTTTCCCCTATCCCCTGCTCTCCCTTTACCCCTCTACCCTTCCCTATTTGCAAAGATTTTATTTCTATTTATTTCTTATCTCATATTTTTCCCTTTCCCTTCTTTCCTTTCCCCTACCCCACCTACTTCCCCTATCCATTCACACCAGAAAGTATTTGGTATTTACACATGTGTGTCCTATTTATTTCACTTAAGAGTATGGCCTCAATATGCATCCATTTAGCTATAAATGTGTCTAGTTTCTCCTTCTTTATGGCTGAGTAGTACTCCATATTATAGAAAAATCACATCTACTTTATCCAGTCTTAACTAAATTTTCCTAAAACATGTATGGCATTGTTTGGACATAAGGGACAAAACAATTCCTCAGGCAAAAGTCTCAACTACCTAACATGTCACAAAGCTGGTGTATCTCTCCTCATCTCTGTTTTATAAATGAAGAATCTAGACCTATAATTTAATTTCCTTCCCAAGGCTGAAGAGATGATTAACAATAGAACCATGACTGTTATAATTTATATCTAGATATAATCCCAAAGCTTCATAGCTCATAAGTGGAGTGGTTGTGGGAAGTAATTGGATCATGGGAATGTGATCATCAAAGATTATAGCACTCATGAGTTTAGATCTAAATGTGATGTTGGAAGATAAAGCCTCATTGGAGGAGGTTGGTCACTGGGGTCACAGGCTGGAAGGATCTATTTCCCCGTCTCCCTCCCCCCCTCCTTGAGCTCTCTCTCTCTCTCTCTCTCTCTCTCTCTCTCTCGCCTTGCCAACATGCCATGAGCAACTTTTTCTCTACCATGCTCCTCTGCCATTCCAAGTCCTGTGTCCCTCTGCCATGTCTCTCTGCCTTGGAGCTAGTTGACTACGGTCTGAAATATCTACAAACTATGAACCAAAATTAACCTTTCCTCTTCAAGCTGTGTGTGTCACATATTGTGTCCAAATGGAGAGAAAATGATTAAGACAATGACTAAAGGCCAATAGCTTAACTGTAAATTTGTTTATAATCACATTTTAGATTTAACAGTCCTCCTTCCAATTTCCACAGACTTTTCTGCCAATATATGTGTGTTTCTTGCCCTCAGTATTTTTGTTTCCAACAATTACGCTCTTCAGGCTTAGAAGTATATGAAAGTGCAGGATTTTCAAGTATTCTGATATATATTGCTCTCGTGTTCCTCTCTGGAATACAGGTGACACTATGTTTCCCAAGGCTTTTTGCCCAAGATTAAACCATTGTAGGCTTCTCCATCCTTATTCCACTTTCTTCCTGTCTTTCTAATTTCTTATCTGGGAACATTTTCTTAATAAATCCTTTGTAAACAAATCTTTATCTCCAAGTTGGCTCCTGGGTAACTTGACTCAAGATGCCAATGTAATTATTCAAGATAATTAAGCAAATTTTTAAACTGTGAGAGAAAAATATTTGTATAAATCCTTTCCCTGTCTCACCTGGAAAATTTTATGAGCAGGATTGAACCTCTGGTATAAAGACCATTTTTATCTGTGCATGGTGTTGACTTAATATTTGCTATATTTTAGAAAAAAACAAAAAACACTGGCTCAGTGACTGCTACTACATTGAAGGGTTAGAGGAGATATGATTGACTGACTAAAGGAGGTGAGATAGTACAAGCTAGAGTCATAAATATAGCTGCCATCTAAAACTTATGATGTACTTACTTTCTGTAAGGAACTGTAGGATTTGTAGAAATGAGTGAGACAATCCCTTCCTTCAGGGAAAACAGATCTTAAAAAAAAAAATAGAGACAGAAGAAAGACTTTTGCAATATAAAGAGCATTGTTCCCAGAATCCATTCTTTAGGAAAATCAAAGCAATGTAAAAAATCTTAAACGCTCACTATTCACCAGGTACAAGAAACTGTGCTATACTGTGAGTGGGTTGTGTGCTGGTGAATATTTTGCAAGCATCCCAAAGCAACCTTGCTATGGTTTGTTTGCCAGTTTATGCATTGAAAATATTAACAAAATGTCTGATTTCATAAATCGGACCCGCATGTTTAAATACTGAATTGTTTCTCTTGTGTGAGAAACTGTGTAAACAAGGACTGAGTTGTATAACAGATGTTGGGAAATTGGAAGTGTTCAAATGGGAAAGGGAACAAGGAAGGAGGGAGGGAGAAAGGAAAGAAGGACAAGAAAGCAGTAAAAATAGAAGGAAAAATGGAAACAAAGCTTTTGTACATAGGGAAGGGAGGAGGCTTAAGGATAGGAATGCTATAAAATTTAAAAAAAATTATTTTAAAAATCACACAACAAGTTATCTGAGAACAGGGCCAGAAAAGGTCAGCTCCTGATGAACAAAAAGGCAATCAAAATGAAAAAATGGAAATAAAGTGTTTGTAAATAGGGAGGGGAGGAGGATGTGAAGGGAGGGCAGGGACAAGGGGAAAAAATGAGAACCAAGATCAGTCATGTAGAGGTACAAGATCCCAATGATGAATGTAATTGTACTGTATACCTAAAATGTACCAATAAAAGAAAGAAAAAGACAAATAGACTCTAATTTAGGGTATAAGCAAATTGAAGAATTTCATGGCAGGTTTCTCTGAATACGCGATATATCCCCATTATTCAAAAAGAATAAAACTGTACAGAAAAAAAAAACAAAAAAGAATGGCTGATTTCCAGTCACCAAGGAGGCATCAAGTTCTCAAATTTCCTAAACTTGTGAAAATAGGCTTGTGTGAGTCAGTACACAGTGATTTCAGCACAATTCATCTTTACCCTTCCACTACCTGAGGACATAATAGTGAACATGGCTCATTCACAAACAGGACACAAAAAAATATAATGTGCCTGGGAAAATAAATAGAGGAGAGATGCCCCCAAAAGGAAGCCCAGTGAAAATTTAAAGATGTGGAAATGGGTAAGGCTCCCAAAGAAATGACATTTCCTTGGATATCAAAAGCATAAAGAGTTCAAGCAAGAAAATAGCCTTGAAGAAAACAGTTGAAAAGAGGAGGAACAGGATTGAAAGCAGCAAGAAGAGTGGAGAGAGAGGATAGAATGTTTGCCGCTTTATAGGACAAAGCAAGCAGTATGGTCATCAGTCTAAGGCACTCTTTCCACAAAATGCCAGTAGGTGTTAATGTAAAAAAGAAAAAAAATCTGTACACAAACATGTTTTGGAAAAACTATGTTATTCAATGTTAAGTAGCTCTCCTCACTGTGGGATTTCTCAGTATAAAGCTTTGCTCTCTCCTAGTGAGGTATAACATGTACATTTTTTTCTGGAATGTTAGAATCCCGGGCCCAGTTTCTTTTAGGATTATATCTCAGCGATAGTGCATTATGAAACTAGTGTGCATATAATACAGCTCAGAAAGTGTTTTTATAAGAACCTTGAAAAGGCACTGAACGTTTTGAAGCAACAGTGACATGATCAGGAAATATTGTACATATATTTTCTTTCATTCAACAGTGATATACTTTGAATTGTATTTTCTCTTGACCCCTCCCTATACCTCACAATTTAGTGTTTACTTACATATTGCAAAGTCTAAGAAAACATCTACACATATCTTAATAGAAAAAATTAAGACAGTTTTACATAGGTACTATACTAGAACTAAGCTGCTAGCTTTCATTGTCTTGGATTCATGTTTAAAGTCTTAAAAATAACCATTCTTTGTAAAGACCTGATGGGGCAAAACCCATGCTTCTTACCTTTTGGTCTATGTTTTTTTTTTTTTTTTTTTTTATTCTAGAAAATTATACTCTCAAGTTTGAAGTCGAAGTTGCAGTTCATATGATCAGGTATCACATATCTACCCTTTGGCAACTTCATTCTACATAAGAAATGAAGGCAACAGAGTCTGAGGTAAAGGAGAAATGGAAAAACAAACGGTAGAAGAAATTAAAAGGATCATTTAGCAACCTATCAGAGCTAGATAAAGCCTGATATAATTAACAAACTTGATATCTCTAGAATTGTAATTCCAATTATTTGCTAGCTAAAGGCAAGTTTCACTGCTCTAAGTTAGGAAATCATGTAAATAGCCTAATTAATATAATTTGCCTTATGCTCTACTAAGAAAACAAAAATAAATATGTCATTTTAAAAAATAAGTAGCATGGTGTAGACTAAATATTATAAATATTCAGTCAGTTTGCAGAACAAATATTGGATATTATGGATCCTTTCCAACAATTCTATGAAGCTCAGGATGATTTAATGAAATCATGATGGCTCTTTGAGTTTTACAACTACATTACAATAAAAAGAAAGCATTTCTTTTGCATGGATAGAAGAAGATCCTTGATGAAATAACATGGTAGAGCTCATAATGCTGTGGGCTGGAGGAGGCTAAGATGATTTCATTCTTTTTCTTGCCAATTCTATAATCTCAAGAGAACTCAAAAGTTAATATGTCTATTATAAATTCCATATGCCAGTTTTGTAGAGACACAATAAATAATTATTTGCCATTTCATCATTTTTAATTGAGAGATAAAGCTGTTTGAAAAACCCTAAAACATGTATAAACAATTTCAACAGGTTTTCATATGTTAATGTCAGTGAGAATTTAATCACCATGTGATTATAAAATTAAAAATGCATAATACAATAGTGATCTGAATTTCTCTGCTTCTACAGGTTTTACATTACCCTTTTACTCATAATCATCTGTCTCTGTTTTGCTTTCAAGGGTTTATTCCTCAAAAATAACCAAAGTCCATCACCATCAGGAAAAGAGAGACAACAAAACGTAATGACCAAGTAAATAACCAAGTTTCTATTGAGGTTCTTTTTTTTCCAGCAGTATGCTAGGCACTATAAAGTTAGGGGGGAAAAGCCAGGTATGACCCCTAATCTGAAGAATTTTTCTGCATCAAAACATTAAAACTTTCCTTTACAGATCAAATAAATGCTAACTGTACAATAATGACAAGAAGACAATAAGCAAGAAATGAGTGAGATCTTATGCTGGAATAGTAGCAAAAGGTTTGACCATTGGCAAACTAGAGGATAAATATAGTCCTGAAATGTGTTTATAATACATAAAGAGATGTTTATAATAAATAATACCTATGTTTAAAAACATAAATATGTTTATATCAGAGTGTTAAGAAAGTTTATCCCTACCAAGGTGGTATGTAGCATATGCAAGGTCAGAAAAATATGTATATGTGAGGGGAGACAAATGATAAAATTTATACCGAAAGTTAGCAAGTATACAGGAGAAGTGTTGAGTAAGATTATTAAATATTTTATAAGCTCAGACATAGGGATGAGATATAGTGAGATAAAGAAACAGAGTTTTCTATGAAAGCAGTGACAGAATTAAACTGAATTGAAAAACACAGTAGATGCGAACAATAAAAGAAACCATGTCAAAATTAGATTAGAGCATAGATAAAAGATTAGACTCAGAGTAAAGAAGGGTAATTTAGGTAGTGTTGAGTGAAGGATAAAGAACTGAACAAAGAAGATGGAAGTAAAAGTAATAGAAGGGCAAATAAAAAAGATATATCAGAAAAGTGAAATATCAAATTGCCTTTTATGTCTTTAATGACAGTTTGAGGCCAGAGAAACACAAAGAGCTAAAAAGTACTTCATTTTTTCAGCCATTACTACAAGTGATGATACCCAGGATAATATTATATGATGAGTCAATCAATGGATAGGATTGAACCATAACTAAGGCAATTTTTAACAAGTGTATTGTGGAGTCATCAGCAGGGAATTGAATGAGAAAGACACTTCTATCACCACTATTTTGATCCAGATGTCAAAACCACCTTATTCTGAGTAGAAAAACCATAAAAACTGCTAGAGTCTGTTCACCTTTTCTTCCATGGAAAGAGAACTGTATCCTGGCATGTACATGACTAGTATGGTAAGCAAAATATTGCCACACAAAAATGCTCATGTCCTATAGACTTGTCTTAGTGGGAAGGCCTCTGAGAATGAGGGGAGACCTAGGATCAATAAAAGAATAGACAGCAAGCCCCCATCAAAAACAAAGTCTGTCATTTTCAGTAACTGTGGCATCTCAGTTAAAGCTTTTCATTCCCTCAGTTGCTCAAGCTTGAAAACTGAGAATTTATTTTACTCCTTCACCTACCACCAGCTAATTCATTAATCCATCACCAAATCCTGCCAATTATAAAAGAACATACACTTCAAATTTTACTCTGATCAATGTTCCATCATGTCTTGCCTGAAATCATGTAAAATGTTATCAATTGTATTCTTCCAGTCCGTATTCTACATTATAAAATTTTAAAATGATACTTTATCGCTATTTTTTAACTTGTAACATCTTCTCGTTGCTCTACAATGAAATATGAAAACACTCTCATGGACTAAAATAGCCACGTATACTATCTCTCAGGTTTACATATTCAATTTTTTTCTCTTGCCATTTCCCCTTACTCTTTATGCTATAATTATTCAGAATGTCTTTCAATTTTTCTATTGAACAAATTATTTCCTTACCCAAGGTTTTCACTTATGCTTCTCACGTTGTCTGGAGATTCTTCTTCTGTTCCATACCTCTATTTAATTCATCTAGTTTGTTATTCTTTATATAGGGCCATATCATTTTCTTTCATAGCACTTGTAATTATTTTTATGACTCCTATCCTTGGTTACTTCTTACATCTTTATTTTAAAATTCATGTGGATGGGAATTATGGGATAATAGTTTCAATTTGAATGGTGGAAGAAAGATTTCAGACTTCAGAGATTTAAGAAGATAACAGATGAAAGAGTTAATAGAATGAGAGGATAAAGAAAGAAATAAAGAAGAAGAGATAAAATTGTCTCTGGAAAAGTAACATTTGTAGTGGATTATGTGTATTTCTGCTCTTAATCAATAACAGTTGGCATGTATAAAACTCCCACACCTTATAAATATTGGCATTGATTACCATTTGGAAGTGTGTTTTGACATGAATTGCTGTTAATAAAAACACTCCTTGACTTCTAGGATCTAAGGACTATAGAAAAGAAAGAAAGCAGTGTTGAAGAGTCATGAGACTAAAAAATGAACATCTGGTTAAACTTGAAAGAACATAATTGCAAAATATAACACACAGTAGAGATTTAAGTTTGATGTTAACATTAAGCTTCACTAGGTTAAAAAAAATGAAAACAAAACCAAAAACCACTAAATGGGTAACCGCAAGGGCATTATGTGAGAAGGAGAAAGAATAGAAAGCAGCATGAGCTACAAAGTCAATGGCCATCATATAGTATACTTATGAAAATACAATTCTAACTGTGCATTAGTGGAGTGAAATTATCAACAGGAAAGTGTTTATATACTTATCTCAAAAGAGAATCGAATTTCACCTATCCATTCTTCTTATTCCCTCAATTATCTGTGAAAATTATGGCTTATGAAAGCAAGTTCTTAGAGTTACTTGACCCAGAATGAAAGAATAGAGAAGGATAAAGAGCTAGAGAAGCTGTAGGAGTAGGAGCTAAGAGAGAGCAGCTAACTGAATTTGTAAAATTAAGACACAACGGAGCAGATAGAAAGAGTAGTTAGACTTTGCCAACTGGAAGGTAAAGTTGGAGGGAGGACCATTTGGTCTCTCGGGAATGTGGTATAAATTGAAGAAAGTGGAAAGGGAATATTTGAAATTTTTGTTTAAATTCATAAATTAATTATATTTTTGCTTTTGTAATGTGCCTCTTGCATAAGAGGCTACTTAAGACTAATCTATATGAGTCATATCTTTATTTATGTTACAAACATGAAGATACCATCACTAAGTGGCAGTGTTTCAGAAAACCGGGAATATCATCAACATTTCTCCTACTGCTCAGGACAAAAGTGTGTCACAATTTGTTAAGTGAAAATAATATAGCCATGTGTCAGTCTTTGTATATTTTTCCAATTATTCCAAATGAAGAAACTAAAATCTGAAAAATACCATTAAGATTTGCTATGGACTGAGTGCTTGTATACCACCCCACTCATATGTTGAAGCCTTTACCCCCAATGTGATGGTTTTTGAAAATGGAAGCTTTGAGAAGTACCTAGGCCATATAGGTGAACCATTCATGAATAAAATTACTACCTATATATGGAAGCAATCGTGTATGAGAGAGATGATCTCTTTTAACACCAGATGAAAGATATAGCAAAAAGGTGGTTGCAAACCAGGAGCTGGGCTTTTGAATTAGTCAGGAAATTGGTCTTGAAATTACATAAAAGCATTCAGAACTTTAAGAAATATAAATGCTGTCTAAACTTTACAGTCTATGGTAATCTGTCATAGCAGCCTAAATTAAGATGGGATTCAAGTAATGAGTGACTGGTTTGGAATGATTTACTTTTTAGTTTTCTTTCAGGCTTTAAGAGTCTATGAGTCATTCATAAAAAGATAGATTGTACTAGAAAAACATAAATAAATATATCTATATACATATACAAATACAAACACATTTTCAATTATATTAAGTGTTGAACATGGATGTGATAACAATGCACAGAATGGCAGACTTATGATAGAAGTTTTAATATTTTATTTCAGTATATTTTCCTCTCTTTCTCCTTTTCTTTATTTTCCTTCTTTTTCTTTTTTGATGCCGGGGATTGAACCTTGAGCCTTCATGTGGGGCTACACTGCCAAGGCTTTTTAATTTTTTTATTTTCAGATCAGGTCTTGCAAAGTCACCAAATTGTTCATTCTGGACTTGAAATTTGGATCACTCTCAGAATGCTGAGATTCCAGGCATGTACCACCATGTCCAGTTTTACCTCAGTAGCTTTAGGGCAAACTATGATTGGATCAAAAAGCAGAAGATGGAGGCAGCCATATTATTATCTATGAAAATTGAGACAATGGATTTATATAGGAATTTGGAAAGAGAGTTTGGACTTGAAAAGGATGAACAATTCGGTGATGTAAAGTTTGCAAAAGTCAAAATTTTACCGAGATTCTAGGACTTTAGAAGTCATAAAGCATGAATATAGCACCTCTTCTCCTTATCACTTTTTTTCACTACAAGCAAATTAATAATACAAAATATTGAGCCAGAAAGTGAAGGAAAAAAACTATACAATAGTCAAATTGACAGGAGTAATTATTTAATAAGCATTTACGGATTACCCTAAGGAGAGGACAAAGACATGTTTCTAGGTGTTCTTGGGATAGATACAATAAGAGATGACAAATGTATTTTAAAGGTATTTGTGGGTTAAAGTTAATATACAAAAATTTAACTAACAATATGTAATCTACCACATAGTACAGCAAATATAAATATTCTCTTAAAAGGATTAACATAACATAGAACAACTAAAAGACGTTTCCATTCCATGGGCAATATGGAGCCACTGAAGATTTTTAAACATTGGAATAAAGTACAAAATGTGTTGTTTTAGGAACACAGAAAGGTTAGCAGATCAGGAAAACAAATAAGGAGACAAAAAAGAAAACCATTGCAGTACTATAAATTCAACGACTTTACAAATATACTGAGTAGATAGTTGATAGCAAATGCGTAACAATCATTTCCCAGTTAGTGACATATATTTAAAATATTTTTTGAAGTTTCCAAGGAATTTAGTTCAACTAAAGCAGTTTTTTAAACTGTTATAATCACTTAAAGAAAAACGACAGGTATAATATATGCAGATTGACAGTTCATATTACTATATGCAATCTATTATCATTATCATATTCAATCTGTATTTATATTGAGAATGTAATCCCAATACATCTTTGTTCATTTTATATTAAAATTTAATATTTTAAATTATATCTCACATTTCTATTTTTCCAAATAGGAGATGAAGTTTCAAATGAAGAGAGCTACTGATATTACACATTTATAGGTCAAAACATGTACAGGGGCTGTGATAGAAGTATTCCAATGTAACATTCAGCCTTTTAACCAAAGTGAATCATACATATCAAAAGCTCAATAAGGATTTGCTGATTTATTTAGATTGTAAGTAATAATTCATATGCTGCCACAATTGCAGTTTCCATCAGGTAGAAAAGAAGAAAGTCATAGCGATTAAATATGGTGCAGAGGACTTTGGGATATGCTAAATATTGAAGAGGACTCTGATAAAATTGTGGCATATTTTGCATGTAAAATCAACAGAAAATTCCTTCTTTTCAAATTAATTATCAAAATGAAATGTCTAAAAAGGGAAGACAGATATATTTAAAGAGAGCTTCCCTACAGTTTTTAATGCTGAAATAAAAGTAATGAACAATATTAGGATTGTGATTAAAGTGGGAGTGGTTGTGCACACCTCTAATCCCAGCACTAGGAGGATGAAGCAGGAGGATTACCATGATTTCAGAGTGGGCCTGGTGTACGCCAATGAGTTCAAAATCAGCCTGAAGCATACAGAAAGAAATGGTGTTGAAGCAAAACAAAAACAAACAAACAAACAAAACAAAGCAAAAGTTGTGATTAAAATTAGTGAGATGAATTTGAACAATACTTTTAGGGAAAAACATGACTTTCCCTAAAGAATATTTGCTAACAATGTTTAAACTGTCACTAAATCATAGTTGTAACAAATGCTCATATTGAAGAATAAACAATAAATCTCAAAGTGACGTATTAGTGCAGCAATAAGAATCTGAAACCAAGAGAGATGTTTTGATATGGTCAACAGTGTTCTCATCAATATCTTCAAAACTTATTTGATTTTTAAACAGCATATCTTTAATTTTAATCAAAATTATAATCAACACAGCTATATTAAACACAGTATTCAAAAGAAGATGAAGATTTTCTGCCTAGAGGTACAGAACAGTTAAATACCCATTGATGTGTAAAGTTTGAGTGAAATATACTTAAAGAAGAAAGGTTTTTATTACTCATATGTTATGGTTATCTTTTATATGTACCAAAATTACATCAAAATTAAAATAAATATTTGAAGTAAATATAAAACTCAAGCAGTTGGGAAAAAGAACAAAAGAAAAATACAAAATAAAGGAAAAGGAATATAAATAAGAGGATGACAAAATAAATAGATGCACAACAGTGAAATAGCAAACTGTAAAGTAAATTATCATAATTGTAAGCTAAGTCTTTAAAAAGATGAACGAGGTATAGCTTTGGCAAAATTATCCAGAAAATAATAAACAAAACAACTAAAATAAGTTCAAATTAACCATACATAAAACTATTTTGAAGTATCATAAATACATTTACTAAAAATGTAAAAACTCAGGTGAAGTAGATATACTTGTGGAAAACAAAACATTCCAGAACTGCAAGAAGAATAAAATAAACCTTCAATAGGCACCAAAAACATGATCCATAAAATATCAATTATTCTGACTTCATTAAAATTAAAATTTTTTCATGCTCACTATACAATTCCTGTGTGATGAAAAGATGGTTATAGACTAAGAGGAAATATTTGCAAATAAGTATATCTGACAGGGAACTATTATCCATATAATTAATTTCCAAATCTCTAAAGAAAAATAAACAATAAAATTAGAAAATTGACAGAAGACATGAGGAAACAGTTCAGTGAAAAAATCTATACATATAAAAAAGCATGCTCATCATCACTATATATACCTTATTTCAATCTGGCTGCTCTACCAAAATATCTCAGCCTGAGAGGCTTAACTCTTCTCTCAGTTGTAGAGGTGGAAAATTCTAAAATCAAAGTGCAGGTGGATTCACTGTCCCGAGGTCCTTCGCTGTCATTTGCTAGTGTCAGTCTTCACTTTGTGCACTCATACAGCAAAGAGGGAAATCATTTCTCTGTTCCTTTTTATAAAAGGGCCAATTCTATTCATTATTCTAGGGCTTACCCCACTAATAGCATCATACTGGCAGATAGGATTTTAAAATTTAAATTTTTGGGTGGCACAAATATTGAATCCATGACACTTTCATGAACCCACAAAATTCAAGTTAAGACCATGATAGATGTCACTACATTCCTATCAGATTAGCTAAAATGAAAAAAAAAAGATAATAATAGATACTAGAAATTATATGGAGATTCCATATCTCTTTTCCATTGATTTTTGGACAGCAAAGTGTTGAACCTGCTTTGGAAGACAGTCTGGCAGTATCTCAAAAAGTGGAATATAGAGTTGCCATATGACCCAGCATTTCCTCTTTTAGGTGTATGTCAAAGAAGTTGAAGACATATGACCAAAAAATACATGTACAAAGACGTTCATGGAAACTTTTATTCAAAGAGCCAAAAACTGGAAACCAACCCTAATGATTTTCTATGGACAGTTATGTGAAATAGTATGTATCTCTACTGCAGACTAATAGCCAACAATACAAAATGATAAACTGTTGATACAGATCTCAAAGTGTCATACTATAAGAAAAAAGACAATCTTGAAAGATTATATTCTGTACTTTTCTATTAATATAAGATGACAATCAAAATAACAACTATGGAGATGGAAAAATAGAAGAGTAGTCACCATCAGTAGTTAGAGCAGGTGGGGAATAAAGGACAGATGGTAACTGGTGAAGGGTTAACATGAGGGAGTTATTGAGATACAACAGTTCTGTGTTTTGTGGTGGTGGTGGTTCTATCACTGCATGTATATGCAATTTATAAATCACATAAAATGTATATACATACAACACATGTATGTAAAACTTGTCTGAATAACATGGATTGTCATTTTCCTTGTTTCAGTATTATATCATGGTTTGTAAAATGTTATATTGGGAAAAACTGAATGAAACCATATTAAATGTCTCTAATATTTTTAACAGCATAAAATTCTGTATTTTTATCAAAATTTAAAGTTAAATCTTAAAATCAAAACAAGAAAAACAAATCTAGATCCTTACCTAGCACTGTATTGAAAAGTTGACTCCATGTAAAATAAATACAAATTAAAAATTTAATCTGGAGTCATTAGCAAAATTACATGAGAATATTTTTGTGATCTAGGGTTAGGTAAGAACATTGCAGAACTTCAAAAATACAAATTATAAATTGATTACAAATAAACTCTGTATATTCAATGAAGAAACCTTTTAAAATCTCATAGGTGATAGAATAAGAGAAAATGTTGCAAAGACTAAAATTAATAAGGGAATACTATCTAAATTATATCAGAAACAAATAAAAATGCAAAACAGTAATCTCACAAAAATATGGGCAAAAGTTGAGACCAGGTAATATAGCAACAATAAATCCCAAATGAAAACATATGAAAAGATACTTGGCATTTAATAATATTAGAAATATACATGAAATAATTTTACATCTAATAGATTGTAAAACATTTAAAAATTTGAACTTGTTAACTGCTTATATGGATGTGAACCATCTTCTTTTCTGATATAATTATACATTGTCTAGTCTGGCAGTAGGAACTCACACTGTATAAAGTCAATAAAATATAAATACAGTACACACAATTTCTGTCTCTAATAATTCTCAGTCAGATCCATAAGAACTATGTACAAGACTATTTACTCAAATAATATTTGAGATAGAAGGGAGATGAAGTTTTGCACATAACTTAGAAAGAGACTATTTGTGATGGCTAAAGAACATGGAGAACCATAAAGCAGTCAGATGAGGCAGATTAATGTACCACAAGGCAATATGAATGAATCTTAAAATAAGGCTTAGTAAAAAGAAGAAACAGTGGTATGCAACATATAATTATGAAGTCATTTTAAATGAATGAAAAACAAACACTTTGTAAAAGTCTATATACAGTAAATGGAATATTTATTGTTCAAGGGAAGTGTGAAATGTGTATGCAGACTGGGGTGGGGTTGGAGTGCATATGGTTTGAATATGGTTAGTCTCACCCAAAGGCTCGTACATTAAAGGCATGGTCCCCAGACTGACACTAATGATTGAGGAAATCTTTGGGGTGGTCCTCATGGGAGGTTTTTAAATTATTGGAAGTATGCCCTCAAAAGTGGTTGTAGGACATTAGTCTCTCAGTATCCCCAAACTTCCTGGCTTGTGTTATAAGTAGTCCTTTCCCATCATTGCTCTCTACCCTCAGCAGAGGCCAAAGCACTGGGACTGCCCTACCTCTGGACTTCAATCTCCACAAGTATGAGGTAAAATTTATTATCTTAGCTATTTCATAATAATGACAGAAAACTAATTCAGATAGGAAAAATTTATTTAACAATGAAAGGACTATTATGAAGACAAATAATGATAATATAGTATTGTTTTTGTTCGGATATAGTTTGTTCCACCTGGAAAGTATGCTGAAATTTAATCCACATTATGAGATATTAAGAAGATGCACACTTGTATTTAGAGGTGAGGCTTTTGGGAGGAGATTAGAATTAGATAAAGTCATCAAGCTGGAACCCTCATGATAGGCTATTGATGGCTTTATAAGAAGAGAGGCCTGAGGATACAGACACACACACACACACACACACACACACACACACACACACACACACACACAGTCTCTGGTTATATGATACCCTGACCCACCTCAGGACACTGCCACACAGAAAGCTATCATGAGGCGCAGTCATTTGACTTTGGATCAGAATCAAAAGTCATAATAAATTTCTTTTCCTTATAACTTACCCAGTCTGTGTTGTTCTGTGATTAGCAACAGAAAACTAAAGTGAGTATAATTGAGAGATGAGGCTAATCAAATCTCTGAACTTTAAGTTAAAATCAAATTGAGTAACAAGAACATATTAGAAAGAACTAAGTAGGAAGCAGAAGACTTATCTCTGCCTTTAAAAAGCTATGACAACTTATAAAAAACATTCAGTTTCTCTCTTTGGTTTTCTCTTCTGTAAATGGAAGTGGTTGGGTTTCAGTATGCAATCTCTAATCCCTCATTGAACAATATTTTACTCCTTTACAATGCTTTTTCAGTTCTATAAGATTATGATAATAAAAAAATTAGTCATTAATATTTTTCTTCCAATTTTTTTGGACCAATATATATATAAGATTTACTATTTTTAAGATTTTACCATTTTGATTGTATAGTTCAATAGTATTGAGTATATTCATATTGCTGTCAAATCATCATTAACATCCACACCTCTAAAACTCATTATTTTTGAAAACTAAGACTTATTACACTTTAAAGAATAATCACCCATTTCCCTAATCCTGGAAACTACCAATATACTTTCTCTCCGTTTGATTTTGACTAATTTCTTGTTTGAGTGGAATTACTCAGCACATGTCTTTTGTGACTGGCTTACTCTGCCCAGCATAATATCTTAAAGGCTTATTCAACTTGAAACATATGTCAAATTATATTCCTAAGGCTAAATAGTATCCCATTACATTTGTATTCTAAGTTTGGTTTATCCATTTAAATGTCAATGAACACAGGTTGATTCCACATTTTATCTACTGTGAATAACACTGCTGGGAATATGAGTGTACAAATATCTGTTCAAGACTGTATTTTGATTCTTTTCAGCATATAGGCAGAAGTGGAATTACTAAGCCATATGGTAAATCTACCCTTAATTTTTTGAGGTGCCACCATAATCTTTTCCATAACCATTATACAATTTTACCTTTCCATCAACAATGTACAACTATTGCAAGTGTTCTAATTTTCCTATACTTTCACCAACACTTATTTTCTGCCTTTTCAGTAGTGGCCATCCTAACAGGTGAGGGAAGACATCTCACAATGGTTTTCATTAACATTTTCCTAATCGTCAGTAATGTAGAGCACTGTTTTTAGGTGCTATCAAGCCATTTGTTTCCTTTGAAGAGTTGATTCAAGTTCCTTGTTTTTTACTGGATTATTTTTTTCTGGAGGAGAACTAAGAGTACTTTATGTATTAATTCTCATGAGTATAGAATTTGCAAATATGTTTTCCTATTTGGTGGGTTGACTTTTCACAGTGTTGATAGCATCCTCTGATGTACAGAAGTTTCAAATTTTAATGAAGTCCAATTTATTTTTTTTCTTTTGCTTCTGGTCTTTGATGTCATATTCAATACATGACTGCCAAAGCTACTGTTGTGAAGTTTTGCCTATTTTCTTACAGTTTTAGCTAAAAAAAAGTAAAGAAAAGAAAAGAAAGAAAGAAAAAGAAAAAAGAAATATGGTTCTAAAATTTTAGCCCATTTGTTTACATCAGTGGGCCATTTTGAGTTACTCTTATGCATGATATTATGTAAGGCTTCAATTTCATTCCATAATGTGTGGATATACAGTATTGTCGATATCATTTCTTGGAAGGACTCCCTTTTTTTCTCCAATGAATCATTTGAATGCCCTTGATGAAAATCACTTATCACATAAAAAAAGAAGAAAATCACATCACCTATGTGAGGCATTATTTTTACTCTATTCTGATCTGTTAGTGTTTTTAGGCCAGTATCACACTTTTTTGATTCTGTTGTTGTATGCTGATTTCTGGAATCCACAAGTGTGTGCTTCAAATTGATCTTTTAATTTTTTTTTTTGTCTCTGAGGGTTCTCATGAGATTCCATATAATCTTTATGGATTTATCTATTTGGCATTGTTGTAATTTTGCTAGGGACTGCATTGATTCTGAAGATTGCTTTGGGTAATATTGACATTTCAACAATATTGTTTTCCAACCTATGAATATGGGGAACCTTTCCATTTATATATGTCTCCCTTAATTTTTTCAGCAGTAGCTTGTAGGTTTCAATGTATAAGTTTTTCTACCTCTTTGTCGAAGGTAATTTCTGAGTATTTTTACTACTTGATCCTATTGAAATTGGAATTATTTCCTTTTCAGATTATTCATTGTTGTTTTATAGAAATACAACTGTTTTTTGTCACTTACTTTGCATCTTGGTACTTTGATGAATTTATTTATTAGTTGTAGAATATTTTTCTAGAATATTTAGGGTTTTTTGAATATAAGATCTTATTATCTGTTAACAGAAATGATTTCACTTCTCCCTTTCCAATTTGGATATCTTTCATTTTTTTCTCTTGCCTAACTGCTAAGACTAGGACTTCTGTTATTGTGTTCAATCCAAATGGTGAAGGTAGGCATCCTTGCCTTGATCCTGATCTTAGAAAAAATCCTTTTGTCTTTTAACATTAAATATACCACTTGTTGTGGGCTTTATATATGACTTTTATTATTAGAGATAGTTTCCCTCTATTCCTAGTTTGATAATTTTAATCACTAAAAGGATTAAATTGGTAACATTTTTCTATATTAATTAAGATAATTAAGTACTTCTTTATTTTGTTAATTTGGCTCATTATATTGATTTATTTTCACATATTGAAATATTCTTGCATTCAAACAATACAAAAAAATCCCATATAGTCATGATATTTAGTTCTTTTAATATGCTACTGAATTTTGTTTACCATTGTTTTGTTGAGGATATTTGCATCAGTGTTCAGAGGGATATTGGTATACAGCAATGATGGCAAATCTTTTAGAGCTTTCTGTAATACAAACAGCCTGCTGTAGCACACATGCCATACGTTCAGCACCACTGGTCTATAGGTTTGTTTTTTTATTTTTTTTTTAAATTGCCTCTATGGCTTTGTTATCATGATAATGCTGACTTCATACAGTTGGATAGCATTCCAAATTCTTAGATTTTTTTGAAAAAAGTCTTGAGAAGAATTAATGTCAAGTATTTATTAGAATTGGTATAATTCCCCAGGGAAATTGTCAGGTCATTGGAGATTTTCTTGTTGTATCTAGTGATCGGTATACTTATTATTTATATGCATATTCAAATTTTTAATTTTTTTATGACTTGATCTTGATAGGCTTTGTCTATTTCATTTGCTGCTTTGTAATTTTTCACAGTACTCATAATTTTTTTTATTTTTTGTAAAATTGATAGTAACAGTCTCAATTTATTTTCTGATTTAAGAATTTGAGTTTTCTTTCATTCATTCCCAGGTGATCTAGTTTAAAGGATTCTCAAATTTGTTGATATTTTTGAAGAATCAACTTTTGGTTTCATTAGATTTTTCTATCGGTTTACTTTGTTTGAATTGCTTTTAATAATGTAATCTTTCTAAATGGTTTCCTTCTGGCTTTCAGTTTTGTTCATTCTTTTTCTAATTCCTTAAGTATTAAATTGGTTTGTTTAAGATCTTTCCTTTTGGCACGTGTGAACTTCCCTATTAGCACTGCTTTTACTACATCGTGTAAATTTTGGTATATTGTGTTTTCACTTTCAATTGTACCCACAAATTCTCTAACTGCTTTTGTGAACCATGAACCACTGTTTTATGTCAGTGTCGCTCTGTTTCTTTTTGTTGTTTTGAGACGCAGTCTCACTATGTAGTACAGGCTGACACTGAATTCACTATGTAACCCAGAATGGCCTCAAACTCATATTTGTAATGCCTCAATCTCCCAAATTCTGGGTTTATAGACGTGAACCACCATTTCCAGATTCAGTAAGTTTATGAATGGGTACAAATTTGTAAATTTTCTGGTTTTCTTTCTGCAATTATTAATATTATTCTGTGGTGTCAAAGAAGATAATTTGTGTAAAATGTATTTTTTAAAAGAATTAATTTGTGGTCTAACATATGGTAAAATTTGGAGAATGTACCATGTGTGTTTGGAAAAATGTATATTCTGTTGTGAAATGTTGTGTATCTGTCACATTTTGTAGGTTTATTGTATTTTTCAGCTTTTCTATTTGCTAACATCATTTTTCTGGTTGCTCTATCCATTATTAACAGCTGGGTTCCAAAGACTTTCGTTATTTTTATGAGACCATTTCCCCATCACTTCTGTCAATGATTATTTTCTATAATTTAATATATTATTAGCTGTGCACATATCTTACAATTTTATATCACCTTGCTGTGTCCAATATTTATTAATATCTACTGCCATATTTCACACACTTTTTCTATCTGAAGACTATTTTTTCTAATAATACAGTCACTCTTGCTTTGTTTGGATTACTACTTATCTAGGATAACTTTTTCAGTCCATTTACTTTCAATACATCTGTGTCTTTGAATCAGAAGGTGGTCTTTTGTGTATAGTATATAGTAGAATCATGTTTATAAATCATGTTTACAAATCTTTTAGTTGGAGAATTGTATTTGAGTTAATGACTAATAAAGAAGGACTAATTGCTACTATTTTCTTATTTTTCTACATGTCTTTTTTCCCATCAGTAATGGTGATTACACTCAGGATCTTGAGCTTGTGAGGCAGTGTGGCACCACTGAGCTAAATCCCCCAACCATTTTTCTATGTCTTATACCATTTTTTACCTACTCTGCATTACTATCCCTTTTTCGTTTTGTTGACTTTTGTAATGGTATACATTATATCTCCTCTCATTTATTTTTGTATATATTCTATATCTTTTTGTGGCTACAATGAAGATTACATTTAATATTTTACTGTTATAACATCTTAATCTGCATATATATCAGCACTATTAATTTAACATACAAATCTCTGCTCCTATAAATCTCTTTGACCAACTCTCTCAGTTATCAATGGCATAGAATGATATATTTATATATTAAGTATCTAAAATAAGCAAAACTATGTGAAACACTAAATATAAAAGTACAAGCTAAAGTCACAATTAGAGTAGGTTTTAAATTTAATTTTTTAGGGGAATTAGTATCTTAAATCTTGTAAAAATCAAAAAGTAAATAAAATTGCAGAAGAATTACAGAAGTTCTAGCTTTTCTAATTGTCTTTGTGCTTACATTTAGTGAGGTCTTCATATCTTCATGTGATTTTGACCTGCTGTATTTTTATTAAAGCTGAAGGATTCGCTTAATCATTTATAGTAGTGTCAGATTACTAGTATTGAACTTCCTAAGCTTTTGTTTATTTAGGAATATCTTTTTTATTGAGTTTATTGGTACAATGTAGGTATACAATACAGTTATATTCATCATTGGAATTCTGTTCCTTTACATAATAGGTCTTGATTCTCGTTTTTTCCCCTTGTCCCTGCCCTCCCTTCACCCCCTTTAATCATTTATAGTAGTGTCAGATTACTAGTATTGAACTTCCTAAGCTTTTGTTTATTTAGGAATATCTTTTTTATTGAGTTTATTGGTACAATGTAGGTATACAATACAGTTATATTCATCATTGGAATTCTGTTCCTTTACATAATAGGTCTTGATTCTCGTTTTTTCCCCTTGTCCCTGCCCTCCCTTCACCCCCTCCTCCCCTCTCCATTTACAAACACTTTATTTCCATTTTTTCAGTTTCTCATATTTTTTTCCCTCTCCCTTATTACCTTTCCCACACCCTTCCCACTTTCCCTACACGTTTAACCCTTTACTTCCTATTTCACTTTATTAATTATCTCATTAGGATCCTGTGTACTATTATAGCTTTCACACCAACGAAACTCTTCGGTATTTCAGTTAAAGAAATCTCTGTATGAACATTAAAAATAGGGAACACTAAAATAAAACTAAAAAGGAAAGTAAAATAGAAAAGGCAATGATGTAACATTAAAATAATCCTTAATTCTGGAGATGAAAATGGTCCCTGAACATATTTAAATTGCTTCTTGCTCTCATAGTCTTATCTCATTCTTTTTTTTCCGTTATTTAGAGAATACTTTATTAGTTTCTCTAATCAAACCCATGTAGATATGACCTTACCTATTTAGTACGATGTGTTACCCCTGTAGATATGGAAAAAAAATAAAAATAAATTAACATTTCTAGACCAATATGGCTGTCCATTTCTGTACAATGCCAACTCAACACAGTAAATTGGGATGACTTTTTTCAAAGTTGGCAGCACCATTAAAGTTTCCCAAAATTCAATTTATATATATATACATATATTTTTTCCCCACCTCAACTTAAAGAAGAAATATCCCACCCCCATAGTTTCTGATTTCATGGTTTCCTCAAAATGTATTACTGGGTTTAAATATTAATATTTCTCATTTTCATTTGATTTTGATTTTGCTCTTGCATTCTGTGGAGGAAACGGAATGGAGACCATAAGAATGATAGCCATATCAGGACTGTGCCTCACTGTATTTTTAAGACTTTATTAGGGCAAGAAGGAGAGAATCTAAGTTTGGAATTCATGACATGTGTAGCCGAAAGTAGCACACATTCCCAACTTCGCTGTCCCTCTTGTAGTAACAACGATTGGATGCACAATTATTTTTTTGGTACTGGGGATTGAACTCAGGTCCTTGCGCTTGCAAGACAGGCCACCGAATCGCTGATCTAAATCCCCGGGCCTTCTTTTACAATTTTGAACATATCAATCCACTCCCTTCTGGCCTCAAGTTTCTTATGAGGAATATGCTTTTATGTGACAACTTGTTTCTCTCTTATAGCTTTCAATATTACCTCTTTGTCTTTGATTTTCAAAAGTTTGATTATAATTTTCTTTTTGATGTGTCTATTTGATTTCACCATAAACTTGAGCTTCTTAGATGATTATATTCAGGTCTTGCAACAAATTTGAAAATTTTTCAGAAATTATATTCTGAAATATTCTCTCTTCCTCTTTCTCCCTTTTTGTCCAAGACTGTCACAATGCATATGTTCATCTGCTTGGGGGTGTTTCATGTATGACTTAACCTCTGTACTTTTATTTTATTTTATTTTATTAGTACACATTTGAAGTAGATTATTATCATATTCACATAACATATCTTAATTCTTTTTTTTAATCTTCTTCCCTTCATTTCACACTCCTCTCCCCCATCTCTTGGTCTCTTTCACTAAGACAAAATATCTAACTCCTGTTTTCTATTATATTTTATATTTGCTCTATGTGGGAAACTACTACTAATTTATTAAAAGCCCAAGAAACTTAGGGCACATGAGGACACTTAAGGAAACAACCCCACTGTCAGGGGCATGTCCATAGGACACAGTTGTATAAACATGACAACATAGACCACTGATCATGTGTAATGCAGTCATACAAGAAAGCACAGCTATTATATCTCAGTATGTCTGATAACAATAGGGCTGAAGGAAAAAAGACAAGCAACTTGAGCTCTTGGGCTCTGGCTCACCTGCTCCTTCTGCTTTCATGAATCTTGGCTCCACGTGTTTTCTGAGGACCTTCACAGGATAACAGACTTTTCCTTGTGCCAGCCAGGAGGCTCACCTTGACATTCTGTAGTTTGTATAGATAGGTAGATAGATAGATAGATAGATAGATAGATAGATAGATAGATTTTCTGAGATAAATCATGTGATATTAAATCACACATGTCAGATATATTTCACTTATCATGGTCTCAAGTTGCATCCATTTATCCAAAGGTTGCACAAATTTATTCTTCTTTATGTAGAATACTGTTCTACTGTGTTTAAAAGACACATTTTCATGAGATAATTGACAATGAGAAATAGAAGAAAAGAGCTAAAGGTGTGGGGAAAGTGGGAAGGGTAAAAGAAAGGTAATAAGGGCAAAGAAAAAAATATGAGAAAATGAAAAAATGGAATAAAAAGTGTTTGTAAATAGGGGGCTGAAGAGAATGCAGGGACAAGGGGAAAAATGAGAACCAAGACCTGTCATGTAAAGGTACAAGATCCCAATAATGAATTCAACTGTACTGTGTACCTAAAATGTACCAATAAACTCAATTAAAAATAAATAAATAAAAGACACATTTTTTCATCCATTGGTCTCTTGATGCACATATAGACCATTTCTGAGATTAGGCATTATGACTTATGGTGCTATAAACATTGGTATATATGTACTGCTATAATATGTTGTCTTTAACACAGAAAGAAACCAAAAGGGAGAATATCTGGATGAAATTTCTAATTTTAGTTTTTTGATCAATCTCCATACTGATTTCCATAATAGTTGTTCTAGTTTCTGTCAGGGAAAAAGCCTAAAACCAAGACCAGACCAGGACTACAACAAGCTGTTATTATGTGGAGGATCTGCTGAGCTGTCTCCTAAAAAAGGAAAAGCAGCATGGTTGAGCTACTTTTATAGGAATGATATGGAGATGGGGTTAACCTGAGATGAGGTGGAGTTGAGTTGAGGCAGCATTAAGAGATTGGAGGAACCTGTGACATCACTATGAGGGGCTTGTGACATCACTGGTTACTCAGAGGTAGCAAGTATCAGGTTACTCTTTTGATGGGAAAAGAGGCACGGTGGGAGAAAGAAGGCTGTCCTTTGGTAAAGAGAAGCCATATTTAACATGGAGGTTGCTATTCCATGTGTCAGCCATCTTAAGGAGAATAGCATTATGAGAAGGAGGCTACTGTTTTATAGGGCAGTCATCTTGAGGCAAGGGAAATCTAACAGTTTATATTTCTACCAACAGTGTAGAAGGGTTTCTTTTTCCTGGCTGCCTCACCAGCATCTATTATTATTTGATTTCTTGTTGATAACCATCCTGTCCTAGTACAATGACATTCCTGTTATTTTAATTTGTATTGCTCTGATTGCCAGAGTAGTGGAACATTTTTTCAAGTATGCATTGACCATTTGTCTATTTATTTCAGTTAACAATTTTCTGGTTGGACCCTTTTTGGGGGATCTTTGTGTGTGTGTGTGTGTGTGTGTGTGTGTGTGTGTGTGTGTGTGTGTGCTGGGGACTGAACTCAGTTCCTTGTGCTTGCAAGGCAGGGAACAGAACCACTGAGCTAAATCCCCGGCAGATCAATTTTTTTCATTTCTTTATAGAGTCTGGATGTTATTCCTTTATTATAAGAATAGATGGCAAAATTTTTGTTTTCACTTCTGTAATGTGGGAAACCTGAGAAAAATTGAGGCCTAATTGGTCTTCTCTGTAAGCATAAAGGAGAAAGGCTGCACTCAGGTTGCATATTGCAGGTTCCAGGGAAAACTCAAGACAACTGAGCTTACATTATTTACCAAAGTATGTACTAATGAATATTGGATTGTAGATGAATATAGTGTTATTTTGATGTGTTGTCCTCATATTTGGGTGAATAAAGGTAAGATGCATCAGACATTAGAGGCTTCTCCACCTACACAGAGTTACAAGACCTTTGGCTGCCTCCACTCTGAATTGACCCCATGTTTCTTTTTCATTCATCTTCGTTTGCCCCTAGTTCAGGAAGAACAGAGTATGGGTCTACAAAGAAGAATGGATCATTTCTCCCCACAACCACACCAGCATTTGTAATTGGTTGAATTCTTGACAGCAGCCATTCTTTCTGGGGTGAGGTGGAATCTCAGTGTTTTCATCTGCATTTCTCAAATGACCAGTGATGCTGATCATTTTTTCATACATTTATTTGCTGCTTTTATTTCTTTGATTGAGAAATGTCATTTCAGATTACCATTTTTTGAATTAGGTTATAAATTTGGGGGGGGGGGTTTTTTTTTTAGTTCTTTGTAAAATGAACCAAAAAAAAAAAAAAGGAAAAAAAAAGTAGTGAGTCTAGGTTCAGGAACAAGACCAGTTAGGTGGGTCAGCCATGGGTAGAACCAAAACATAGGGCTCAGGATCTGGGCTGGGTTACAGGTTCTGCTGCCTGAACAGGTGCTCCGGACCAGGGAAAAGCCCTGACCAGGCCTCACCTAAAATATAGGTTTTCTCTTTCTCTGTTGGTTGTTTTCTTTGCTGTTCAAAACCTTTTTAATTTGATATAATGCCATTTGTTGAGTATCAATATTAATTACACAATTGGGGTTCTATTCAGAAAGTCCTTGACTATGCCTATGTCTTTCAACAATTTTACCTATTCTATCTTCAGCAAATTATATGTTTCTGTTTTAATACCTGGGTCTTTGGCCCATTTTTATTTTAGTTTAGTACATGGTGAGAAATATGGGTGTAAATTAAGTATTCTACATGTGGTAGCCATCTGTAAAAGAGGTTATCTTTCTTCAAATGTATGTTTTTGAGATCTTTGTCAAAATCAGATGGCTTAATGTGCCTCAGGATCTTTCTGCATCTTCTGTTTAGTTCAACTGGTCCACTTGTCTGATTCTTTTCACAATAATATGTTATTTTTATGTCTGTAGATTTGTAATATAACTCAAATTTAAGATTTGCAGTACCTCTTGGTTTGCTCTTATTATTTAGGATTGACTTTTCTTTTCTTTTTTTAATTGAGTTTATTGGTACATTTTAGGTACACAGTACAGTTACATTCATTATTGCGATCTTGTACCTCTACATGACAGGTCTTGGTTCTCATTTTTTCCCCTTGTCCCTGCTCTCCCTTCACCTCCTCCTCCCCTCCCCACTTACGAACACTTTATTTCCATCTTTTCATTTTCTCACATTTTTTTTTATTTTCCCTTATTACCCTTCCCCTACCCATCCAATCTTCCCTACAACTTAGCCCTTTTCTTCCCATTTCACAATGTCAGTTATCTCATTAGGATTTTATGTACTATTACAGTTTATTCACACCAGAGAAACTATTCGGTAATTATACGTGTGCGAATTATTTATTTCACTTAGGAGTATATCCTCAATATGTATCCATTTTCCTATGAGGATTGATTTTTCTATTCTGGGTCTTTTCTGGTTCCATATGAATTTTCAGATTCTCTAGCTCTGTGAGGAATGCTATTAGTATTTTACTATTATTATTATTATTATTATTATTAATTTTTTTGGTACCAGGGATTGAACTCAGGACCTTGTGTTTGGGAGGCAGGTGACTACACCACTGAGCTAAATTCCCATCCCTGCTGTTGTTATTTTAATTGGGATTGCATTAAAATCTTAGTTTACCCCGAGTGTCACTTGAGCAGTACATTTGCATATTGATTATCCTGAGTTTTGTTCAAGCAAGTGTCATTTCAATCAGTTGATTCTTATTTGCACAAAATATGTTCACGTCTTTTTTTATATTAACTATTTTCTGCATACATTTTTATTTAAAATGTTGTCTTTGCCTTTGATGTTTGTTTGTAGTGGAATCTAATAATAAGTCTGATTATTTTCTTTTACTAATTCATTTTTATTTTATTTGAGAAAAATAACCTATAATTTTGTGCTACAATCTATAAAAACTCTTATTATAAGTATATTAGATATAATGTTTATACTTCTCCAAGACTCAATGATACTCTTTGACGATATAAAATGGACACATTTGGGACACTAAGACTGATTAAGAAGGAAGTGACAAAAGGCCTGCAAAAAAAAAAAAAACAGAAAAAGAGAAATGTTTGCACATCAGAGAGAAAAAGTCTGTTATGAAATGGAAAGACAGGATGTCTTCAATTGTTAACTATTCACATTAAATAAATGATACAACTTGAAAGAAGAAACAAAACTAAAGATTCCAAAAATGGTCAATGATTATAATAATTCTATGGGTGATGTTTGACAGAATTAACCAATGTCTAACAAATTATCCTGCAATCAAAAAGTGAGGAAAATATATTATTATAAAAATATAAATATATTTTTTGTTTTGTTTTGGTACCAAGGATTGAACTCTGAACCTTATGCTTATGAAGCAGGTGTTGGAACCACTGAGCTAAATCCCCAGCCCATAAGTACATTATTATAAAATATTTAGGTACTTTCTGAATCAAACAAAATAGAATTCCTTTGTTCAAGATAAGGAGGTGCAAAAAGTCATTTACAATTTAAATTAGGTCTAACAGAGGAAATAATTGAAAAATATGGGATATGGAATTGCTATCCAGGACATCCATCATCATCATCACCATTACTTTTAGTGATTGGACATTTTATTGAAATTATACAATCCAGAAAAAATAAGGAAAGGCCAACACTATAGTGTAAAGTGTGTTATTCACTTCATGGCAAGTGCAAGGTCTTGAGTTGAATTCCCAATGCTAGAATAAAAGAAATATGGTGTTCAAAGAAAAACAATAATACAAAAAGAATTTGGAAAGAGACTAGATAACTAATGCCCAGCTTGTAACATTGTGGGGTGTATTGTATGTTTTAAGATACATTGTACAAAAAAATATTGAATAGTCTTGATAAATCTATCATTTTTATATTTCTCATTATGTTATCTTATAAAAATTAAACAAAAATATGCAACATTTGGTCATCCTATACTTAAATAATTGGACTGATAAGTGGTTAAATGTGTGTATCAGTTTTGGAAGTATAGCCATTTTGACAATATCCGCTTTGACTAACAAAGAACAAAGGCTATCTTTTCCTTCTCTGATGTACTCTGATTTTTTTTCAGAGTACTACACATTTTCTTGAAGAGGTCTTTTTTAATTAATTGTTTATTGGTACCTTTTACTAATACATAATGATCACATTATTCATAAGCAAATTGTACCTGTACATGATGTATCTTTATGCTTCTATTGTTCCCCTTTCCTTACCCTCCCTTCAATCCCTCTTCCCCTCTTTATTAATAAAGGTATTTTCCATTTTTCTTTTTTCTTCTTTCTTCCAACCTTTCCCTCCGACCCTTCCTAGATACCCTTCCCATTCGAACATTTTCTTACTATTTCACAGTATCTATTATGCATTTTCATCCTTTCATGTAAACACTAAAGAGGTCTTTTGCTTATTTGGTCAGATTATGTTTAAGTAATTTTTCTTGAAACTATTGTGAATGATATTATTTTCCTAATTTCTATGTCAGTGAGTACATTATTGGAATACAAGAACAGCATTGATTATTCTGTGTTGATTTTGGGTTCTGCTACATTACTTGGTCATCAATTCTAGGATATATTACAATTATTGATATATGTATGTGGAATCATCCTTGCATCCCTAGCAGGAAACCTACTTGGTCATGATTTATGGCTTTTTTTAACTGGCAACATTAAAATTATTTTTCTCATTGTTTATTGGTACTTTTTAGATATATAGTACAGTTACATGCATCATTGGGATCATGTACCTTTACATGATGTATCTTGGTTCTTATTTTTTCCCCATACCCGCACCCTTCCTTCAAGCCATCTACCCTTACATATTTAGAGACTTTGTTTACAGTTTTTCCTTTTCACTTAATTTTTCCTTTATCTTCTTTCCTTCTCCCTACCCTTTCCAATTCCCTACTCCTTTAGCACTTTTCTTCTTATTTCACATTATCAATTATACAATTTGTACCTTATGTATACTTTTAGTTTTTCAAAACAGAGAAACTATTCTGTGCTTACACATGTGGGTCCTATTTATTTCACTTAAGAGTATGGCTTCATTATGCATGCATTTAGCTATAAATGACTCTAGTTTCTCATTCTTCATAGTTGAGTAATACTTCATTTTATAGATAAACAACATTTTCTTTATCTACTGTCCATTTGATGGGCAATAGGGCAATTTCTAAGTTTAGCTATTACAAACTGTGCCACTATAAACATGGGCGCACATATGTCACTGTGGCATGACTCTTAATTCTTTTGGAAAAATACCTAGCAGATAGATAGCCAGGTCAAATGGAAGCTATAATCCTAGTTTTTTTAGATAGATACATATTGATTTCCACAGTGGTTGCACCAGTCTGTACTCCCACCAACAATGGAGAAGTGTTCCTCTTCCCCCACATCCCTGCCAGCATTTGCCATTGGTTGATTTCTTCATAGCGGTCATTTTTCTGGGGTGAAGTGGAATCTCAGTGTTGCTTTCATTTACATCTCTCAAATGACCAGTGATGTTAAACATTTTTTCCTATATTTATTTGTGACTTTTACTCATTTGAGAAGTGTGTTCATTTAAGATGCCCATTTTTAATTGGGTCCTTATATTTTGGTTTCTGATTTGTTTGAATTCTTTATATATTCTACATAGTAGACCTTTGTCTGAGGAGCAGCAGGTAAAAATATTTTCCCACATGGTAGATTGACTCTTAGTTCTGTTAGTGGCTTCTCTTGCAGTGCAGAAGCTTTTTAATAATATGAGATCCCACTTATTGATTCTTTATGCTACTTCCTGTGCTACTGAGGACTTGTTCATAAATTCTTTTCCTGTGCCAATGTCTTTAATAGTTGTATCTAAGTTATCTTCCAGCAAGTTTAGTGGTTCTGTTTTAATAGTTAGATTTTTAATCCAAGAAGAAGAAGTGATAATCATGGATATATATGCACAAAATACTAATCCCACAGACTATATAGTGCAAATATTAAGGAACACAAAAATCCAAATAAGCACAAATACACTTGTAGTAGGAGGACTCAATACCCCACTGTCACAACTAGAGAGGTCATTTAGACAAAAATCAATAACAAAATACTAGAACTGAACCAAGCTTTTCAACAAATAGTCTGCATAGACATGTACAATGTGCTTCACCCCACAAAATCAGAATGTACATTCTTTTCAGCTGCACACAGGTCATTCTCCAAAATAAACCACATATTAGCTCATGGAACATGTTTAAGTAAATGAAAAGTAAATGAAGTGATCCAATTTATATTATCAGAGCATAGTGCCACTAAAATGAAGATCAATATCATAAGAAACCTCAAGAGCTTTACAAACACATGGAAATTGAACAACATTCTCCTAAGCAGTCAAGGGGTCATGGAAGAAATTAAAGAATAAATTCATTTTTACAAATAAATGGTAATACCTATACTACATAGAGTAATCTGTGGTACACAATGAAAGCTGTTCCACATAGAAAATTCATAGCAGTGAATGCCCACAATAGGAAAACACAGTGAACTCAAATAAATAACCTAGTTCTGAATCTTAGGCTCCTAGAAAAAGAAGAGCAAAACAAACCCAAAACTCATATAAGGGAGAAAATTGTAAAGATTACCACACAAATCAATACAATGGAGACTAAGAAAATGATACAAAAAAATCAATGAGACAGAGAGTTGTTTTTTGAAAGCATAAATAAAATCAATAAACTCTTAGCCAGCTTTATCAAAAAAGGAAAGAAAAGGTTCACTCACATCCATGCAATTAGGAATAAAAAAGGTGAAGTTACAACAGATCCAGCAGAAATACAGAAAATCATCAATCCCTACTTCAGGAACCTGTACTTAATAAAATCGAGAGCACAGAAGAAATGGACAGATTGCTAGATACATATGAATGTATGCCAAAGTTGAATGAAGCCTCTAAGCAAGAGTAAATAAAACTTTTAAGAAATTAAGTTTGCATAATCTGAGCATGAGCAGCCTAGTATGAAAGGAGAGGTTAGCAAGAAAGTCACACCTAGAAATTGAAATAGTTATTGAACCTGCTGGTCTTAGATTCTTTCATTGATACAGGTTATCTATAAATCTGATACTTTGTCATAAGTCTCTCTAGTTTTAGCTGCAAGATAAGAGACAATTTGAAGAACAAATTTTGTTATGAAACATAAAACTCTAGCTGAGCTCTTATAGATTTTACCATAGTTTTACTTTATGATTTGCAACCAGCCAGAAGATGGCTGGCCTAGATACTTCACCCTCAGCACCTGGTGGTCAAGGTTCAAAGTTGTCTTGGAAACTTTGTTCTTAGGTTCTAAAGTGCAAGGAGTAGCCTCAGGTTTAGAGGTACTGAATGTCTTAAGAGTAAGGGATTTCTCATTATATTTACATTAGAACACAAATAAGAATTATTTCTTAATGTAAAGAAAATCTCAACATAAGAAGATTTTGAACATTTGCTCTCTTTTACAGTATAATTCTAATTGTGAGATAGCATCATAATTCTTTCCTCTGTGTACTTGGCTTTAGGAGGTAGGCTCACCGTGCACAAGTGTGTAGAGAAGTACTAAAGTTCTCCTTAATGCATTCCAAAGGAGTGCAAGGTTCACATATGGAGTTTCTAATCTAAAACAAGAGAAAAAAATATGGCATCCCATACGTCTCTGCTTGATTCCTGAGCCCCTTAGGTTATCCCCAGGGAATCCTCCAAGGTTTATTCTACTCCAGGGTAGGTAGCTAGCATTTGGAGAGAGACCCAGAAAATAAAACTGCACTGGACTATCTACCCTTTACCAGCACATGATCTTATATTCTTCAGGTAATTCATACCCTTATTCCAGTCAGTACTATCCAAGCACAAATTACAGTTGACTTTGGCTATAATAATCATGTTTAGAGCAGAAAGTATTACCAGCAAACCAAGAGAGTCAAACCACTACTTTCAAGTTCCTTGAAAAAGAGAGAGGAAAATAGATCAACAGTCAAATTAGGGCACTTTTCAGGCATAAGAGATCACCTCCAGAGGTGGTAATTTGGAGATTTTGCTCTGGGACCTGGGGCAGAGAAAGCTCTGAGAAATTCCTGTTGTTTATCCAGTCATTTAGGCAACTTTTACTAGCAGCAAGACAAGGCTACTCCTTTAAAGTCCATTTTAAATTCACTAAGTATTTGAAACTCTCAGGTCCTCCTAGCAGCCACAATCTACATATGAAAGGCACCTTTATGGACTTCCTATATGCGCATATGAAGGAAAAGAAAGGCTGTCCAAAAAAGTCCCATGTTCTAATTAACATGTAAAAGCAAATTCAAGTTACTGATTGCTATTTTCCCTGGTGTAAGAGGAAACAGTTGTGAGTTGAGTTAGTCTGACTTACTATAAGAAGTGGTCTGAATATGAGGGATTCTCAAATGAACTCCCAACAAGGTGGAGAAAAGTTTAAAGGTGTGTTTTTAACTCACTATTAGAGAAAAAAAGTCTAAATAAAACTCAAGCTGTTAAAACATTGAAAAAATGATAATATAGCATCTTTTATGCCCATAGTCGCTGTTGCAAGTCCATAATCTATCAGAAAATGCATTTTTCTCCCTTACACACAAAAATGAAGACCATGCCTAGGAGGAGGGAAGAAGGTTCAGGCAGTTTCTAATCTATGGAAAATTTGGATTTTTTTAATATATTTGTCTAGAGGTCTGTCTTACTAGTAGTGGAGAATGCAGTCCAAACGTGTAGCTCATCTCTTAATAGAGCCTTAAGAAAGGGCTCTGACTGCATCATTTCAGATTATGCTGACACAGAGGATACCTGATGATCACTGACAGAGTCCCTCTTTCACCTCACAGAGGAATCCAGATATGTCAAGATGTGGAGTTTTCTGCTGATTACCCAGAAGGACTATGGGAGCTAGTTTCATTCTGAGGGACCTTTTGATATCTGCCAGAGAGTAGCTCTGGCCATGACCCCTCAGTTGTCACCTCAGTTTCTGCTAGTTCCCTACAATCAGAGTTCTGTCTCTGAAAGGATCCCAAATGCCTGTCAGGTTAATGTTCCATCTGCCATTGGCATTCATGAGAGTGGGGATTCACCAGACAACAACTGGAGAAACTTGTCTTCTGATTTGAGAGTGGCAGCTGCCCAAAAGGCAATTACTAGCTGGCAGAGTAATCACCATTTGTTTATGATTCTATAAAGAACAGATAAAAACCTGAACTGTCTTTATCAGAGATAATTTTTTACCAGACCCATTTTATAGCATTTTGAAGCAACTAAGTCCAAATGCAACACAAACAAAATAAGAATAAAATGTAATTTTAGCAAAAGACAATGCATAAGAAAAAAGAAATTTGCAAACATTTAAAACGCACAACTTAAATTTAAGACACTTTTGAAACAAAAGCTGAAATAAAGGCCAGAATTTATTAAACAAAACCAGAATCTATAAAACAAATAGCTAGAGCCTATGAAACAAAAATTTACAATCTATGAAGCAAAAAGACCAAAGTTAGGATCTATGAAAGAAAACTCTTCCCTCCAATCAGTAATCTTGTTGGAAGTTCTCCAAAACAATATAGGGAGAAGAGATGTAATGCACAAACCTGCTACATATCTGAAATGAGAGTTTGTATTCTCTAAAATTGAAGAATAAATTCTAGGAAAAAAGGAGTTTAAGAGTAGGAAATATTTATTGAGGGAAAGAAAGCTTCTGTCTAAGACAGACAGAAGGGGGACTGGAAAGTAGATTTCCCACAGTTTGTGTCTCTTAGTTGAGATCTGAAGTATTCAATCCCTATCCTTCTATTATTTTCCTTTTTTTTTTTAAGGTTTTTGGTTTTTTGAGTCAGTGTCTCTCTAGGTAATTCAGGCTGGCCCTGAACTCACTATGTAGCCAGGCTGGCCTCTAACTCACAGCATTCTTCCTGCCTCTTGAGTGCTGGGATTATAGGTGTGTACCACCATTCTTGGCTATAATTTTTTTTTAACTTTGTGTCTAACTGGGTCTGCTTTGTGTATTCATTGTATCAGTCAGGTCTGACTGATGTAACTTAGTGTAATTGATTGCATTGTTAATCGACAGAAATTTATTTGCTTATAGATCTGGAGGCTAGATGTTAGAGATCAAGGTGCCCGTATGGTTGGTTCATGATAGGATTTCTCTTTCTGGCTCTCAGACAGCAAACTTCTTGCTGTATTCTTATATGGGGTGAGGGGAGGGATGAGGATAGAGAGAGAGAAAAGAGAAAGCAAGCTATCAAGTTTTATAAGTAGATGTTCCCTCCCAAGGCCTCATGAACTCATAGATGGGCTTTTGAGAGGTACTGCATCATGATTTGGCAGGTAAAGATAAGTTGGAGGTGGGTCAGTGGAGGCATGCCCTGGAAAGTTCTATCTCCTTCTCTCCTCACTTCATCCCTCTCTCTGCTTCCTGCCTAACCTGCCATGACTGTTTCTCTTTCGCTATGGCCCTCTGCCATTCCACACTGCCGTTGAGCCAGCAGACTATGGAATACAACTTCTACAAACTGTGATACGAAGTAAACCTTTCTGCCTTTAGCTTGTGTGTGTTGAGTATTGTGATTGAGCAATAAATACAGTAACTAAGATACAAACTCTCTGGTGACCCTTAAGAGAGCACTAAATTCATCAGGAATATTTCACCCTTATAATATTATCTAGATTTAATTATCTTCTTAAAGCTCCAACTCTTAATACTGTGAAATTGGGTATTGAGACTTCAACATATAAATTTGGAGGGGACATAATTCAGTTCAGAGCAGTAGGTGATATATGATAATGAATATAGGAATATTTGTTTAAAATTTTAATATATAATAATGAACTATTCCTAAACAGAAAGAGTAATATATATTAGAGAATATACACTAATTTGTATGAAATAATTTTGTCACTTAAATTACAGTGGCCATCAATCTCTCTCTCTCTCTCTCTCTCACACACACACACACACACACACACACACATGTGTGCACACGCACATAGAGAGTAAATGGGTTCTTTTCCAGGAAAGTGAATTTCATGACTTTTTTTACTCTCTCATTTTGTTTTCTTTTAGTTTCTCTTTCTGATTCTGTTTATGGAGGAATTAAAGCAGTACACATAGTACTTGCTAAAATTTATGACTGAATTAGGAGATTTAGGATACTTACATGAGTTCTAGTTAAGTTTCATACACAATTGACATGTCTTCCTAATATGTTTTTGAATCTACAGTTAGAAAAGTGTTGGAAATGAAGTAAAGAAAAATTGAGACTTTGACCCTTCAACCTGCAGTAAAAAAAATCTGTAAACAGAACAGTAACATATATTAGGATAAATACCCTTCTGTCTTAGTTTGTATTTAATATTTTTTTAAAATATTATGTAAAATATTACACTATGACTAAGAGCCTAATCCAATGCTAGGTACTGTAAAGTAAATAAAACAGATAAGGTAGTCCCTTTGTAATAACTAATTTGAACTCCATGTTGGGAAAAGGATTTGGTATTATATGATGTAGAGAAAAACCAGAAAATTCTAAATTGTATAATGAAGTCTATCAAAGCACAAGAATTCTGAAAAGCATATAGTTACCCTGAATTTAAATGCTCAGAATGCCTAAGGAAGAGCTCAAGGAAAAAACATAGTTTTCAATGGCATGTCTTCAAGGACATATTTTCTCCACCCAGGAACCAACCTTATAGAAATACATTCAGCTATGAATTAGTATTGATGCATTGATGAGGTTAGTCTCCTATGTTCTACTTCCTTCCAAAAGCCTCACTTTTGGGGTACATGTTTAATTTAAACCATAATATTCTGCTCATGCCCATCTCATTAGGTAATAATAATTTAGTTTGTCTCTTAGGGCTGCTAAGGTCTCACCATTTTCAGTATTTTCTAAGCTCAACATTTTTTCTGAGACTCAAACTTAGCTGTGAGTCCTTGTAAAAATCAAAATGAGGATACATAATTCAAAAATATAAAAACAGTGTAAATTTTTCCATTCCAAGAAGAAAAAGTAGGAGAATATAAAAGAATCAGACCAAGGCAAGACTGAAACCCAGCTGTGCAAACACTAAATCCCATAGCTGCATGATCAGTACTTGGAACATCTGGTGGCTTGATGTAATCTCCAAGGAGTTTGCCCAACCTCCCCTGTATAATATTGATGGTTGCAGCCCATATTGCTTCCCTTTGGGCTGGATGTATTTGCTGCTTACAGTGTTCCTTGGTTGATAGTCTACGTACATTCTATCTCCAAATTTCTGAGATATTCACTGTACCTTTAATTTCACTCACACAGCTATATGCTCTGCCCTTTCAGTGGCTCCTTTTACATTCTCTAACACAGTGTCTAGTCTTCTAGGCCTTCCTTGGTTATGTGGGTGAAAGACTTTATGACCCCAAAACTCCCACATTTTTCATGCTTGCAAAATCAACATCACATAAATGCTGCCAAGCTCTGCTGCCTTGGCCCATAGCTGCAGGAGCCTCTGAGGGCCTGCATAATTGAGTGTAAGGAGTCTCTGCCTTAGGTGACATCAAGTAAGCAGGGAATCCTGGGAACTCTTCTCAAAGCAAAGAATTTCATACAATCAAGCACTTTTACATCCTTCAGGCTGTGAGCAGTGGGGCATAGCTGATTCCTGAGCTGTCCTCAAGGTATCTTTGCTTTTATCTGAGTGCAGAGTACTTGATCTGTTTTTAATGGTGTTAATCTCTTCAATAACCCCAGCTTTTGATCCCAACTTTACATGTGCTTCTCTTGTGGCCAAACTGAAAGTTTTCAAATCTTTCTGTTCTGCTTTTTGCTTCCCATTTACAATATAAATCTGGCTTGAGGCATCCAACAGTACTCATGCCACAGCTTGAACACTGAATTACCTAGAAATTTCCTCTATTTGGTTAATTACAAGATTAGTCTGTTATTTTTTTTAAACTCAGATTCACATAAAGTTTTAGGGTATGATAAAATATATACTAATTCTCCTCCAGAATGTAACACACATGTCATTACTCTGATTGCAAATATTTCACTTCTTCCAATATGAAATATCCCGTCACCATTCTTATCTTTTGAGCATTAGGGCATTTTCTAGCCTGATTTTCCAAAACTTCCAAACTCTTTCTGCAAACCAGTTCCAAAGGCATCTGGAACAAATATGCACTTATACTCACAGTAACCACTCTATTTTGGTTACCTATTGTCTAAATTAGCCATCTTTCCATTGATAGAGTGTAATACCTCACATTCTCACTCTAAGGGAGGAGTATTTTATATTGACGCATAGCTTTGGAAGTTTTTGTACATGGTTGGCTGGTTTAAAGGCAAAAAATATTGGTATAAGTACATGCCAGAGAAAAGCTGCTCAACTAATCAAATCTAAGAAGCAGAGACCCGAGTAAGAGCCCAGGGAATGATAGTCCCTACTAGGTTCACCTTGTCACAACATATTCACCTACAGATCAATCAAAAAATCAATAGATTGATAAGTTTAGTGCCCCATTATCTAATTTCCTTCCAGAAGCTCCACCTTTGAACACATGTATCTTTTGGTGGGTATTTTTTTGATCTAAATTATAAAAAGTTGTCATGGTGATCAAAGTCTCATTTATTTATTTTTTGGTACCAGGGATTGAACTCGGGTCCTTGAGCTTGCAAGGCAGGCCAGCAAACCACTGAGCTAAATCCCCTGCTCAAAGTCTCATTTAAAGAATTGAAAAGAATAGAATCTTCATGGCAGGGTAGATACCTGCATAACAGTATTGCAGCACAGTTCACAAGAGCTAAGATATGAGAACCAATGTGTCCAGTCAACTGGTCAATATGTAATGAAAATGTACTGTATACACACAATAGTGTATTATTCATCCACAGTGAAGAATGAAATCTTGTCATTTGCAAGAAAGTGGATAGAAGTTGCAATCATCATATTATATGAAATAATTCAGATTCAGAAACACAAACATCATGTTTTTTCTCTCATATGTTGAGCATAAGGAAAATAAACAAACAACAAGAAAACAGAAGTAAGACTGCTAGAGACAAGAAAGGGAATCAGAGGGGGAGAAGAAGGAAGGACAATGAGGGTAATGAGTAGTGGATTTGATTCATGTGTGTCACATACATGTACATATATGACAAATTCAAACACATTTATTCTGTATAATGTGAACTAATTAACTTTAAAATAAACATAACTGCTTATAATAGTGCAGAGCTGTTAGAATTTAAAGTTGGAAGTGTTCAGACATATTTCAATAACAATAAACTAGCTATTGCAATACTGTATGTTGCAGGCCACCAGACATGAAGGAACAAACCAACTGTAAAATAACTTGAGCATATACAAAAGGCTTGTAATGAGCCCAGTGTCCAATTAGTAATAAGAGATTTTAATTATGCATGGGTAGGTTCACAGTATTAAATATAAGAGACAAGACTGGAATACTTTTATAGCTTTGGAACATGATTGCTTTTTTTTTTCTTTTGGTACTGTGGATTGAACTCAGGAACTTGTGTTTGTGAGGAAGGCAGTGGAACCACTGGGCTAAATCCCCAGCCCATGACTGCTTTTTTATTCCATCTGTATGTCATTATCTAAGATAAGCATGATGTTAAATAACATATGGGTAAACACCTACAAATGCATTCACTAATGTGTTTTGGTGACTACATATTGTGGTGAATAGGGAAAGATGTTAACTCCTGGCTTATGTTTTTAAGAAAGATGCTAAGCAGAGCATTTTAGAAAATGGTGGGAAGAAAGCCCAGATGCAGGAGAGGTGGCAAGCTTTGAATATATCTAGAATTGAAAGAGAATCATAAGAACCTTCAAAGATATACATATGAAAGCATACAAAATGAAAAAAGATGCAGCAACCATAACTAAAGAGGAAATTAAGATTAAAATGAATTTGCTATATTTTAAAGAAAAACATCAGAGGGGCAGACAAATAATGATTCCAAACTGCTGATCATCTTTGTTGATTTCTTGATTTCTTAGATTTATTGAAAAGAACTGGGGTGTGTATGGGTGTGAGTAAGGGGAGAGCTGCACTTAAATAGGAATGAAAAGAATTATCACGTCTTTAGTGTATGGACAGAGAAAGGGCCAAGCTCTTCTGGGCCTCACTGACTGAGAACTGTAGTACAGAGTGAAGGACTGGAAGGACTATGTTCCCAAGCCTTCACCTGATTAAACCTACTTAAGAGATCAATTCACCAAGCAACAAACAAAAATGAACAGACACACACACACACACACACACACACACAAACACACACAAGTGAGGAAACATGAACATGACCAAGACAAAGACTAGGATGGTCCAACTATGCCTTAGAGCTTTACATTTTTCCTCATTAACTTTTTGGTACATTCAAAGCAAACAATGAAGTTACGCTTCTCACATATGTCATGGTGCTTTTTTTCTCCCTACCCCTGCCCTGCCTTCACCCTCTTCACCCTTGCCTATTTACAGACTTTGTTTTCATTATTTTCTCTTTTCACATGCTTTTCTTTTTCCTTATTTCCTTTCCTCTTCACTTCCCACTTCCCCTTTAGCCATTTTCTTCCTATTTCACACTCCCAATTATACCATTTAAACCTTACTTACACTCTTAGTTTTTCACACCAGAGAAATGATTTGATATTTACTCGTGTGCCCTATTTATTTCACTTAATAAGTATCACTTCAATGTGCATCAATTTAGCCATAAATGTTTATGGTTTCTCATTCTTTATGGCTGAGTAGTACTCCATTTTATAGAAAAACCACATCTTCTTTAGCCAGTCTCCTGTTAATGGGCATTTGAGTTGTTTCCAAGTTTTAACTATTATGAAATGTGCTGCTATAAACATGGGTGCACGTATATCACTGTGGTATGTTTTTTTTTTAATTCTTTTGGAAATATACCCAGCAGAGGACTAGTTGGTCAAATGGAACCTCTAATCGTAGTTCTTTGAGGTATCTCCATATTGATTTCCACAGTGGTTGCACCAGTGTGCACTCCCACAAACAATGGAGAAGGGTTCCTTTCTCCCCACAGCTCCACCAGCATTTGTTATTGGTTGATTTCTTTATAACAGCTATTCTTACTGGGGTGAGATGGAATCTCAATGTGGTTTTCATCTGCATCTCTCAAGTGACCAGTGATGTTGAACATTTTTTCATATATTTATTTGCTTCTTTTACTTCTTTGTGTGAGAAATATCTGTTCATTTTGGATGCCCATTTTTTAATTGAGTTTTGCATTTGGGGGGTATGATTTCTTGAGTACTTTATATATTCTAGATAGTAGTCCTTTGTCTGAGAGTAGCTGACAAAGAATTTTTCCTGCAATTTAGGTGGTCTCTTCACTCTATTGGTGGTTTCTCTTTCACTGCAAAAACTTTTTAATACAATGAGATCCAAGTTTATTTTTTCTGCAAGTTCTCACGCTGCTGAGGATTTGTTCATGAGGTCTTCTACTATGTCAATGTCTTTGAGAGTTCTAGCTAATGAACTTTCCAGTAAGTTCAGTGTTACTGCTTTGATATTTAGATCTTTAATCTACTTGGATTTTAGTTTAGGGCTGGTGAAAGATAGGGATTTAGTTTTAATCTTTGGCAAGTTGAAAGCCAGTTTTTCCAACACCATTTATTAAAGAGGCTATCTTTCCTCCAGTGAGAATGGTTGGCTCATTTGTAAAGGATGAAGTACCTGAGTATGCCTGATATTGTTATCACATCTTCTAGTCTATTCCACTGATCCTTGGGTCTGTTTCTTTGCCAGTACCATGTTGGTTTAATTCAAAGGTTTTGTAGTATAGTTTCAGGTTGGGCATTGTGATACCTCCTGCCATGTCCCTGTTGCCTATCATGGCTTTTCCTATACTAGGTCTCTTTTGGTTCTAAATGTATTTTTGGATTGTTTTGTCAAATTCTAGGATTTCAATAGGGATTGCATCGAATCTGTATAGAAGTTTTGGAAGTGTGGCCATTTTCACTGTGTTGAATCTTCCTCCACAGGAGCAGGGGATATCTTTCCATTTTCTTATATCTTCTTTGATCTCTTTTTTCAGAGTGCTGTAGTTTTCTGTGTAGAGGTCTTTTGTTTCCTTTATTACATTGATTCCTAGATATTTCATTTTTTCTATGTTATTGTGAAAGGAATTGTTTCCCATATTTCTCTCTCAGTAAGTCTGTTATTTGTGTACAAGAAGTTTATTGAGTTTTGAGTGTTGACTTTGTAACCTCCTACACTACTGAGTCTGTCAATTAAGTCTACAGTCTTTTGGAAGAGTATTTTTGGATCATTTATGTAGAATATCATATCATCAGAAAATAGTGACTCTTTAACTTCTTCCTTTTGTATCTTTATTTCTTTTATTTATTTGTCTTGTCTACTTGCTGTGGCCAATGTTTCTAGAACTATATTGAACAGGAGTGGTGATAGTGGACATCCTTGTCTTGTTGCTGATTTCAGCATAATGGATTTTAGTTTTTGCCATTTAGAATGGTATTGGCTGTTGGCTTTTCATAGATAGCCTTTATCAGTTTGAGATAAAGACCCTCTATTCCAATTTTCTGTAGGAAATTTGTCATCAATGTGGGTTGAATTTTGTCAAGTACTTTTTCTGATTCAATTGAGATGATTATATTGTTTCTGTCCTTAATTCTGTTGGCATAGTGTATTACATTTATTGATTTACATATGTTGAACCATCGTTGCATCCCTGGAATAAATCTGATGTGGGGCACCCTCCCCTGCCTGCACCACCCCCAGCTCCAGTGCAAGAAAGGCGAGATTTGGGAAGGCCACTCCGAAATCTGCTCTCCCTCCAGCCTGCTTGGGCCTTATAGGCAGGACCGGGTAGCTGTGGTCTCCCCTGCCTGTGCCTCCATCAGCTCCTGCACAAGGAAGGTAGCCATGTGGGTGCACTTGAAACCCACACCCTGCTCTCAGACCTCTTGTTTGTGCCAGTTCTTGGACCCACTCTGCAGAGGCATAGGTGGTCATAAAGGGTATTTTTTCTGAGCTCCCAACTTTGAACATCTTTAAAGAAAGGGCAGGGGAAAGCTTTAGTAGAACTTTGTGGAGTTCAACCCTGCAGGAGGTCAGGGAACTCAATCTGGTCCAAGCAGCGTGACACCAGTCCGAGATGCAGTGGTCTACCATCAGCAAGCTGAGATAAAGGGACTTGTTTCTGCACATGTCTGCACATGTTGTATATTATTACAGCAGAGATATAGTTTAAAAGAAGCCCTTGAAATTCATTTTTTTCTTTCTTTTCCTCATTACACTCTGCAAATTCTTTATTTTTTCTATCCTCTTTCTTAAACTCAGTCTCTTGCTCCACCATATTATCCCTCATCTCCCTTTCTGTTCCTACTCCTGCCCTAACTCAAATCTCTTCTTTTATCATTTTTTCTTTTTTTCTGTATGTTCTTTTCTTCTGTCATTTTACCTCACTCAAGGGTCAATAGTTTCAAGGGAAAGTGAGCTTCTATTACTGTAATGGGGATATTTTCTTGTCCTTATTCTTGCACTCTGTCTATTATATTTAAGAGTTTCCTAAAGATTGTATGGTTATTCGATGTCCTCTGGCTTCACTTGAAACCTTCTTCAATTCTTTTACTTATTTACTCTTCTCATCCTAATTCTGTCTAAGCCCCCATCCTAAATGGTAAAGATGCTATATTGAAAAGTGTATTCACTGCAAACATATTTTGGGCAGCTTCTTGATTTTAATTTAATTTACATGGTTTAAAGGAGATAGATTAATGACTACCACAAGTGGTTAATTTGCAAGTTGTGCTTGATCCTATTGTGTTGCTCCTTGTATCAATTGAGCTAAAGGGTAGTGATTGACTTAATGAGTTATTTCTTCTGATATTATGAAAATGAGAGTGTCTATGAGGCATTAGACTCAAAAGCTAAAGCACAACTATATCAGGAAGACTTAAGTAATAACCCAGAAATTAAACCAAGGACAACCCAGCAACAAAAATAAAAATGAGAAAACACTTCATCAAGACACAAAGACAGACTTCCAGTTCACAAATGGAAAATAGTAGGGCAAATGAGAATGAGAAGTCTGATAGTGAACCACCAGGACAACATGAATTCATAGCACAGGAAGTAACAAAACAGATCAATCAGGCTGTAGAAAAATTCAAAACAGAAACAATTTCCCAGATAACCATAGAGATGGTGAGCAAAATGGAAGTCATGATTTGAGACTCTAGAACAGAAACTGAGAAAAAAAAATAGATGAGCTCAGGACCATAATAGAAGCCATAAAGGCCCAGCATAAGAAAGAAATGGAATCCATAAAACAGATTCAAACAGATCCAGGAGATTAAAAACTCTATTAAAAGTTGATAACAGAATAAAAGAATGCGAAGATAGACTCTCAGATACAGAAGATAGGATTGCAGTCAGTGACCTTGAAAAGAGAGGTCTCTTAAAAACTGAAAGAGGTCATGAGAATTCATTCCAACAACTCCTAGATGATGCAAAGAATAACATAAGACTGATAGAAATGCATAAATAGCAGGAGAAAATACAAATGACTTAAAAAAGCTTCTCACAGAAATAATGATAGAAAACTTCCCAAACAGAGGGGAACATTTTAACATACAGAAAAGTGAGGGATATAGGACTCCAACTAGCCACAATAATAATAAAAAAAAATCTATACTGAGACATATAATAGTCAAGATCCCAAAACCCAACAGAAGAACAAAATACTACAAGCAGTAAGAGAAAAGAAACAAATCACATGCAAAGGAAAGCCCATCAGAATCAAGCAGACATTTCAACACAAACACTCAGGTCAAGGAGAGCCTGGAGTGAGGTATTTCAAGTCCTAAAAGAAAACAACCTTCAACCTAGACTGATGTATCTTGAAAAACTCTCTTTAAAACTGGATGGGGAAATAAGATACTTCCATGACAAAGAACATCTGAGAAATTTCATGAATACCACTACAAGGAATTCTAAACAATATGCTAGAAAAAGACAATGAAGGTCACAACAGCATGAGGCTCAACAGAACAAATCAAATAGGCAAGCCAAGAAATTAAAAGGAGAGGGTTAAAAATTAAAAAGAATCAACAAAAGGACATTAACATGATAATAGTAAGTCAGTACCTATCAGATATAACCATCAATGTAGTGGCCTCAATTCACCAATTAAGAGAAACAGATTGGCAGAATGAAGAATAAGCAAAATCCAACCATATGTAGTATACAAGAAACACACCTAGTGCAAAAAGAAGCCCATAGACTGAAAGTGAAAGGGTGGAAAACAATTCTCCATGCGACAGGAGCCAAGAAAAAAAAAAGGGTTGCAAGCTTATTCACAGACAAAGCAAATTTCAAACCAAAACTGATTAAAAGAGACAACAAAAGCTACTACATCCTTGTAAAGGGAACAATTGAAGAGGAAGAGATGACAATCATAAACATATATGCACCAAACATTAATAACCCCAACTATATAAATCAAATATTAAGTAATATGAAAAACCAAATAAGCACTAATACACTTGTAGTGGGGGGTCTAAATACCCAACTATCACAAATAGATGGATCATCTAGGTAAAATTCAACAACAAAGTACTACAACTGAAGCAAGCTTTTGAATGCATGGACTTAATAGACATCTATAGAGTATTGCACCCCACAAAATCAGAATATACATTCCTTTCAGCTGCACATGGGTCATTCTCCAAGATAGATCATATACTTGGTCACAGAACAGGTCTAAATAAATGCAAAAGAATCGAAGTTATCCCATGTATATTATCAGATCATAGTGCAATCAAGCTGGAGATTAATAGCATAAGAAACTGTAGGAACTTCACAAACAAATGGAAATTAAAATAAAAAACACTCTTCTGAATAATCAAAGGATCACAGAGGAAATTAAAGAAAAAATTAGACAGTGTTTACAAATAAATGAAGATGCCAATACAACATACAGGAATCTATGGGGCACAATGAAAGCTGTTCTATGTGGAAATTTCATAGCACTGAATGCCCACACTAGGAAAACAGAGCAAGCTCAAATAAACAACCTAATGATGAATCTTATAGTCCTAGAAAAAGAAGATCAAGAAAAACCCAAAGCTTGTACAAGAAAGGGAATTATAAAGATTAGAGGAGAAATCAATGCAATGGAAACTAAGAAAATGATACAAAAAAATAAACGTATTGAAGAGTTGGTTTTTTGCAAGCATAAACAAAATCAATAAACACTTCACTAACCTAATCAAAAAAAAAAAAAAAAAAGGAAAGAAAAGGCTCAGATCCATACAATTAGGATTGAAAAAGGTGAAGTCACAACAGATCCAGCAGAAATCCAGAGAATGGTTAATACCTCCTTTGAAAACATTTACTCTAATAAAATGGAAAATACAGAAGAAATGGACAGGTTTGTTGATACTCATAAATTACCAATGTTGAACAAAGAAGAAAAAAGCATTTTAATCACCCCAATTACAATCAGTGAAATTGAAAATGTAATTAAAGAAATTTACCAACAATGAAAAGCGCAGGCTCTGATGGATTCACGGCTGAATTTTACAAGATATTGAGAGAACTAATGTCATTACTCTTCAAACTTTTCAAGGAAATGGAAAGGGAAGCAATACTTCCAAATTCATTCCTGGAAGCAAGTATCACTTTGATTCCCAAACGAGGGAAACACACAATTAAAAAAGAGAACTACAGGCCAATCCCCTTATGAATATAGATGTAAAAGTGCTTAATAAGATACTAGCAAACAGAATACAGAGGATCGTCAAGAAGATCATACATCCTGACCAAGTCAGATTTATTCCAGGGATGCAAGAATGGTTCAACATACGTAAATCAATAAATGTAATACACTATATTAACAAAGTCAAGGAAAAAACCATATGATCCTCTCGATAGATGCAGAAAAAGCATTTGACAAAATTCAACTCCCATTCATGATAAAAACCCTGCAAAAATGAAAAAATTGGAATACATGGCTTATATCTCAACTTAATAAAGGCTATCTATTAAAAACCAACAGCCAGCATCATATTAAATGGCCCAAAAATGAAAAACTTCACATTAAAATCAGGAACAAGACAAGGATGGCCACTATCACCACTCCACTTGGATATAGTTCTTGAAACATTGACCACAGCAATTAGAAAAGAGAAAGCAATTAAAGCAATAAAGATAGAAAAGGAAGAATTTAAACTGTCATTATTTGCTGACGATATGATACTCTACATTGAAGACCCAAAAACTCCACCAAAGGACTTCTAGACTTAATTGACACTTTCGGCAGAGTAGCTGGATACAAGGTCAACACCCAAAAATCAGTAGCCTTCATGTACACAAATAACAGACTCACTAAGACAGAAATTAGGAAAACAATTCCTTTCACAATAGCATCCAAATAAATGAAGTGTCTAGGAATCAATCTAACAAAAGAAGCAAAAGACCTATGCACTGAAAACTACAGCATTCTGGAAAAAGTGATCAAAAACAATATAAGAAAATGGAAAGATATCCCCTGCTCCTGGATAGTAAGAATCAACATAGTGAAAATGGCTATACTACCAAAACTGCTATGTAGTTTCAATGAAATGCCAATTGAAATTCCAACACTATATTTCACAGATCTAGAAAAAAGAACCAAAACTTCATTTGGAACCAGAAGAGACCTAGAATAGCAAAAGCCATCCTAGGCAACAAACACATGGCAGTGAGTATAACAATTCCCAATTTGAAGCTATGCCACATAGACACTGTGATAAAAACAGCATGGTACTGGCAAAGAAACTGACCTGAGGATCAGTGGAACACAATGCAAGACACAAAAACAACTCCAGATGTACTTAGCTACCTCATCTTTGACAAAGGAGCTGACCATCCTCAGTGGAGGAAAGATAGCCTCTTTACTAAATGCTGCAAAAGACACCATCCAGAGAACTAAGAGACAACCTACAATGTGGGGAAAAAAAATTTTACCATCTGTTCCTCAGACAAAGGACTATTATCTAGAATATATAAAGAACTCAAAACAATCAACCCCCCCCAAATATAAAGACCCGATTCAAAAATGGGCATCTGAATTGAACGGATGTTTCTCAGACAAAGAAGTAAAATCAACAAGTAAATGTATGAAAAAATGTTCCACATCACTGGTCATTTGAGAGATGCAGATGAAAACAACACTAAGATTCCACCTCACCCCACAAATAATGGCTGCTATCAAGAAATCAACCAGTAACAAATGTTGGAGGGGTTGTAGGGAGAAAAGAAAGAATGGCTGCTATCAAGAAATCAACCAATAGCAAATATTTGAGGGGTTGTGGGGAGAAAGGAACCTTTCTCCATTGTTGGTGGGAGTGAGGGCTGGTGCAACCATTATGCAAATGAATATGGAGATAACTCAAAGAGCTGGGACTAGAGGTTCCATTTGACTCAGCCATCCCTCTGCTGGGTATCTTTCCAAAAAAATTAAAAGAATCATATCACAGTGATATATGCTCACTTATGTTTATAGCGGCACAGTGTGTAATAGCTTAAAGTTGGAAAGCCCATTTGCCCATAAGTTGGAAATTAGATAAGGAAGATGTGGTTTTTCTATAAAATATAATACTACTCAGCCATAAAGAATGAGAAATTAATTCATTCATAGGAAAATGGATACATATTGAGGATATACTCCTAAGTGAAATAAATAAGCCACACATGTAAAAACCGAATAATTTCTCTAGTGTGAATAAACTATAATAGAACATAATATCATAATGATATATTTGACTTTGTGCAATAGGAAGAAAAGGTGTAAAGGTGTAGGAAAAGTGGGAAGGGTAGGGGAAATGTAAGAAGGGAAAAAGAAAAAAATAGGAGAAAATGAAAAAAAAGGTAATAAAGTGTTTGTAATTGGTGAGGGAAGGAGGGGTTGAAGGGAGGGCAAGGACAAGGGGAAAAAATAAGAACCAAGACATATCATGTAAAGGCACAAGATCCCAATAATGAATATAAATGTACTGTATACCTAAAATATACCAATAAACTCAATGAAGAAGAAAAATCTGATTTGTTCAGGTTGTACGATATTCTTAATGATTTTCTGTATTCTTTTGCCAGTATCTTGATTATTTTTGTATCTATGCTCATTAGAGAGTTTGGCCTGTATTTCTCTTTTTGTTTTAGCCTTTCCCTGATTTTGGAATCAAAGTAATACTTATTTCCAACAATGAATTTGGAAGTATTGTTTCCCTTTCAATTTCACTGAAAATTTAAAGAGCAGTGGTGGTATTTCTTTAAATGTTTTGTAGAATTGAGTAGTAAAGCCATCAGGACCTAGGCTTTTCTTTGTTGGTAATGTTTTAATTACATTTTTAATTTTACTGAATGTATTTGGGGTCTTTAGACTTTTTATGTCTTCTTTGTTCAAATTTGCAAGTTCATAGTGTCATGGAATCTGTCCATTTCTTCTGTATTTTCCATTTTATTAGAGTAGTTTTTCGAAGTAGGCTTTAATGATCCTCTGGATTTGTGCTGTATCTATTGTGACTTCTTTTCCTTCCTAATTGCATGAATTTTAGCCTTTTCTTGATAAGGTTGGCTAAGGGTTTATTGATTTTATTTATTCTTTTGAAACCCAGCTCTTTGAGTCATTGATTTTTTGTGTCATTGTCTTAGTTTCCATTGCATTAATTTCTGCTCTCATCTTTTTAATTTCCTCCCTTGTGTGAGCTTTTGGTTTGTCTTGCTCTTCTTTTTCTAGGAGCTTAAATTTAAGCATTAGATTGTTTATTTGAGCTCACTCTGTTTTCCTAGTATGTGCATTTACTGCTATGAATTTCCCTTGTAGGACTGCTTTCATTGTGTCCCATAGATTCCTTTATGTTGTATTGGCATTATCATTTAACTGTAGATACAATGTAATTTCTTCTTTAATTTCCTGTGTGACAAAATGGCTGTTCAGCAGGGTGTTATTTAATTTCCACATTTTTGTGAAGTCCTTGACATTTTTTAGGCTATTGATCTCCACTTTAATTGCACTATGATCTGATAATATACAGGAATTAACTTCAATTCCTTTGCATTTACTTAAGCTTGTTCTATGAGATAGCATGTAGTGTATTTTGGAGACTGACCCATGTGCAGCACAAAAGAATGTATATTCTGATCTGCTGGGAAGGAACTCTGTAGACAGCTACTAAGCCTGTTTTTTCTAAGACTTGGTTAAGTTCTATTACTTCATTGTTGATTTTTTTATCTAGGTGATCTGTCTTTGTGACAGTGGAAAACTGGATTCCCTCACTGCAATTGTATTAGTGCTTATTTTATTTTTCATATCCATTACTGTTTGTTTTGTATAGTTGGTGGCATTAGTATTCAGTGCATATATATTTATGATTGTCATTACTTCATTTTGTATTGTTCCCTTTACAAGAATGTAGTAGCCTTCTGTGTCTCTTTTAATAAGTTTTGGTTTGAAATATATTCAATCTACAAATAAGAGAGCTACCCCCACTTTTTTCCAGGCTCTTGTTGCATGGAGAACTGTTTTCCCACCACTTGTTCTCAGTCTATGAATTTATTTATGGGTTAAGTGGGTTTCTTGTATACAGCATATTGTTAGATTTTGCTTCTTAATCCATTCTGCCAGCCTGTTTGTTTTGATTGGTGAGTTCAAGCCATTAACGTTGATAGTTGTAACTGTTATGTATTGACTTTTCATTGTCATGACACTTTTCTTTGTTGGTTCTTTTATCTCTTTTATTTTTCCATCTTTCCCTTTAATTTATTGCCTTCACTGGTATATTTGCTCTCTTGGTCCTTATGGAATTATAGTCTTCATTTTCTTTTTCCAGGATATTGTTTGGAAGTGTTTGGAGTGCTTGAAAGTGTTTGGTGTTCATGAAATTTCCCACATGTTCCTTGTTGTGGAAGTATCTTATTTCCCCATCAATTTTAAAAGATATTTTTGCATGATACATCAGTCTAGGTTGGAAGTTGTTTTATTTTAGGACTTGAGATACCTTACTGCAGGCTCTCCTTGACTTGAGGGCTTGTGTTGAAAAGTCTGCTGTTATTTTGATGGACTTTACTTTGCATGTGATTTGTTTCTTTTTTCTAACTACTTGTAGTATTTTGTTATTCTGGTTTTATGGGATCTTGATTATTATATGTCTAGTTGTAGATTATTTTCATCATGACTAGTTGGAGTCCAATATGCCTCACTTATCATATGTCAAATTCTTCCCATCTGTTTGAGAAATTTTCTGTCATTAATTCAGGGAACTGCTTTTTTTATGTCATTTGTACTTTCTCCTGCTACTTCATGGATTCCAGTCAGTCTTATAGTATTCTTCTTTGCATCATCTAAGAGTTGTTGGATTGATTTCTCATGGTCCCATAGTGTTTCTTTTTTCAGCTTTAATTGAGTTTATTGGTACATTTTAGGGATACAGTACAGTTACATTCATTGTTGGGATCTTGTACCTCTACATGGCAAGTCTTGATTCTCATTTTTTCCCCTTACCTCTGCCCTCCCTTCACCCCCTCCTCCCCTCCCCATCTACAAATACTTTATTTTCATCTTTTCATTCTCTCACATTTTTTTCTTTTCCCTTTTTGTTCTTCCCCTATGCATCACACCTTCCCTACACCTTTAGCTCCTTTCTTCCCATTTCT
>NW_022900951.1:75235720-75245438 GCF_012274545.1 Fukomys damarensis
AGACTGGAAGACACAAAAACAAATGGAGATATACTCAGCTACCTCATCTTTGACAAAGGAGCTGACCATCCTCAGTGGAGGAAAGATAGCCTCTTTAGTAAATGGTGCTGGAAAAACTGGATGTCAATCTGCCACAGATTAAAATTAGACCCTTATCTTTCACCATGCACTAAATCAAAATCCAAATGGATTAAAGATCTAAATATTAAAGCAGAAACATTAAACTTGCTGGAAGGTAAGTTAGGCAGAACTCTGGAAGACATTGGTATAGGAAAAGACTTTATGAACAAATCTTCAGTAGCACGGGAACTAGCCAGTAGAATCAACAACTGGGATCTCATCTTACTGAAAAGCTTCTGTACTTCAAAAGAAACCACCAACAGAACTAAGAGACAATCTACAATGTGGGAAAAAATTTTTACCAGCTGTTCCTCAGACAAAGGACGATTATCAAGGGTATATAAAGAACTCAAAACAATTAGTCCCTCCAAATATAAAGACTCGATTCAAAAATGGGCATCCGAAGTGAACAGACATTTCTCAGACAAAGAAGTAAAAGCAGCAAGAAAATATTTGAAAAAATGTTCCACATCATTTGTCATCAGAGAGATGCAGATGAAAACAACACTGAGATTCCACCTCACCCCACAAAGAATGGCTGCTATCAAGAAATCACACCATAGTGTTTTTAAGAGATCTCTCTCTTCTTGTTCACTGATCATAATCCTATCTTCTATACCTGAAATTCTACCTTCACATTCTTTAATCCTGTTGTGATTGCTTTCTATAGAGTTTTTAATGTCTTGAGTAGCTGTTTGAATCTGTTTTTTGGATTTCATTTCTTTCCTATGTTGAGCATTCATGGTTTCTATTTCTTTCCTATGCTGGGCATTCATGTTTTTTACCATGGTCCTGAGCTCATTTATTTTCTAAAATCTATTTCTGTTTTAGAGTCTCTAAACATGTCTTTCATTGTTCTCACTATATCTGTGGTTATCTGGGAAATTATTCCTGTTTTGAATTTTTCTAGAGCCTCATGTATCTGGTTTTTTACTTACTGTGCTATCGGTTCAGTGTATCCAGATTATCAATTGTCAGACTTTTCCATCTCATTTCTCCAAGTGTTTACCTTTTGTGGGTTGGAAGTCTGTGTTTGTGTCTTGTTTAAATGCCTTCTCATTTCTATTTTTGTCATTGGATCTTTCCTTGGTTTAATTCCTGGGTTAATACTTCAGTCTTTCAGATACAGCTGATCTTTAGTTTTGGGGTCTCTAATGTCTCTGAGGCAAATTCATTTTCATAATACCAGAGTGGAGAAATGATTAGATCAGTCACAACACCTTAACACAAATGATACAGTTAGCAATACAATAGTATCAAGCACACGTTAAAAAATGACAATTTGTGGTAGTTATTAATCTATTTCCTTTAGCTGTGTGAATTAAATCAAATCAAGGAAGAGCCAAAACTATGTTTATAGTGAATGAACTCTTCAATATAGCAACTTTACCCATCATTATGGAGATTTAGAAGAATTTGGGGAGGGAGAAATAGATAGATAGGATAGAGAAAGGTTAGAAGTGAGGTCAGAGGACTCAGAAAGATCATACAAATTCTAGGGAGGTGTTCAAGAGGAGAGGATAAGACAGAAGAAAATATACCCAAGAACAGAGGAAACTAACAGCAATAGGGAGGCTAGAGACTGTAATCACTTTCTCTTTTTTTTTTTTATTTTTCTTGCTGAGATTTACATTTCTTGAAAACAATGATTTTCTTGGCAGTTCACAAATTTAATACTTATGTTAGGAATACTCTATGTGTACTTGATTTGCTTAGAAACAGGTGTATCCTAACTAATCCAAATAGGGCATCCATTATAAGCTTAAAAAAAGAAAAGTGGAGAAAAATCTTTGAAGCAAATAAATGTATGTAGGTAAGAAAATGGCCCTAGTTTCATCTAGATTTACAGCTGAGTAAATACATAAAAGAAACTAAACTAGGAATCTCAATATCTGACTTTGCTTTACTAGGATTCTATAAGTTTCAGATATTCTTTGGAGGACATTGAATTTAAAAAGAGATAGATGATTTACAAATTACACATTCAAATTATACTTTTTTTGCCTCTGTCCATAATCTAAAATGTATATGTCAAATTTAAAAAATAATTAATCTTTCTCTTTTTAAAAAATAAAACATTGTAAGGGGAAGGTAACAAAATTCAAACAAAATATTTGCAGATTCAAGGTGTGTGGAATACAGAAATAGGAATGCAAATTCAACAAGCCCATCCAGAAACAGAATAATAAATAAATAGTCATATTCCATTATTTTTGTCTATTAGAGGAGGCTTAATTTGGGAAAAATTTAAATTTGACTAATGCATAATGTCATTATAGATATTGGTTAAGTAATTAAATTTTTCATTTTCTTCCATCATCTGTATAATATGCTATATTTAGCAAATATAGCATCTTATAATTTATACAGAACCATTGTTCAGATAATTTGGTAATGGAAAGAGTTACTTTGCATTCATAAATGCTTTGTACTAGCATATGGCTGTGTTTTTCTATGGAAGAGATCCAAACCATCTGGGATATAGTACTTAGAAAACTTTTTCTCTGTATATTACAACTAAAATCAATCATAGTCCTATTGTTAATTGGAAAAATAATCTATTTTCTTGACATCCAGTACACTGCTATGGTCAATAATATTCTAATGCTTTATCTGGAGAACCAATAGGGATATTGAGTGGCATTTATGACCATAGCAAAGCTCATTTAATCAAGAAAAATTGCTTAAAATTAGCCTTAGCTATAAGACTAATCTGGAATGGAAAACAGACAAGAGTGGGCATTGAGAATTGAAATATATAATTAAGAAAGTTAAGTGTGTTCCTGTACACAGATAATATTTCTTAAAGAATGCTGTACCTCATTATTTTTGTTATTATTACTTAATTATTAAAATATAAACTAAATATATTACAGGAAGAAAGTTTGTAGTAAATTCATAAAGGACTAATAATAGTGCTAATAGACAATATCAGGTTTTCTGATATGTAAGAAAACTCATTAAACAAATGTGGATTTTAGTTTCAGAGAATACCTAGGGCCTAGTGTTCTATTTAACATAAATAAGCATTTACCACCTTGGACTGATTAGTTTGAATATCCAAAAAAATATCCTGTATCATATGGAAATAATAAACTTGGCCAATGAAATATCTAGTGTGTGTGTTTGTAAGAAGTTTTGCATATTTCCTATATAAGGTGGATTTTGTTCATTAATAATGGCTCTCTTTCTAACTTTCACAATTCTGCAGAAGTTAGAGCCAAAGAGAATTATAGTTTTAAATTTTGGAATGTTGAGCACATGAGGTATTGAAAAAAAATTCTAACTCTTGTGCCAGTCAAGTTATCACTTGAGGCTGAAGTTTAATATACAGAAAAACAAGTGCTATTATGTGTAAAAATATAATAGAAATGCAAACTGCTGATTTTTGAAAAGAATTATTTGCTTCAATATTCAAGACAGAAGGTAACATCTCAGATATTTTCATGTATATTTCTCAAAGGGAATTGAGAGACAAAGAATGTAACATTACATCAATAAGTTTGGGCTTCTGTACAGGTAATTAGAACACCTATTTTGAAAAGAGATTTGGAACAGAATATTGCCAAATACTGAAAATCCCAGAAGTTAAATCAGAAGAAAAAACTCCATGAATATAATATTTTGCTAGAAAAAGTTGATAACTAGAAATATAGTTTCTTTAAATAAAAATTAACATTCTTATCTCTCTTCCTTTTTCATCCATTTCTTCCTTTTTCTCTTCATGGATTGAGGCATGCCTCACGTGATTGGTGAAATTTTGAGACTTTTCATTCCAGTTCAATGCAGGGGGTTAGCTCAAGAAAGTCCAATTGTTACTTAAGTTGTAGGTAGTCAGATTTTTCAGCATTACAGGTGATGCTTTGATTCCTATCTGACTCTTACATACATTTCTCAATTGGCTCATAAATCTGTAAAAAGAAGGTAGTTAGGATTGTGATTTTGGAGACCTTAGAAATTGAAGTAGTTATGTGCAAGAGGCCTAATAAGTCTTCCAGCACTGTTTGTTTCTAACAAAAAGCTTTCTTATCATTAACACAATTATACTGATTGGAGATGCATAACAAGAGGTGTTTCAGAGCTTGAATTTGGAAATCTTGCTGATTAAGTTTGAGTATTGTATTCAACTTTGTAAGCCATACAAGTCACTGAACAAACCTTTGATTCAATTTTCTCATCTACAAAATGAAGACTACAAACAGTTGTGTCAAGGAGTCACCCTAAAGTAAGTAATTTTACAGACTTTTCATTATTTTCCATAATTCATTTGAATATTTAAAATTGTTGCAGGATAAAAGAGACAGGATAATGCACTGAGAATCAGAAGGATTCTCAATGGCAATCAGATGGACTTTATGTCCAAAAGATCTAAAGCTACAAATAAATTCTTCAGCTTGCATACATTTTTTGGAGGGGTTGAGGTAGAAGGGAACAATGACAGTTTTTTTCTTTTTTCTTACTCAGTAATAATTTTACAGTTTAGCCTTGAGATCTAAATATCAGAAGTTTCAACCTGCAAAATCTTGTTTGCAAGAATACAGTAGTAGTCAAACTTGTGTGTGAATTTTGAGGGCATACAGCTCCTCAAAAATCACAAGACTTCATTTACAAGAATATAACTGTGTGCCTTATCAATATCAGGGGGAGGTCAGCCTTGAATGAAGGCAGATTCCTGAGAAACCAGGTCATCACAGGACTCTTAGTAAGAAACTTACTCTTTACTTTATCTGTAGGGGAGTGGAGGCTAGTGGTTATGTGAGGAAGGACAAAACATGAAGGAATGCTGCCAGAAGCTAAGAGATTGGTATCAGCAAGGAAAATGTATTTTCTTTTAAATTTGGCATTAAAACTATTTCTTACATTTTGGGAATACAGGAAGTATTTCTAAACTGACTGCCTCATGCTTTCTAACATATGTCAAACTACTATTGTTAGAGATATAAAATTATGTAATTCACATCTGAGAAGGCTGCTACAGGTTATATCACTTATCCCATCCCCTTGCATGTGTATTAGTTTTTCACTGCTGCTGTCATAAATTACCACAAATTTAGTGATTTGAAACAGCTCAAATTTATAAGACCTGTAAATTGCATATCTGAAATGGACTTCAATGAGCTAAAATCAAGAAGTTGGCATAGTTGTATTTCTTTCTGAATGATCTGGGGGAGAATCTTTTTTTTTTCTTTGCTTTTTTGGTTTATAGAACCTACATTCATTAATTGATGGCTTCTTCCTCCATTGTTCAAGTTACATTTCCCTCTGGCTTTTTCTGCTTCTCTCTTCCACATTTAAGAAATGTGTGATCATCCAGGATAATATCATCTCAGATTCTCAATTTAAATCACACTTGAAAATCCTCCTTTACTACAGAACCTTAACTACGAACATAATTATCAACTTAGAAAATTAAGGTGTGGACATTTTGGGGGTAATTCTTGTGTCAACTATATTGGGTAAGAAAACTAACCCCCTAGGGTAGCTAATCAATATTGTAACATTCATAAATCTAGCATGTAAGTAGGTGAAAGTTCATGTTTCTTACTTTCTTATGTCTTCACTATGTCTAGTATTCTTGATTTAAAAAATAATGGGACATATGACAGTTTAGTAAATCAAGGACTGCAGCCAACATAGAGGCTTTCACTATTTTACATTATTTTGAACCTTTCTTAGTGTTAATGAAAAGAATTTAGGGTGTTAGAAAGGCTGTATGTTGTAGCTGCAGAAAGGATTTAGCTGGATCCATTCTAGTAAAGTACAAAAGGTTATAGGCCAAAGAAGAAGTGGTTATAACATAAAGTCTAAACTTGTCTAGGATTTTTATAATATGCAAATGCAGCAATTGAAGAAACAAGGTTATCAAATTTACAAGGTTAAAGAAGTAGACTCAAATGAGCTATGTCACCAAATTTATAATTTCTTTGTTTAGAAGAGCACTACTTGTGCTTTGCAATGATTATTTTCTGAAAAATCAAGCATGCTATTCCTGTTCATATGCCACAGAAAGAAAAAAATGAAGAATTCAAATAAAATACAGAGCATTATCTCCATTCCTTTGTGATTTGCAATCTAACCATTAAAAAATGAATGTTTGAGGGAAAAATAAGTAAAATTTCTGTATGGTAATTGCTATATGTACAAGTACTTCAGCAGAAAGGGGATATCACTAGGCTAAGTGTCCATAGATAGTGGCTCCATGGTAGAGATAGAGCTAAAAGTAGCCTTTAAATGTAATTTAAGCTTCAAACATATTGATATTTTTTGACCTAACATTTTTATTAATAATAATCAAGCCAGGCATTAAAAATGCAGCAAAATGCATCTTAATGAACTTTATAGCAGGGAAAACTATGAATGTCTCCCCAGCAGAGAAGAGGTTAATTAATTTATGGTAGAGGAATATGAGCAACAATCATATGACTATTGAATTTTTATTTTGCAGAAATACTCATGATTTTAAAAATGTTTGTTTTATATTGCTAAGCCAATAAAAAGGATAATACAAAAACATTTCTACTATATTCATAAAGCTTTATTATTTCAAAAGTAGATCTTTGAAAGTAAATAAAATGTATTATGTTATTCAGTAGAAAAAATGTTAAGATAGATACTTGCCTCAATGACTGGAAAAGTTGCATCAAAATTTATACACTGAGGAACCAACTTCAGTTATTGCTGGGTATCCTACCGCCCTTATCTTGTGACAGGCAAGAATTCTACCATTAAACCACAATGCACTTCCTCTGTCTTTGCTTTTATTTTATTTTATTTTTTTGTACTGGGTATTGAACTCAGGACCTTGCACTTACCGATGCAGGCAGTAGATCCACTGAGCTAAATCCCTGGCCCTGAATTCCTCTAACTTTTTTGTAAGGATCCTTAAATAACATCTGAAACCTTGTAGAAAGATACCTTTAAAAGTATTTGTTGCCTCCCACCCATGGCAAATACAACTTAAAGAATTTAGGATGAGATAAAGCAGGAAACATATTAGATGAAAATAAATATATCAGACACTAAAACGATTGTCAGGTATGCGATACTGGAACTATACTGACTCTTGCTTTGATGGTCAAAAGAAATAGTGAGTGAAAGAGGGAGATTGTAGAAGGGTAAAAAACAGAGGGCTATGCGTCTGAGAACTTGATATGCATGACGCAGAACAATCAGTGTGATGTTTTAATCATTTTTAGGATACCTGGAGGTGGTCTTGGTCTTGTCTCTGATAAGTTTAAAAGCAGCCTAAGGCTCAACAGTTTCATTCTAAAGTATCTACCCAAAAGGAATGTAAAAGATATGCCCATACAAAACCTGCCCATGCATGTTCAGAGTGGTAGTATTCACCATCACCAAATCATTGAATAAAGTTAACGATTCAGTAAATTATTATGTTATTTGTTTTAACTTGTTCTATTTTCTGATGTGGGCATTCACTGTCATAGTTATGTCTTAGGATTGCTTTCATTATGCCCTGTGGGTTCCAGTATGTTGTATTGGAATTATTATTTGATTCCAGGAGCTGTCTAAATTCTTCCTTGTTTTCTTCTGAGGCCCACTGTTTATTCAAGAGGGTATTGTTTAATTTCCATGTGTCTGCATAATTTCTTGATTTCTTTTGCCATCAATTTCTAGTTTTATAGCACTACAATCTAATAATATGCATGGGATAATCCCCATTACTTTGCATTTATTTAAGCATGATCTGTAGCAGTGGTCACAAATCTATGGCATGCATGCTGAAGAAGGTTGTTTGTATCACTGAAAGCTCTAACAGGTTCACCATCTTTGCTTATGGGATAACACGTGGTCTTCTTTGAAGAAATTCCATATGCTTCTGTGAAGAATATGCATTTTGTTGTTGGGTGTGACATTCTGTAGATATGTATTAAGTCCATTTCTTCAAAGTTTTGGTTCAACTCAGATATTTCTTTGTTGATTTTTTTGTTTAGATGCTCTGTCTTTGTGAGAGTGGGGTAACTAGATCCCCCATTACAATTGTATTGGTGCTCATCTGAGTTTTCCTGTTTATTAGTATTTGTTCCATGAAGGTTGGTATGTCAGTCATGAGTGCACATATGTTTATAATTGTTATATCTTTCTTTTGAATTGTTTCCTTATCTGATATATAACGACCTTTGCCTGAAAAGAGGCTACTTATACTTAATCTTGCTCTGTTATGGGTTCCTGTTGCATAAAAAATTGTTTTCCATCCTTTGATTTTTTTTGTACCGGGGATCAAACTCTATTTCTTGTGTTTGCCAAGCAGGAGCTGAAACCACTGAGCTAAATCCCCAGCCCCATTCCTACGATTTTTTCTTTAAGAATCTCTTTTTGAGTTCAATGAGTCTCATTTCTACTGCATATTTGGGGGTTTTGTTTCTTGATCTATATTGCTGATCTTTTTCTTTTGATTTGGGAATTGAGTTCCTTCCCATTAAGAGTTTGTACTAAAAGGTTAGGTATTGAACTATTCCTTTCATTGCATTATTTTTCTGTTGTTGATTGTCTTATATTTTTTTCCTCTGCTTAGCTGCTCTTCCTGCCAGGTGTATTCATTCTGTTTCACTTATTGGCATTGTTGGCTTCATTGCCTCTTTCTAGAATAGCCTTGAGAATTTTTGTAATTCTGATTTAGTACTCATTAATTTCTTGAGGTACTCTTTGTCATGGGAATATCTAAATTTTTCATCAATTTTAAAGGAAAGTTTTGTAGGATTTATAAGTCAGAGTTGGAAGTTTATCTCTTTGAGTGCTTGAAATACTTCACTCTAGGCCATCATGACCTTTAATGTTTGTGTTGAGAAGTCTGTTGCAATCTATTGGGTGCACCTTCATATGTAATTTATTGTTTTTCTCTAACAGCTTTTGAAATTTTGTAACTTGATCAAGTTCAGATACTTTATCATGTGCTGTGGAGAATTTTTCTTTTGGTTGTGTCTATTTTGCGTTCTATATGCCTCACTTAAATGTATGTTCATTTGCTTTATTATATTTGGGAAATTTTCTGCAATTATTTCTGTGAACAGGATTTTAAAATGCTATTTTGCAGACATTTTGTTTTTCAATTACTCTTAGTCTTCTTTGCATCATCTAGCAGCTATTGGACCCATTGTTATTTTTAAAGTGTCTTTGAATAATTTGTGAAGGCATCCCTGTCTTCTAGTTTTGAAATTATGTGCTCATATCTATCACACTTTCAGTATCATTTTCAGACTCATATATTCCTGATTAAATCCTTTTCATGGACTCTAATTCTTTTCCAAACTGGTCATTAATGTTGTGCATTATTTTTTAGATCAGCTATATTTTTATTAGTATCTTCAAAAAGCTCCTGGATCATTTTGGTTATTACTGTCATTTTCTGCTGTTATATCTTCTGAGATATATCTAAGAAATTCTTTTATCTGCTTTCTAACTATCCCTGTTATCCTTTTGCATAATTCAGGTGTGTGGCTTATTCTACTCTCCCCCTTAGATTGACTTTGATAGAGTTGTAATAATTTTGGGGAGGCACTTTGTTGCCTTGTCTTCTCATATTTATTTCTCATGTTTCTTTTTTTTTTTTTTTTTTTTTTTTTTTTTTTTTTTTTTTTTT
>NW_022900951.1:75245454-75279845 GCF_012274545.1 Fukomys damarensis
TTTTTTTTTTTTTGTACCGGGGATTGAACTCGGGTCCTTGCGCTTGCAAGGCAGGCCACCGAACCGCTGAGCTAAATCCCCAGCTGTTTTGTTTTGTTGTGTGATGAGGTTTGTGGAAAGATTTTGTTGTTAGTATAGAGATCTCTTTAGTCAATCACTTTTCAGTGATATACTTTGGAGATAACTATAGTCCTTTGACTCTGCCCGAAGACCTGACAAACTCAGTTCATTTGGGAGGGGATAATGTAGTGTAATTTGCCCAACACTGAGTTTTCTGGGAATGTGCACTAGTGTTGTTAATGTTACAAAAATAATCTGGGTATTGCTTCATAGAGCAATCCTACTAATAGCAACAATTATGTGACTCTGGCAATACCAAGCATATCACTCTTTGTAATTTTGTCCAAGACAAGTTGAATATTACGATACCCTAAAATTCATTCATTTATCTTTCTTAATCCTACAGAAGAAAAACCCTTAAACTATAATGTAAGCACTAAGACCACCCATGTATTGACTTACCACTAATACACACTAATGTGGCACCCATATCTCCAATAATTGTGGAAAAGAATTCAAAAGTAATTTTATATAGAGATAACTATGAAAAAATTAATAAAGCTTACTGGTTATACTATTAAATACATAAGGACTCAGTATGGGTGAAATGTAAGAAGAAAAACTTGACACCTTAAGCTATAGAATATGAGGAGAAGCAAGTAGGATAAGGGATCCTATTAGGGAGTATAACAGTATTTCTAGACATAGGTAAAGGTAACAGAATAAACTGAGAAGTAAAGATAAAATGAAACTACAGTGAAAAATAACAGAAAACAATAAAGGGAAAAATTAGAAAAGAGGATAGAAAAAAAGCAAGAAAAACAAATAGAAGAAAAGACAGGTAAAAATGACAAAGGAAAAATTTTCAATTCCTCATAAACTAGTGAAGAAGAAAGAAGAAATGAAAAAAACCCAAAAGAGGATGAAGCAAAAGAAAAAAAATTCTCTGTGATTTTGAATGTATGATTTTTCTGTGGGAACTACAATTTGGGGTATAGCAAATCTTGGTTTTCTCCAAGACCCCTCTGCATTTCCTAGGCTATGACAGTGTCTAAGAAAAGACTTGACCCTGGTAACACTGGATGAATAAGAAGGCAGTCAGACCCCAGATCTATGCTGGATGCAGGTACCAGAAAGCAGTAGGTTGCGGGCTCCAGTGCTGAGACTTTCTAATCCAGAACAACTCAAGCTGTGTCTGTTCTCTTTCCACAGTGAGGAATGTGTGTGTATATTTTCACCAAGCACAAACCTCTCAGGAATTTCTTTCAAGCCCACTCCCTAACCACAGCTATCTCTCAAGCAGTCACTGAGGGAGGGTAACACTGGGAAAGAACACTGAAGTAAAGCCATCCCATGGCTATTGTGAGTACTGGGTCCAAACAATCAACCCTTTCCCAGAATGGCACAAAACTAAACCCTCTCTTTCTCTCTCTCTCTCTCTCTCTTACTGAATATGGCAGGCATCTGAACTGGAATCACTCAACAACTGGTGCTTGTGGAAGGATTACCATGGAAGCAAAACCTTGTATGGACCCTGCAGATCACAGCAACTACAAGTCTCTTTCACAACCACATTTCTCTCTAAGGGCTCCTAGAGTCTCTGACATTGATTTTCTTTCTGCAGATTCAGTTTACTTTTCCATCAACTGCAAGCCAGGAGTTGGGGAGAATCCCGGTTGCTTTGGTCCCTTCTTTGTGTTGTGTTCTGCCTCTTCAATTACTCTGTTCTTAATTTTGCTGTCACTTCTTTCTTGGTTCTCAGGGATCTACTTTTTTATATTCTTCCAGTATTTTTTTGCAGTGCCTGTATTCTGAATATGAGAGAAGCTGAGTTGTTGCCACTCTTCCTTCCACCATTTTTTTCCCTGAAATCTCAATATGTTTTTATCAGCAGTCTGGTTGCTATAACTTTTCTGCTACTTTATTGGACACTATTTCTCCTCCTCCTTTTTTCCACCTCCTCATCTTCTTCTTCACCTTCTTTTTTCATTGCTAAACTAAGAAACAAATCTGTTAACCATCCCCTCTTCTTTGTTTGCTTGGGACTGTTTGTGTTTGAATATGAAAATTTTGAAAAATTAACAAATGAATTTTCAATTATATGTGATTATCTAGGGAAATATCAAGCATGTTAAATGTGGGCAATTTGTCCACGACTTTCTCTCGTATCTCTACATTTTTGAGAGAGGCATCTAGGGACCATGAATCAGTGAGAATCTAGATATCTGTTCCTAGACTAAAGAGTCCACTTGGGACACAGGAAAAAATCAGATATACAGGGTGCCACTCTACAGATTCTGATTCTGGCTCCCTTAATGTCTGTATTATTAAAAAGCTTCTATGTGATTTTCATTCCATTATCAGGTTGGGAATAGTGTAGGTGATAGAGTGAATTAAAATGAATTTTTCTTTGAAGATTGTCTCTAAATGGACCTTAAAAAAGTGCTTCATGTTGTTTTTCAGCCTGCAACATAATAATGCTAGAAAAACAAATGCATGATAGTACATGTTAATGCAGAAGTAAAAAGAGCAAGGATTTCCAACTAGTCTGGCAAAAGCAGTCATAAGATTACAGAAAGGTTTAGGAAATAATATTCATGTCTTCTATCTCTCACTTATCCAATTCACTTGCTTCTTCAGTCATTGCTTGAGACAAAGGAAGCATTAAATCTTTAGCAGAAAAAAGCATTGGAAACTTTGGGAAGGAGCAGAAGGAAAAGCATAAAAAGCAGCAGGAAAAGCCCAAGCAGAGTTAGGTGGGTGGAGAATGGGACCACAAGAGCAGCTAAATGGTGAGTGGGAGGCAGCTCCCAGGGAACATGCATAATGAAAATCTTTAGTTATGAGTCTATAGGAGACAAAAAATATTGGAAACAAGAAGCCTATTATATATCAAATAGTTTCTTTGGAAGCTATTCAGACTGTACTCCATTGAGTTACCCAATATTTAAATGTATTTTGAATGTGAGTGTTTGATTTAAAAATACTAAATTATAATTTACATTATACTATGGTTATTTTCTTTAGATTTTTAATCTATTTTACTAGAAGCTTGGTATACTATCAGCCAGTCTGGCCTAAAAGTTTGTTCGCAAAGCTTTACCTGTCACAACCACAATAACACATCATACTTCTTTCCAGTCAAATATGTGTAGACTTATATAGTATAGAGTGAAAAATACACATCCTGTCAGAATCACTGACTTCACCAAGGAAGGATGACCATAAGCATGCAGGTGCTAGATGAACTACTAGCTGCAGTCTTGGAAAACAATTCCAAGAATAATAAAAATGAAAACATAATCCTTGTCAGAAATAAAAAAAATGTCTAGTAAATAATTGAACCAAGAAAGTAACGTTTAGCCTATAGTCCTACCCATCAGGCTTATCAAAGGCTGCATTAGAGAAACAAAATGTTATGAGTCTTGTCATTTCATATTTAGATATTTACTGCAAGAGCAGTCCTTTAAATATATATATATATATTTTTTTCAAACATAGATCAATATAAATACTTTTTACTTTTATAAACATTTAAAATTCCTCCAGAGTTTCAAGGGCTTGTCCAATCCTGTGACTCCAGATTTCTTAGGTTCACTAAATACATTCGTTGACTAATCTGAAAAATGAAAAGCACAGAACAGATATAGGCCAGATCTCAGGTATTCTGAGTCTATTAGGATTGTGGGACATGGTAGAACTTAATTTAAAACAACACAATACAGACAAAAGAACTACAATTTTAGCAAGATTAGTTTTATGTCCAGATGTAAAAATAATTTTATATTGCTCTTAATGAGAATAACAAGAGTAATTGTTGAAAACTTTTAAGATTTTACTTGATATGTGTAGTTAGTACTGTTGCAAGTTTTTATATCTATCAATTAATCTGCAAAACACTTCACTGAAATGGGAGCTATTATTGCACCTATTTTATAGAGAAAATGAGGCACAGAATAGTTAGATTCTTGGCTATTATATATTTTTTCCTTATTGATTTATTGGTACTTTTTAGATATACAGTACAGTTACATTCATCATTGGAAACTTATATCTTGGCTATTATATTTTTAAATTAATTTAATCTGTATAATTTAAATTTACATAATGTACCTGGTATATTGTGATTCATTTTTTTGTCCCATTCACTTCCCCCTTTTTACTCTCCCTTCCTTCCTTATTTACAAAAGGTTTGTTTCCAATTTTCCTCCCTTTTTTCATTTTTTCTTTTCCTTTCCTTTTTTTTTCTCCTCTTCATAGTTTCTCTTTCTGTTGAAAAATATCTTCCTATTTCATATTACGTACTATAAAATTTGAGAACTAAGACCTGTCACTTAACGTTACAAGACCCCAATGATGAATCTAACTGTACTGTATACCTAAAAAGTACCAATAAAAATTTGGTCCTTGTTTACCCTATCAGTTTTTCACACCAGAGAAACAATGTGATATTTACACATGTGTGTCTGATTTATTTCTCTTAAGTGTATAGTCTCAAGTTGCATCCATATAGCTGTAAGTATCTCAAGTTCATCTTTCTTTATGGCTGAGTAATACCCCATTGTATATGAAAAAGACATATCATTCATCCATTCATCAGTTAATGTGCATTTGGTTTTTTTCCAAGATTTAGCTATTAAATCTGTATCACTGTAAACATGAGTGTGCATATAGCATTGTGGTATGATGCTCTTAATTCTTTCAGAAATATACCCATCAGGGAAATAGCTGAGTCAAATGGGACCTCTCTCATCCTAATTAGGGACTATTGCATTTCAATTAATTATTTATAATACAAGGAAGAGGGAATGTTAGTTCTATTCACTAAAGTTCTGAGAAATGTGTGTTGAGCATTTCTGAGGTTTTATAATATTTTAATGCAATATATGAATCCAATAACACATTTCATGCCTTCTGATAAATTTACTGAGTAAATGTTACAAGTAGAAGTCATTACTTGACTTCCATTTTATCAATTCTATTTTCACCCTCTATAGAAAATATATGGTTGCTTATGCAGCTTTTGAGGTGTGCTTATAAAATAATGAAACTAATTTTCACTTGTGACCCATAGAGCCTTCTCTCTCTGCTTAATAGTCATATATATAAAGCAGAAGCATGAAATTGCTATCTGTGATAAAAGTTGATGAGAAAGAGACAAGACTTCGTACTTTACAGCAAAAAGGCTCTTGATAGCACCTATAGCAATTAATAAACTAATATCTCACAAAGTTACTTCTCTGGTGAGTCCTAAAATCTTAGTGCCCAAGACACTCTCTCTGAGGAGGGTCTTCTTGTAATTATACTGATGTTTATTTATATTACCTGTCACGAGAATTACTACAGTGCTAGCGCTATGATGTAGAACATTTCAAGAAAAGGAAACATTTTTATTATCTTTGTTATTCTATATGACAGCCATTTGAAATGTGAGTAGTACCACAGCAGAGCTGAATTTAATTATAATTAATTTAAATAGACATAGGTAGTTTATTGACTACCATATTAGACAATGAAGAATATTTGATACAAATGCTTATCCCTGGGCCCTATGTTATATCTATAGTATCTTAAAACCAGAGCAGTGTTATTTAAATTGTATTTTTAATATTATATTATTTGATACTAACATACAGTTTATTTATATTCTTTCAAATCCCTGCTATTTTTCAAGCCTATAATTCTAGGTTATTTCTTTTTCCAAACATAACACTGTCATTATAGATTGTATTGAATTATGTATAGATATCATCTTCATTCAGTATAGAAAATTAAGTTGTATTGTTCCTAAGAACCTTAAGTTTGCTATGCTTCCTACATAAGCTTAGACTTGGTGCATAGTTTTAAGAAACTGCCACATGTGAAAATTTGCATTTTCAAAAAAGTTAAATTAGGGAGCTGTTATTCATTCTACAAAATGATTCACCAAAGGGGTACTTTAAATAGCTAGTTCTTTAAAAATGAATTCAAAATAAGATTCAATTAACAAAAATTCAATTTGCACATCAGTCTTCAAGAACATCTGTTTGTTCAAACTAACTACACCTGTGGATCATTTGCAAAGCCTCTAGAGACTTCAAGAAATTTATCTATAAGTGCTATGGTGTAAAACACTCTATTCCATAGCTTTAGGATCTAGACTTCACTGCATAAAAAGAGAATCTATATCATCTGGTGGATTTTCTTTCCCAAGATGCTTGAGCTGATTAAAAAGTTTAGGTCAATTTGTAGTGTAGTAGAATGGATTCAACTAAAAATTCCACTTGTGTTTTGAAAATGGAAACATTTTCAAATAAATAATATTCAGATATATGGTTTCTGGTCTGATATACAAAGAATTTAGAAGTTAAAACTCTACCTAATAAGTAAAGAAAAACAAAATAAACTGACAAATCAGTAGTTCTTAGATCATGAGAGATGTGACAGGGAAAACCACTGCCACTACCCTGGCCCCAAATTTTCAGAGGCAGACAAGCAGTTACAGAGGACTACAATTTACTAGAGCTGAAACCCCTAAATAAATTAACCTCGGAAACTGGTTCCTAGGTAGGAAAATCTGAAATGAAATCAAAGAATCTGTGGAGGCTCAGTGTATACAATTCTTAAAGTTAAATATCCAGAAGGACCCAGTCATAAAGGGTGGGAGTGGGACCCACATGCAAAGGAATTAAGTTGAAAATCATTTACAAAATGATATCTGAGAAATCCTGAAATACTTGAAGATTAAATAACATACTTATTAATGAAATATGTTTGAAGAAGAAATATTAAGATAAAATTTTAAAATTTGAACTAAATCCACATGAAAATGCAATTTATTGGAATTTGTAAAATGTACTAAAAGCAGTGCGTAGACAGAAACTGCACCAAATGCCTACATTAGAGAAGAGGTTAATTTTAAATCAACAAGCTAGGCTTCTACCTTAGGAAGCTAGAAAAATTATAATTAAAAATTCTGATATCTGAAAGACAATAACAAAAATATGAAGACAAGCTATAAATTGGGAGAAAATATTTGAGAAGACTACATTTGATAAAAGACATACAAATTATATAAAATATCCTTAAAACAATAGAAAGAAAATAAACTGAATGAAAAATGTGCAAAAGGTCTGAACAGACATCCTATCAGAAAAAGATATCCAGAAGGTTAAATAAACATATTAAAAGGTTCAACATATATCATTATGGAATTACAAACTAAGAAAACAACCAGATACCACTACACACTTATTATAATGGTCAAAAACTCAGAACAGTGATTTTACAAGTTAATGGAGAGGATGTGGAACAATAGGAGTGCTCATTCATTTTTGGGGAGAATGCAAAAATACAGTCACATTATAATAGAGTTTGTGATCTTTTCATAATTATGTCATGACCCAGCAATCATATTCCTTAGTATTTACAAAAATGCATTAACATTTTACCACCATAGAAAAACCTACACATGCCTGGTTAGATAAGATTTATTCATAATGGCCAAAACTGGGATGCAACGAAAATGTACTCCAGTAGGTAAAAATATATGTAAACGTGATGAATCCAGACATCGCCATATTACTCATTGCTAAAAAGAAATATGCTATCAAGCCACACAAAAATATGGAGAAAATTCAAGTCAATATTCCTAAGTGAAAGCAGCCAACCTGAAAAGGCAACATATTGTGTGAACATAATTAAATAATGTTTTGGAGAAGACAAAGAAGAGAGACGGTAAATAAGAACTGTAATACCCAGGTGTTAGGGCAATGGCAGAGATGAATAGTGGAGCATAAAGGATTTTTAGGGGAGTAAAACTACTCTGAATGATACTATAATGGTTCAATATTAAACAATATAATCATTGTATATTTATCAAAACTCAGAATGTACAACAGCCTGAATAAATACTAATGAAAATTACGGACTTTGACTGATAATGATGTATCAATAGATGTACCACTTTGGAAGTAGACTTCCATAGTGGTAGAGGTATTTGAAGTAATATTAGATTGCCAATTGATTTCATTTCCCCAGTACAACCCTATCTATGCCTATTGTTCTAGCATAATTTTTATAGTAACCTTTTTCTCTCTCAAAGTATCCTGGCTTAGACAGTAAAATGCATGCCTCCTACAAATTATAATGCAGTATTTCTTTGGTATATCATTTGTGCTATAATGATGTTTTCTAAATACCTTGTTCAATAATTTAAAAATTTAAATCTCTCCCTTGAGATTCTCATTCAGTAGGTCTGAGGTAAGGTCTATAAACCTGTGCTTTTAACATCTCATTGGATTTGCACGACAACAGGGCATTAAGTTATATACTTGATTTAGGCAACTTTGAATTTCATGCAAAACTGTTGTTTTATTTATCTGTTTGGAATCAGATTGCCTTTGATCATAGATCCATCAACAATCATAGGCATTCTTACCAATTCACGCATTGTCTTCTTAATTATTTGGTTTGAGGATGTTTCTCATGAAACTAAGCATGAGTGAGGGCCAGAATATATGCCATTACTTTAGCAAATACAACACAAAATCTAAGATTTGCAGTCCAAATACCTAGTGTTTGTTTTTACATGACTGCAAGCATTTTCAGAGGCATTTTAATTTTTCTTTCAAAATACTAATAAAATTTATAGATAATAATTGCAGAAATAATATTCCAAATGAGGAGAGGAAAAATGGAAGTAACTGGTAAATTATTAGATTGGGAGATTGTCATCGGAACTGCAAATCAAAATATTTTCTTTTTAAAAAATAATTTTTCTTGTATGTTCTTATTTAGAAAATAAAGTGTGTAGATGTTATGGCTGAGTGAACCAGTTTCCTCAGTTCCCCCAAGCCTCTGACAGGATCTGTGTATCTTATCCTATTATTTTTTACCCCAAACACAAATGCATAGTAAAACCTTTAGAATACAAACACTTTCATGGATTTGTTTGCAAAAGCCTTTGTCTGGGAGTGTCTCTGTTAAATAGCATACACTGTATAAAAGCATCTCTTATTCATATGGCCAAGCTAAAACAAAGTTCACATTTTAAGTATGCAGTGGTAATTTCAAGCATACCATGCTGACTGTGACATGCTGAGAATTGGATAAAATTTTATAATTTCCATTCTTTTAACTCAATACAAAAATGTAAATGATGTAGATCAAAAGTTTTTCATTCTGTTTCAAATTATATCTTTCTTTCTCAAATTGTTACTTTGACATGTTTAGTAGTTACCCATGTGATAGAAAAATATACAATATTTGCCAAAGTCCTAAATAACTGTGTTGTGTTATGCACTTTGAATTCAAAGGATAGAAAAACCTTGTTAGTAACAGATGTTGCTTCAGTGGTTGGAATTTGGCCAATGCAAAGCAACCTTCAAAATAATAACACGACCAAGTGAAAACTCCATAAAAATTCTGTGCACCTTTTCTAATTACTGTATTATATTTCAAGTAATCACACAGTGCTGTGTATTTTCTTTTAGTTGAAAATAAATCTCAATATCCTTATTAAAATAAATAGTGAAAGGAAATTAACACTACCCTAATAGAAAAAAATGACAAAATATGAACATTTCCTCTATAAATGTTCAATGATAATTTTTATGCCTTCTTTGTGAAAGAACATGTTTTTGTCTTCTCTATGAATTTGAAATAGCATATTACTGAAAGGGAACATAATTTTTATTATTATAGTACTAAAGTTATTTAATAGCATATAACTGGTACTGTGTGTGTGTGTATGTGACAATAAGGGGCCTCTGTCTCTACCTCATTTCTATAAATTTAAAATTCACTTAACTTTATAAAATTTTGAAAATTGTAAATCATGTTCCTAATTAGAACTGTGAAATATTGAACTTCACTTTTTTAACTACTTAAATTCTACTTACGAACTTTCTCAACCAGTAAAAATATATAATAAAATTGAATATGTTATGAAATACAGTAACTTTTAATGTAGAAAAAAGAATTTCAACCACCAAATGCAGGTATGTTCAGCAATAGAAGCATTTACTACAGACTTTTGATTTATAAGTTTAAAAATTACTTTTAATATATTTAAGAATGAATTGGGGCTGGAGATTTTTAGCTCAGTGGTTCCACTGCCTGCCTTGCAAGCAACAGGACCCAAGTTCTATCCCCGGTACCAAAACAAAACAAAACAAAAAATGAATTGGCGATGCAAAAATAGTAATGAAATCTTACTGACATTTGGCCAATCTAGAAATGATTTATCATTATCTACACCACTTCCTTGTAAAGGGAAAAATCCAAGAGGAAGTGATTACAATCACAAACATTTATGCACCAAACAATACTTAACTCAGCTATATAAAACAAGTACTAAGAGATGTAAAAATTCAAATAAGCACTAACACAATAGTAATGGGGGACAATACCCCACTGTCACAGATAGATCACCTAGATAGAAAATAAACAGCAAAATATGAGGAGCAGCTGGTAAAAATTTTTCCCACATTGTAGGTTGTCTCTCAGTCTATTTGTGAAAGTGGGGTATTTAGATTCCCCACTACAATTGTAGTAATGCTTATTTGTTTTTTCATGTTTCTTAATTTTTACCAGCTGCTCCTCAAAAGGACTATTATCTAGAATATATAAAGAACTCAAAGCAATCAGGCCCCCCAAATATAAAGACACAATTCAAAAATGGGCATCTGAAATGAACAGACAGTTCTCAGAAAAACAAGTAAAAGCAGTAAGTAAATATATGAAAAAAATATTCCACATCACTGGTCATTTGAGAGATGCAGATGAAAACAACACTGAGATTCCACCTCACCCCAGAAATAATGGCTGCTATCAAGAAATCACACAATAACAAATGGTGGAGGGGTTGTGCGGAGAAAGCAACCCTTCTCCATTGTTGGTGGGAGTGCAGACTGGTGCAACCACTATGTTAATCAATGTGGAGATACCTCAAAGAGCTGGGACTAGAGGTTCCATTTGACCCAGCCATAGCTCTGCTGGGAATCTTTCCAAAAGAATTAAAATAATCATACCATAGTGATATATGCGCACCTATGTTTATAGCAGCACATTTTGTAATAGATAAAACTTGGAAACAGCCAGTTTTCACATCAGTTGGAAACTGGATAAAGAAGATGTGGTTTTTTCTATAAAATGGAATACTACTCAGCAATAAATAATGAAAAATTAGGTTCATTCATAGGAAAATGGATACATATTGAGGATATACTCCTAAGTGAAATAAATTAGTCCCACATGTGTAAATACCGAATAGTTTCTCCAGTGTGAAAAAGTATAGTAGTGCATAAGATCCTAGAGATAATTGACAATATGAAATGAGAAGAAAATGGCTAAAGGCATAGGGAATGGAAAGGTAGTAGAAAAGTAATAAGAGAAAAGAAAATAATAGGGGAAATAAAAAATGGAAATAAAGTGTTTGTAAATGGGGAGAGGAGGAGAGAGTGAAGGGAGAGCAGGGGAATAGGGAAGAAATGAGAACCAAGACCTGTCATGTAAAGGTACAAGATCCCAATAATGTATGTAACCATACTGTATACCTAAAATGTACCAATAAACTCAATTTTAAAAACAGCAAAATATGATAACTCAATCAGAATCTTGAACTAATGTACTTAGCAGATGTTTACAGAGTGTTCCACACCACAAAGTCAGAATACAGATTCTTTTCAGCTGCACATGGGTCATTTTCCAAAATAGAGCAAATACTCACTCATAGGACATGTCTAAGTAAGTGCAAAGGAACTGAAGTGATCCCCTGTATATTATCAGAATATAGTGTGATGAAATTGGAGGTCAGTAGAAAAAGAAACTGCAAGAATTTCATAAACATAGAAATTGAACAACACAGTTCTGAATAACCAATGGATCACAGAGGGCATTAAAGAAGAAATCAAACAGTTCCTATAGTTAAATGACAGTGACAATACAAAATATCCGAATCTATGGGAAACAATGAAAGCAGACTTATGATGGAAATTCATAGCATTGAATATGCATATTAAGAAAACTGAGTGAGTACAATTAAACAATCTTAGGCTGAAACTCAAGCTTCTAAAAAAAGAAGAGCAGGATAAATTCAAAGCTCATATCAGGGATGAAATTGTAAAGATCAAAGCAGAAATCACAGTAATGGAGACTAAAAGAAAGATACAAAAAATCAGCAAAGCCAAGAGTTGTTCCTTTGTAAGAATAAACAATATTGACAAATCCTTAGCCAATCTTATAAAAAGGGAAATAAAAGGCCAAAATCCAGACAATTAGAAAAGAAATGGTTAAAATTACAAGGGACTCAGGAGAAATACATAGGATCATAAATACCTACTTTTAGAACCATTGCTCCAATAAGATGGAAAATATAGAAGAAATGGAAAGATTCCTAATTCATATTAACAAAGAATGAAGATGACCTAAAATTCTAAATGACCCAATATCAACTAATGAAATTGAAAATGTAATTAAAAATTTCCTACTAAGTAAATCCTGAAGCCTGATGGCTTCTTTGCTGAATTCTACAAAAAATTTAGAGAGGAACTATTGCCACTACTGTTTAAACTTTTCAGTAAAATTGAAAAGGAAACAATACTCCCAAATTCATTCCTGGAAGCAAGCTTCACCTTGATCCCCAAAGCAGAGACTCAGCTGAAAAAGAGAACTATAGGCCAGTCTCACTAATGAACATAAATTCAAAAATCCTTAATAGGATTATGGCAAATAGAATGCAGAAGATCATCAAGATTATACACCCTGACCAAGTGTGACTCATTCAAGGGGTGCAGGGATGGTTGAACATTCTCAAATCAATAAATATAATACACTCTAATAATAGAGCCAAGGGTAAAAACCATACAATCATCTCAATAGATGCAGAAAAAGCATTTCATAGAATTCAATATGCATTCATAATAAAAATCCTACAGAAAATTGGAATAGATGGTCTCTACCATGATCTGATAAAAGCCATCTATGAAAAACCAACAACCAATATCATACTAAATGGTCAAAAACGGAAATCCTTTACAATAAAATCAGGAACAAGACTATGATGCCCACTATTACTACTCCTGTTCAGTATAGTTTTGGGAAAAAATAGCCACATCAATTAGATAAGACAAAGGGAAAAAAATGATAAAAGATAGGAAATGAAGAAGTCAAATTGCTATTATTTGCAGATGGCATGATACTCTATATGGAAGAACCCAGTAATTCTACCAAAGGTCTTCTACACTTAACAACCAAATATGGTAAAGTAGCTGGATACCAGATTAATACTAAAAAATTAGTAGCTTTTCTGTACATGAAAAACAGACTCAGTGAGAGAGAAATGGGCAATTAATTCCTTTCACAAGAGGATCCAAAATATTGAAATATCTAGGAATCAACCTTACAAAAGAAGTCAAACACCTCTACTGTGAAAACTATAACACTCTGAAAAAGGAGATTGGAGAGGCTATCAGAAAATGTAAAAACATCCCTTCCTCATGGGTAGGAACAATCAACACAGTGAAAATGGCCATACTTCCAAAGCTGCTATGTAGATTCAATGCAATCCCAATTGAAATGCCAGCAGGATAGGACACAGATCTTGAGGATCTTGAAGAAATCAATTTAAATTTCATTTGCAACAGGAAGAGACCTAGAATACTAAAAGAAAATTTAGGCAATATAGAGGAGGTAGGGGGTATCACATTCCCAAATTGAATCTATAAAACAAAGCTACTGTGATAAAAACAGCACAGTACTGGCAAAGAATCAGACCTGAGGACCAGTGGAAAAGACTCAAATATGCAGAAACAACTCCAGACGCACTCAGGCACCACATCTTCAGCAAAGGAGCCAAACACCCTCACTGGAGGAAAGATTTATTAATTGGTACTGGGAAAACTAGGTTTCAACTGGCCAAAGATTAAATCTTTCTTTTATTGATCACTAACCACAATCTGTTCTTCTGTATCTGAAATTCTGTCCTCACCTTCACTTATTTTGCTATAAAATGTTTTAATGAAATTTATAATCTCTGGGCTATCTTCTTGGATGTGTTTCATGATTTCAAAGTCTTTCCTATACTGGGTATTCATGGTTTTTATCATTTTTCTCAGCTCCTCTATATTTTTTAAATATGTGTCTGTTCTAGAGTTATTAATTATGTCTCCGATTATAGCCACTATCTTTATTGGTTTCTAAGAAATTATTCCTGACATGATTTTTTTCCAGAGCCTCCTTTTTTTTTTTTTTTTTTTTTTTTTTTGGTACCAGGGATTGAACTCGGGTCCTTGGGCTTGCAAGACAGGCCAACAAACCACTGAGCTAAATTCCCGGACCTCCAGCGGCTCTTTCATCTGTTTTGCTACATCCCTTGTTGCCAGTTCAATGAGTCCAGGTGGTTGAATTTTGGATGTGTACCTTGCAGCCCCGTGGATTTTCCTTTGGTAAGCTAGAGATCTGATTTTGCATCTTGTTTAAGTATATACTCATTTCTATTTTTTGTTGATTTTTTTTGTTTAATTCCTGGGATAATACTTGAATATTTCTTATCACCAGTATCTTTATTTCTAGTATTTACTACCCTTTGATAGTGATGACTTCTCAGAGGTGCCTTCCATTTAGCTGGCCTTTGGGCTTTCAGTCTGTAATGACCCTTAGGCCATATGAATTTTGTTATACTAGGAAGGAATATGACTAGAATAATCTCATCACCTTCATCAAAGTAGTAAAATCAGCATTAACAGTAGCATCAAACCGCCTATAAAATGACAAATCATGGTATCTATTAATCTTCCATTTTTATCCACATGAACTAGACTTGTAGTTGTATATCAAAATCTAGAGCCAATCAGAAATATGTTTGCAGTAATTAAGCCCTTTAATATAGTGAGTTTACCATCTGGGAAGAAGAGTTAGAAAGATTTGGGAGGAGGTTAGAGAAATAGGAGATGAAGGAAAGGTTAGATATGAGGCTAGAGGACAAAGGAAGAGCATGGAAACCTTGGGGGAACTGGTGAAGGCAGGAAGAAAAGACAGAAGGAAGGAACAAAAATAAGAACAGAAGAAATTGACAGCAACAGGAAAACTAGAAACAATATTCATACTCCTATAAAAATAGGAAAAATTAAGAAAAAACAAAACAGGTAAAATCAGAAACAAGAAAGGAGAGAAATAAAGACAAGGCAGAAGAAAGAAAAGACAGGGAAAAAATGTCCCCTTCAAGGCATGTGTCTGCTGTCACCAGTAAATAACATGGGCACCAAACAGATCTGAGTTGATTAATCTCAATGAGCTAGCTGTAATCCACTGAAATTCAGGGTTTTCTGGATGTGAGGCTGGAATTGAGCTCCTTGACCACTTTAGGGTATGAACTCTTCATGGTTCTACTGCAGGTTTGACCCACCCTTCCCCCACAGCAAGTCCAACTTCAGGTAGGAGGTGCCGATCCCAACAACTCATGAACCACTCTAATCCACTGCATCTTTATTACAGTGACTGTCTTCACTCTACCAACATGCTTAACTCCTCTACAATAAGCCTCTGAGAGGTCCTCTCTCTGCTATTCATCATTATGCCATCTTCCCAACCTCAGAACAATGGTCTTTCTGTGCTCCACTGCTGTCTGCCCCTGGGAGCCTCTGCCATATGGTGCTTGAATCCCTGTGCCTTCTTGTGGCGTGCCACCCAGGTGCCTACATACTTTTCTTAAAATATGCTTTATTAAAGTATAATTTTTAGTTTCTCTTGTTGTGAAAAATGGAAAGTGTAAATAAGACCCAAATGGTATAATAGACAATGTGAAATAGGAAGAAAAGGGCTAAATTTGTAGGGGAAGGGGGACGGGTAGGGGAAAGGAAAAAAGGGAAAAGAAAAAAATTATGACAAAACAAAATAGTGGAAACAAATTTTTTGTAAATAGGGAAGGGTGGAGGGGGTGAAGAGAGGGCAGGTTAATGGGGAAAAAATGAGAACCAAGACCTATCATATAAAGGTACAAGATCCCAATGATGAATGTAACTATACTGAATACCTAAAAGGTACCAATAAACTCAATGGGAAAAAATAAAGTATAATATTCATGCTACAAAATATATATTACAACTAATTCAGTAATTTTAATAAATATATATAATTTAGCAGCCTTAACACCATTTTGTTTTAACATTTTATTCCTCCCAAAGGGTTTTCTCATTCCTTGTTGTCATCACTTACTATTCATATCCTCATCCTCAGAAAAGCACAGTTCTCATTTTTTGTTTCTACAACACAAAAATTTTAATTTTAATTCTTTCTCTATCAAGTTGAGATCACATTGAAGCAAATATATAGCATTATTACCATATATATGCTGTTAACTCATTTATTTGTTCAACAAATATATACTGAGTACCTATTATGTGGCTTATGTAACTTTAGACATATATTGTATTCATCATGATATAAACATTAGAAAGAAGGAAGCTTGAGCTTATAGGAAATAATTTCATGAGACAAAGAGGAAAAAGCTAAACTCCCTGCCTTGCTTTATTTGTATTAGTTATATAAACTAATTATAATATAATGTAGAACATAAGTAATATAAGCAACTAGTGTTAAAATTTCTACATATTCTAATCTTAGTGACTGAGTTGTGAATGTACTTATCAATGAAACATTAGGGACATGTTTTGTATTTTTCTCCATTTCTCCTCTCTCTTCTTTCTCTCTATGATCCCTGGTTGCCATGGGTTGAGCAGTTTCCCTGCTCCATACCCTTCCATCACTTTCTTTCCAATTTAGAAAAAAAAACAACCATGGATTAAACCTATTGGAAACTATGAGGTAAATAAACCTCTTTTCTTTTAATTTGTGAGTGACATGTATCTTGCCCTAGTGACAGGAAAATGATTAATACAACCTCCTATGAGTTTCTACAGCAATAGGTATTCAAATCAGAGTGCTCTGAGTCACATTCCCAGATACCACTTTCGTCTAAATTTTGAGATAAATCCTCACTAAGTAGCCTCAAATTTTTAATCCTCTTATTTTAGCCCTCTGAGTTGCTAGAGTTGCAGGCATGCAACTATGAAAATAGGTTTATCTTTCCATTTTAATATTTTGATGCTAGATATCTTTTTTATTTTATTTAAAAATTAATTTTATCAGTGCATTTAAGGTATACAGTATAAGACAATCAACATTGGAAATTTGTACCTTTATGTAATCCATCTTGGTTCTTATTTTTCCCTGATTCTCTTGCCCTCCCTCCTATATAGCTCTCTACCAATTTGAATATCAGATGCTGTGCTGTATAAAATTACATTCTCTTTGGAAAATATTTATATAATAATTGCAATATTAATGGTGCCATTTTAACTTTTAAAGATAAATTATCTTATGTAAAATCATCATACATTCCTCCAAATATAATTTTGTCTTATACATCTTTAGGCTTGCATGACATCCTCAGATATGTTTAAAACCTAGTGGTGAACACAGCTAGAGTTATTTTTCAGAAGATTCCTCAGCAAACAGACTTCACTCTGTTTCATCAATTTATCAGAACATGTTAAAATATGTATGAACATGTATTAACTCTGTACTGCTCCTGGCTATTGATATAAACAATTTGGATTATTTTTTCTATAAAGTTTTATATATATATATACATATATATATATATATGTATATATAAGGCATATAATAGAATAAAATATTGTAAGAAAACAGGACAGAGGAACTTATTTTTCTTGGAGAATACTTGGGAAATGTGGAAAGTGAAGCAATAGTAAAATGTTCACAGAAAAGCTCTGGCCTTTAGGTATATCTGGGAAGATATGTGTGATTTTGCCAAATGAGGAAAATAGTCAAGCAAGGAATTACAGGTATATAATATGTGAACAAAAGTTTTGAAACATAGGAATGCACGACATGATCAAGAAAGAACAAATGGCACTAAGAATATAATTGAGTGGCAGAGTGCTACCCAGAATTCCTGGGTTCAAAGTTCAGCTGTAAAATATATCCAAATAGTATTTATTCTATAATATAGAGTGGGCCAATGAGATTTAAGAAAAGACTTTGTCGGATTGTGAGGAGTTTCTTTTATTATGCAAAGAAGTTAAAATTTTATTCTAAAGTTATTGGGGGCACTGAAGTTTTCTCTTTTATTCACTAAGGTTTTTTAGCTGGATACTTGATTTATCAAATCTGTATTCCAGAAAAATTATTTGTTACTATGTGGAGAAAAATGAAAACTATTACAAACATTAAGTGTCACATGAAGTCATGGACATGATTGGATCATCCAAGGGGAAAGGAGATTATGAGAATTTGCTAATTAATTAAACACATTCCCAACAAAGAGGTACTATGCTTTAAGTTTTGAGATGAAAACTGAGAACAAAATTGTGAGTGATAAAGACATGATCTATATTCTTATTAATTGGAAGCTATATTACAATATTGTACAGAAATAGATTTCAAACAACTGATTTTCTAATTAATTAGAATTTCAGTAAATGCCCATGAAATGATTACATATTTTGTAAAAAAAATATTTTGCAGGCAGTTGTAGGAAAAAACTGGTTACAATCCCTACTCCACTTCCTTACAAACAGTATCTGGACTTGGCTGCTCAACCAATCTGTCTTTCAATTCTAGTTTTTGTGTTTGGGCCCTGTATTCTTAATCTCTTGGCAAAACTGGTTTCTTCTCACCTAGAGGCTGTCAGACTCCAAACTGTCATGCAGATGGAGTCAATGACGAATGTGTATAGCTTCTTTTACCAATATTCACTAGACTGAATTTTTGAAGAGTCTGTAAATGCTGAATGACAATATGACTTCTATGACTTCTATCTAAGGCCCCTTAGATTAGCTTTCTGAAGTAAATCCCTGACTAACCCCTACTGTACACCAACCAACACTTCTAAGCTTTAAGTAACTAGATGTGGTCTTTTCCCCTTCTCCCCTAAGCAGCTAGCCATATTTCTTGTGGAGAGTTTAGAAAATAGTTTACTTAGCTACTGGAAAGGCCTGAGGTAGAATTGGGAGAATAGCCATACTGATAGGAATTAAAATAAGATTAGACAGTAAACTAGGACTTTTCACCAAGAATGAACTTCCTCAGTCAACAAGGGATGCAGCCCACTCCCTCCTAAAGAGAGGTGCAGCCAATCTCTACTAACCTCCTAAGTTCTGATGAATGCAAAATGAAAAATAAGCAATTTTTTTGGTCTCTAAAGTCCTAGATTTCTTTAAATGCTACATGTTCAAGAAGTGGGTTAGAGAGCCTGAGTTCCACTTGGACATTTTAAATCCTTGGAGCCACCTGTGATAGGTAGCCACTGAACAATTAAGGCATCCCTCCTGCATGGGCCAGAGCTACAATGGTACATGCATTTCACAGCCCGGGCTCTGCCCAGACCACAGCAACTTGGGCCCACAGGCCCTAGCCAAAGACCTAATTGGAAAAGAGTTATGCAGAGGTGAAACAAACAGGGAGAGGCCTGCCCAGATATCATTGGTAAGTATATTCAGACCCCAGCTGGTAGTCCACACAGATACCAGCAATTCAGGTTCTCAACCCCTAGCCAAAGTCCCTCCCAGACAATAGTTAGACGGGGGCGGGGGCAGCCAGGGCATGCCCAGAAACCATCACAAGTGTGCACAGTCCCCAGCCAGAAGTCTGCTGGGACAACAGGGCAGAACAAGGATCCAGAAGGTCACCATTCTGAACCCAGGAATTGGTCCAGTGGTGAAGAGCAGGGAAAAGGCCTATTGGCAGCTTGCTAAGAATTGAAGACCACTGGGCAAGCCAATTGTCACCTCAACAAAGGTGCAGAAGTCTGCATCTCTTGAAATTAGAAGACATGTAAACAAGTCTAAACACCAGACTTCCAAATCACCTAAGGCAACCCCAAAGAACAATGAGATGGAACTATGATATTCAACAACATGGACACACTTAACTGGGGTATGAGGATCTAGAAAAAATGAAATCAGAAATAATTTATCAAATAACAACAGAAATTTTCTCCATAGACCAATATATAATTAATAACTCTAGAGGAGACACAGAAAAATAATAGAGGAGGTGAGAAACATGACTGAATCCCAGGATAGGAAACAAATGGAATCCATAAAACAGATGAAAACAGATATTCAGGATATTAAAAACTCCACTGAAAGTTTATGAATGAATGAATCAATGTGAGGACAGAATTTCAGATATAAAAGACAGGATTATAATTAGTGACCAGGAAAAAAATCTTAAAAATAGTAAGGGACCACTAAAAAGCAACCCAGCAGTTGCTGGATGATATAAAGATGATTAATATAAAACTGATCAGACTCAATGAAGAAACATGAGAATGCAAAAACTGTTTGCTGAAGTAAAGCCAGAAAATTTCCCAAGCAGGGGAAGAGAATTTGAAAAACAGATGAGTCATATAGACACCAACAAGAACTGACAAAAAATATCTACACCTATGAATATAATAGGGATTCCAGAAACCCAACAGAAAAGCAATTCTACAAGAGAAAAGAAACAAATCACATACAAAGAAGAGCATATCAGAATCACAGTAGACTTTTCAACACAAACCCTCAAGGCAAGAAGAGTCTGGAGTGAAGTATTTCAAGTTGTAAAAGGAAACAACCTGCAACATATCCTGATCTGCCCTGCAAGACTATCTTGCAAAACTGATGGAGATATAAGATACTCATAACAAGGAGTACTCAAGGAACTTCATAAATATCAAACCAGTACTCTAAAAAAATTAAATTAAATCCTAGGAAAAGATGATGAGGATCACAACCCCAGGAAGTCCAGCAGAATGAATCCACCAGACAAGACATTAAATGCAAAAGGGTAAATCCAACAAAAATAACAAGTAATGACAAGGATAAGTCAACACATAGCAGTTATAACCATCAATTTTAATTATCTGAATTCACCAATCAAAAAAAATAGATTGGCAAAATGGGTCAAGAAGCATGATCCAACAATATGCTGCATATGAGAAACACACTCAATTAAAAAAGAAACTCATTGACTAGAATGTGAAAGCATGGAAAACAATACTCCATGTGACAGGAACCACCCCAAAAAAAGAGGCAAGAGTAGCTATCCTCTTTGCAGACCAGGTTGATTTCAAATCAACATTGATTAAGAGAAACAAAGAAGGACACTACATCCTTTTAAAGGGAACAATCCAAGAGGAAAATATGACAATCATAAATATATATGCACCAAACACTAGTATGCCCAACTATATAAAACAAATACTAATGGGCATGGAAAATCAAGCACTAATAAAATATCAACAGGGTCCTTAACACCCCACTGTCACAAATAGAAAAACTACAAAAAAGAAAACAAAAAAGCTAGAGCTCAATCAAACTCTTGAACAAATGAACTTGACAGATGTTTACAGAGTGTTCCACCCCACAAAATCAGAATACACATTCTTTTCAGCTGTATATGGGTTGTTCTCCAAAATAGACTTACTCATAGAACATGTTTAAGTAAGTGCAAAGAATTAAAGCTATCCTCTGTATATTATCAGAAAATATTGTGAAGAAATTTTAGATACTGTCATGAAATTGGAGACCAGTATCAAAAGAAACCACAGAAATTTCATGAATACATGGAAATTGAACATCACACTTCTGAATGACCAATGGGTCACAGAGGAAATTAAAAATGAAATCAGATTAACAGTCAAAAATAACCTCAAAAATTTTATAAACACCTGGAAATTGAGCAAAACACTTGTGGACAACCAACTGTTCACAGATGAAATTAAAGAAGTCAGACAGTTTCTACAATTAAATGACAATGCCAATAAAACATATCAGAATCTATGGGACCCCATGAAAGCAGTATTACAAGGGTAATTCATAGCAGTGAATACTCATATTAGGAAAAGAGTGAGCTCAAATAAACTACCTGATGCTGAACTTCAAGCTTTTAGATATATAAGAGCAAGAGAAACCAAAACCTCATACAAGGGCATAAATTATAAAAATTAGAGCAAAGATCAATGCAATGGAGACTAAAAGAAGGATACAGAAAATTACTGAAGCAAAGTGGTGATTCATTGAAAAAATAAACAAAATTGATAAACCCTTAGCCAACTTTATCAAAAAATAAAAGAAAAGACCCAAATCTATGCAATTAGGAATGAAATGGGTTAAATTACAACTGACCAAGCAGAAAACCAGAGGATCATCAATACATACTTTGGGAACCTATATTCCATTAAGATGGAAAACACAGAAGAAATGGACAGATTTCTAGAGACATGTGAATTACTGATGCTGAATGAAGAAGACCTAAAAATTCTAAAGAACTCAATACCAATTAACGGTTTTAGAAACATAATTAAACACTTACCAACTCAGAAAACCAGGGTCCCAATGGCTTCACTGCTGAAGTCTACAAGAAATTTAAAGAACTATTGTCACTACTGTTTAAATTCTCCAATGAATTTGAAAGGGAAGCAATACTCCCAAATTCATTCCTGGAAGCAAATATTTATTACCTGGATCCCAAAAGCAGAGATAGGTCCCACTGAAAAAGAATTATATGTCAATCTCACTAATGAATGTTGACACAAAAATCCTCAATAAGATACTGGCAAACAAAATGCAAAAGATCGTCAAGAGAATCATATTCCCTGACCAAGTGAGATTCATCCCAGGGATGCAGGGAGAGTTCAACCTATTCAAATTAATACATGTAATACATTGTATTAATAGAGCCAAGGACAAAAAACATATGATCATCTCAATAGATGAAGAAAAAGCATTCCACAAAACCCAACATGCCTTCATGATAAAAAAAAATAACTACAGAAAATTGAAATACGTGGTCTCTATCTCAGCCTGATAATAGCCATCTATGAAAAGCCAACAGCAAATATCATAGTAAGTAGTCAACAACTGAAATTCTTCATGCTAAAATTGGGAACAGTACAAGGAAGTCCACTACCACCATTCCTGTTCAATATAATTTTCAAAATATTAGACACAGCAATTAGACAAGAGAAAGAAATAAAAGGAATAAAGATAGGAAATGAAGAAGTCAAATTGTCATTATTTGCAGATAACATGATACTCTATTTAGAAGATCTCAGTAATTCCACCGAAAATCTTTTAGACTTAATAATCAAATTCAGTAGAGTAACTGGATATTCAGTCAACACACAAAAATCAACAGATTTTCTGTACACATAAACAGACTCACAGATATAAATGGGGCAATCAATGCCTTTCCCAATAGCATGCAAAAAATTGAAATACCTAGGAATCAATGTAACAAAATATATTAATGACCTCTACTCTGAAAACTATAGCACTCTGAAAAAAAAGTTCAAATATGATATCAGAAAATGGAACTACATCCCTTGCTCCTGGGTAAGAAGAATCAACACAGTGAAAATGTCCATACTTCCAGAACAGCTATATAGATTCAATGCAATCACATTTGAAATCCAGCACAATGCTCCACAGATCTTGAGAAAGCAATCTAAAAATTCATTTGCAACAAGAAGAGATCTAGAATACAAAAGCAATTCTAGACAACAAAGCCAAGATAGGGGGTTTCACAATCCCCAAAATGAAACTATACTACAAAGCTACTGTGATTAAAAAAAAATGCCTGGTACTGGTAGAGAAACAGACCCAAGCATCAGTGGGAACTTATTCAAAGATGCTGAAACAACTCCAGGCACTCAGACACCGTATCTTCCATAAAGGAAGATACTCACTGGAAGAAATATAGCCTCTTTAATAAATGACTCTGGAAAAATTGGGTTTCACCTTGCCAAAGATTAAAACTAGATCTATATCTTTCATCATGAACTAAACTAAAATCAAAATAGATTAAAGATCTAAATATTAAAGCAGAAACACTAAGCTGCTTGGAAGAGAGGTTAGGTAGAAATCTTGAAGACATTGGTGTAGGAAAAGATTTTCCAAATGAACTAACACAAACCATCAACATGTGGTATATCTTCTTATTCAAAAGCTTCTGCACAGCAAGAAAAACTGCCAACAGTGTGAAGAGACAAACCACTTGTAGGAAAAATTTTTAGTAGCTGTCCTGCCGACAGAGGTCTACTAACTAGAATATATAAAGACCTTTAAAAAATCAGTCCTTCCAAATTTAAAGACCCAATCCAAATATTGGCATCTAAAATGAACAGACATTCCTCAGACATATAAGTAGAAATAGCAAATAAACACATGAAAAAATGTTCAACATCACTGCTCATTTGAGAAATGCTAATGAAAACACTGCTGAGATTTGAGCTCACACCAGAAGGAATGACTGCTCCCAGGAAATAAACTAATAACAAAGATGTGCAGGGCTCTGGGGTAAAGGAACTGTTGTCCAATTTTGGTGGGAGTGACTGGTGCAACCATTGTGAAAATCAGTATGGAGATACCTCAAAGGATTAGAGGTCCTACTTGCCCCAGATATTACTCGGCTTGGTGTCTTCCCCCCAAAAAAGAATTATACCATAGTGATATATGTGCACCCATTATCATACTGGCACAGTTTGTAATAGCTAAAACTCGGAAACAGCCCAATTGCCCAACAACTGGATAATGGATAAAGAAAATTTGTTCTTTTTATAAAATGGAGTACTACTGAGCCATAAAGTATGATAAAATAGAGGCATTTATATCTGAAAGAATGCATATCGAGGCCATACTCTTTAGAAAAATAAATAGGACACACATGTGCAATTACTGAATAGTTTCTCTGGAGAAACCGAAAGTGTAAATAACGGTTAAAGGGGACAATACATAGATAATGTGAAATAGGAAAAATATTTCCAAAGGGGAATTGGGATGAGTTGAGGAAAGGAAAGAAGGAAATGGAATAAATATGGCAAAAGGAAAAACGTCTTTGTAAATAGTGAGGGGTGGGAAAGGTTGAAGGGATGTCAGGGGAATAGGGAAAAATAAGAAACATGATGTATTATGTAAATGTACAAATTTCCAGTGGTGATTGTAATTATATTTTATGACTAAAATGTATGAATAAAATTAATATAAGAAAAATCAGTGTAGGCATTCCCCTGCTCTGCTTATATATAATTAATTCTGCTTCTAAAGGTCTTCATGTTATTGGCTTCTCGAGTGCTGGAGTCTCCTTCTGGAGGTGGTTGTTAGGTTCTTTATGTCCTGAGAAAAGAATTGGTCAAGACAAGCCCAAATGTTAGAAAAGTTTATTAAAGAAAGAAAAAGAAACATGTTCTGCAGAGCTAGTTTGAGTCAAGTAAAAGAAAGAAAAGAAGTACCCACTACAGCATGACTGTGGGCCACTGTGCAAGAAAGAATCATGGCAAAAACTCTGTGGACTGTCCTTTTTATATCACTCATCCCTCAGGCTGATGTCAAGTCTAGTCTATCCTATAGAAAACTTGATCTAGTTCTCCTTAGTCTATGTGCAGTATTTTAAAAGCTATTCTGTCCATTTGTCCTGGAATTTTATAATTAAAAGGCCATATCTACTACCTGAGCTAGCTTTGCTGTGCCCAAATCTCATGTCTCACTGCAGCCAACTGCTTGAGACTTCTGGAATACAGGAGCTTATTAGTTACAATAAAACTATTCTAACTTCAAAAAAATGTATAGCAGATGACCTAAAATAAATTTCACAGGAGCTGAAGAAGAGAATATTTCTAAGGAAATAAGTGGAGATTTGTAAGATGAACAGACATTAAGGAAGCAGAAGGAAATCAGGATTAGAGGAAGAAATTCAGGTAAGGAAAAGGTTATTCTAAGTGCCAGGGGCAGAAGAAATATAGCATTTATTAGAATTCAAAGTAGACACATGTACTTACAACATAGAGAAGAGATGTTTTAAATTCTGTGGATTATATAATGAGAAAACTTCCTAGTTTAAAATATCTAATAATGCTGGATAAAAAATAATATACATCTTTTTCAGTGCTCATTAGAACTTGTAGTAAAACAAATTGTCAGGGACTTGTCAACATAAAGTTTATGGAGAGTTATAAATACGAATGTCATATAAATGTGATGTGAATATGTATAAAATATTTATTTGATTCATTAATGAAGGAACTAAAAGATGGCAAAGCTGGTCAAAGGAGAATTAGAGGAATGGGGATGTTATAGCCCTCTAAGAAAGAAATACTAAAATGGATTTTTTTACATTACATTTAAAATTGGTTCATGTCCTATAAAGAAAAAATGTAATACTCTTTGGGGTTATCTTTTCTACAAAGTTGTAATCATTTAGTGTCTACCAAACAATAAAAAAATAATAGCAAATTAACATGTAACAAGTTCTTGGTCCTTAAGAATAGCAAATAATAGGTCAAAACATATTATGTCTCCTGAAGAATTAATTTGTCTTGTGTGAGTATTTACACAATGTTCCAGTGTTACATTCAACAGGCTTATAGTTATGCTATTGCCTGATTCTTAACTGTTTGGTGTGTTTCCCTTAATAGTCTACAAAAAAAAAAAGAATTAAAATTGTGCATGATAAAAAAATTCATGAGGTCAGGAACTCTGTTTTATTTGCTGCTGTTTACCTAGTGCTTCTAATAGTGCTTGGCATCAAACACATTTACTGAATACCTGAATGAATAAATTTACCCTTTAGTTGATCTTAATACATTTCTTCTTCTTTATAAATGAGACTCAGAATACAATGGACACAGAGGGATAAGAGGGTAGGCTTTTGATCTATGGAAAGAAGGAATTTATAAATAAGAATCTTTTAAAAAGCCAATAACATTTGTATTATACATACACTGTTAATGTATGGAAGGATTAGAAAAACAAAAACTCCTCAGCAATGGAACTCTATCTGTATTTTCCTTCTTTCAAGATTATAAAATGGAGTGCCAGGAAGACCTGCTTAGCTGTGCCCTCCCCTGCTGGTGCTGCTGCCGCCATTGCTTGAGATCCAGGAAGGCCTGCTTAGCTGCACCCTCCCCTGCCAGTGCCACTGCAGCCATCACTCCAGTGCCAGGAAGGTAGCCACGTGGGCTCCCCTGAACACCCCCAACACCCCCGCACTCTCAGACCTCCTGATTGTGCAAGTTTTTAGACCCACTCTGCACAGGCAGAGATGGTCAAAAAGGTTATTTTTCTGAGCTCCCAAGTTGAACATCTTAAAAGAAGGAGCAGGGGAAACCTGTAGTAGAACTGTGTGGAGTTAAACCCTTCAGGAGGTCAGGGAACTCAATCTGTGCCTTGTAGCCTGAGGTCAGTCTATGTCATGGGGTTCTACCATCAGCTAGCTGAGATCAGAGGACTTTGTTCTGCACATGGCAGCGAATGTTGTATATTATGACAGCAGAGATATAGTCTGAAAGAGGCCCTTCAAATTCAATTTTTTTCTTTCTTTTCCTCATTCCACTCTGCAAATTCTTTCTTTTTTCTGTCCTCTTTCTCCAACTCAGTCTATGGCTCCACCATATTATCCCTCATCTCCCTTTCTGTTTCTGCTCCTGCCCCAACTCAAATTTCTACTTTTATCATTTTTTTATCATTTCTTTATGTTCTTTTCTTCTGTCATTCTACCTCACTCAAGGGTCAATAATTTCAAGGGAAAGTGAGCCCCTATTACTGTTAAGGGGATATATTCTTGTCCTTATACTTCTACTCTGTCTATTGCTTTTGAATTTAACAGTTTCCTAAAGATTGTGTGGTCATTCTATGTCCTCTGGGTTCACTTGAAACTTTCTCCAATTCTTTTACTTATCTACTCCTCTCATCATAACTCTGTCTAAGCTCCCATCCTAAATGGTAAATATGCTATATTGAAAAGTTTATTCACCACAACATATTTTGCACTGCTTCTTGATTTTAATTTAATTCTCATGGTTTAAAGGTGATAGACTAATGATTACCACAAGTGGTCATTTTGCAAGTTGTGCTTCATCATATTGTACCATATGGCTGATTGTACCAATTGGTATAAAGGCTTGTTATTGACTCAATGAGTTTTCTCTGATATTATGAAAATGCAAATGTCTGTGAGTCATTAGAGACCCAAAAGCTAAAGCACAACCATATCAGGAAGTTTTAAGTAATAACCCTGAAAATAACCTAAGGACAACCCAACAACAACAACAAAAAAATGAGAAAACACTTAAGCAAGACACAAAGGCAGATTTCCAGTTAACCAATGGCAAACAGCAGGGAAAATGAGGATGAAAAGTCTAATAGTGAACCAGCAGGACACCCTGAACCCAAAGCACAGGAAGTAACAAAACAGATCAATCAGGTTCTAGAAAAACTCAAAACAGAACAATTTGTCAGATAACCATAGAGATGGTGAGGAAAATGAAAGTCATGATTCAACACTCTCAAACAGAAACTGACAAAAAAAATAGATGAGCTCAGGACCATGATAGAAGCCATGAAGGCCCAGCATAAGAAAGAAATGGAAGAAATAAATGCCCAACATAGAAAAGAAATGCAATCCATAAAACAGATTCAAACACATATCCAGGAAATTAAAAACTATTGAAAATGTTGGCAACAGAATAAAATAATGTGAATATAGAATCTCAGATATAGAAGATAAGCTTGCAGTCAGTGACCATGAAAAGAGAGGTCTCTTAAAAACAGTAGGGGATCATGAGAAATTGATCCAATAAGTCCTAGATGATGGAAATAAGAATAACATATGACTTATAGGAATCCATGAAGTAGCAGGAGAAAATGAAAATGACTTTAAAAAGCTACTCACAGAATTAATGACAGAAAAAATCCCAAACAGAGAGGGAGAATTTGACATACAGATAAGTGAGGCATATAGGACTCCAACTAGCCATGATTAAGAAAAAAGAAAATCCTACACCTAGACATATAATAATCAACATCCCAGAAACCCAACAGAAGAACAAAATACTACAAGCAGTAAGAGAAAAGAAACAAATCACATGCAAAGGAAAGCCCATCAGAATCACAGCAGACTTTTCAACACAAACCCTTGGGGCAAGGAGAGCCTGGAGTGAAGTATTTCAAGTCTGAAAAGAAAACAACCTCCAACTTCGACTGATGTATCCTGAAAAACTCTCTTTCAAAAAAGATGGGGAAATAAGATACTTCCATGACAACACCTGAGAAAGTAAATGAATACCAAACCAGCACTACAAGCAATTCTAAAAAATATCCTAGAAAAACACAGTGAAGGTAATAACACCATGAGGCCCAACAGAACAAATCAAATAGGTAAGGCAAGAAAATAAAGGAGAAGGTGAAATACTCAAAAGAGTCAACAAAAGGCCAATAATATGACAATAATAAGTCAGTACATATCAGTTATAACCATCAAAATCAATGGCCTCAATTCACCAATTAAGAGAGATAGAGTGCTAGAATGGAAGAAGAAGCAATATCCAACAATATGTTTTATACAAGAAACACACCTAGTGCAAAAAGAAGACCATAGACTGAAAGTGAAAGGAAGGCAAACAATTATCCATGTGACAGGAGCTCAGAAAAAAGCAGGTACAGCTATCTTATTCTCAGAGAAAGTAAATTTCAAACCTAAACAGATTAAAAGAGACAAAGAAGGACACTATATCCTCGCAAAGGGAACAATTCAAGAGGAAGAGATGACAATCATAAACATATATGTACCAAATTTTAATGCCCCTAACTATACAAACAAAATATTAAGAAACATGAAAAACCAAATAAGCACTAATACACTTGTAGTGGGGGATGTAAATATCCCACTTTCACAAATAGACTGATCATCTAGGCAAAAGATCAATAATAAAATACTAGAACTGAATCAAGCTTTTGAATGCATGGAATTAATAGACACCTATAGAGCGTTCCACCCTACAAAATCAGAATATACATTCTTTTTGGCTGCATATGGGTCATTCTACAAGATAGATCACATACTAGCTCACAGAACAGGTTTGAAAAAATGCAAAAGAATCAAAATTATTTCCTGTATATTTTCAGATCATAGTGTAATCAAGCTTTATATACTCTAGATAGGAGTTCTGTTACTCTTGAAGACATTGGCATAGGAAAAGACTTTATGAACAAATCCTCAGTAGCATGGAAACTAGCAGAAAGAATCAACAACTGAGATGTCATCTTATTAAAAAGCTTCTGCACTGCAAAAGAAACCATCAACAGAACTAAGAGACAACTTACAATGTGGGAAAAAAAATTTACCAGCTGCTCCTCAGACAAAGGACTATTATCTAGAATATATAAAGAACTCAAAACAATCAGCCCCCCAAATATGAAGACACAATTCAAAAATGGGCATCTGAAATGAACAGACATTTCTCAGACAAAGAAGTAAAAGCCGCAAGTAAATGTGTGAAAAAATGTTCCACATCACTGGTCATTAGAGAGATGCAGATAAAAACAACACTGAGATTCCACCTCACCCCACAAAGAATGGCTGCTATCAAGAAATCACATAATAACAAGTGTTGTCCGGGTTGTGGAGAGAAAGGAAACCTTTTCCATTGTTGGTGGGAGTGCAGACTGGCACAACCACTGTGGAAATCAATATGGAGATACCTCAAAGAGCTGGGACTAGGGGTTCCATTTGACCCAGCCATCCCTCTGCTGGGTATCTTTCCAAAAGAATTAAAAGAATCATATCATAGTGATATATGTACACCTATGTTTATAGCTGCACAGTTTGTAATAGCTTAAAGTTGGAAACAGTCCATTTGACCATCAGTTGGAGATTGGATAAAAATTTTTTGGTTTTTATATAAAATGGTATAGTACTCAGCCATAAAGAATGAGAAAGTAGAGTCATTAATAGGAAAATTGATGCATATTGAGGTCATACTCTTAAGTGAAATAAGTCACACATGTGTAAATACCGAATAGTTTCTCTAGTGTGAATAAACTGTAGTAGTACATAAGATACTCATGAGATAACTAACATTGTGAAATGGGAAGAAAGGGCTAAAGCTGTAGGGAAAGTGGGAAGGGTAGGGGAAAGGTAATAAGGGAAAAGAAAAAAATGTGAGAAAATGAAAAGATGGAAATAAAGTGTTTGTATAAAGGGAGTGGGAGAGGGGGTGAAGGGAGGGCAGGGACAAGGGGAAAAAATGAGAACCAAAACCTGTCACATAAAGGTACAAGATCTCAATAATGAATGTAACGGTCCCAAGTTTGATCCTCGGTACCAAAAATAAATTAATAAATAAATGTAACGGTCAAGTTTGATCCTCGGTACCAAAAATAAATTAATAAATAAATTAATTAATTAATAAAAATAGTATGGCCTCAATGGGCTTTCATTGAACTATAAATGTCTCTAGTTTCTTATTCTTTATGCCTGAGTAAAGTTCCATTTTAGAGAAAAGCACATCTTTATTCAGTGTCCAGTTGATAGGAAATTGAGCTGTTTCCAAGTTTTAGCTAATAAAAATTGCACCACTATAAACATGGGTGTGTATATGTTGCTGTGGTATGATTCTTTTAATTCTTACGGAAAGATACTCAACAGATATGGGTTAAATAAGACCTCTAATCCTAGTTTTTTTACTTATCTCCATATTGATTTCCAAAGTGGCTACAACAGTCTGCACTCCCACCAAGAATAGAGAAGGGTTCCTTTCTCTACATCACCTTGCCAGTAGTTGTCATTGGTTTATTTCTTAATAGCAGCCATTCTTTCTGGGGTGAGGTGGAATCCCAGTGTCATTTTCATCTGCACCTCTCAAATGTCCAGTGATGCTCAACATTTTTTTCATATATTTATTTGCTGCTTTTATTTGTCCAAGAACTGCCTGTTCATTTCAGATGCCCCTTTTTGCACAATTGATAATGTGAGATGGGAAGAAGAGGGCTAAAGGAATAGGGGAAGTGGATAGGATATTAGAAAGGAAAGAAGGGAAAAGAAAAAATGGGAAAAAAACTCGTTGTGACTAGCGAAGGGTAGAGGAGGTAAATGGAGGGCAGGAGTATGGGGAAAAATAACCAAGATACATCATGTAAAGGTACAAGATCACAATGATGAATGTAACTGTACTGTATATTTAAAAAGTACCAATAAACTTAATAAAAAAAGATTGTCATACAGGATTGCCACTATTAAAATCCTACTAAACACATACTCTTAAATCATATTACAAATAACACTAATGCATAAACTGGTAGGAGCAGAATTTTACAGAAATAATAAACAGTTCACCCTGAGGAAATTATCCATAGCAGTCTAAAGAAGCAAGCATGTATCATAGAAGTTGTTTAGAATAGATTGAGGATATACAGTGTATGTTTGATAGAAATTCCAGTTAGAAATAACAATGCTTGTGAGAACAGGAATATTCAAATTAATAATGGTTAAAATATTTCACAAATGATAGAAGAACTAGATACTCCTATTAACATGAGCATGCACGCTCGCGCACACACACACACACACACACACACACATACACATCCATGATTGAAAACAAAGAAAATAAGTGCCCTCGAAATGAGAAACTGGAGATTTAGATTGTGGAGGGTTTTTCTAACTATCTTAAGGATTTTGGTTTTTATATCAAGAACAATGATAACCCATTCATTAAAAAGGGCCTTAAAGAACAAAGTAACTGAAACACAGAAAGGTCTGTATAATAATAAGAAGGTGTGGTAATTGAAAAGTAACTGTTACAAATACGTTAAAAAAATGGATTGGAAAAGAGCAATACTGGTTTCAAGAATAAAATGTTAGAGGGCTGCTAAAAGTGAGAGATAACTGTGAACTGAACTAGGATAGTCATTGTATAAATGAAGACTTGAATATATAACTAGCAGGATTTAATGGAGAACTTCGTTCACTATGGAAGTGTGATAAAATTGTGACTTCATCCATCAACATGAGTTTTACATACCTTTGAGACAGCAGAGAGTAACCTGGGTGTCACTATCATGAAAAGAGTGAATTGAAATGTTTTAGAAAGCAGTAAGATGGCAAATATAAAAATTACAGAAAATGGAGGTAAATTCATAAAACATGATATAAACACTGATGAAGGAAGATATAAGACAGTTTAAAATAGTGTATGAAAACTAAGGAAAGTATGCACTGTAAAGATTACATTGGATTTAGCAATTATCAAATCACTCATGATCTTAATAAAGATCACTTGATCTCATTTACAATAAAAAATCAGAATGAATAAAAGGAAGACAGTTGTTTCAGAACAAAATACTACTGTGATGATATAATTTCATTTAATGTAGTGAGTCTTAATTCATGTTGGAAACAGTATAACCATATCCATGTTTTAAACATTAACATTATTATAAAAAAGGACTAGGACACTGCTAGTGGATCTTAAAGCATTTAAAACAAAATAGGACACCAGAATGTTTGATGGATTATTTAATAGATATCTAAATAGGGCAGCAGAAAAAAATGGCTTATGAAGTTACTTGGCTGGGGGATTTAGCTCAGTGGCACCACACCCGCCTTGCAAGCATAAGGTCCTGAGTTTAATCCCTCATAAAAACGTACCCCCCAAAAAAGAAGTTATTTATAATAATATCCAAGTTAATAAGAAGCAACTTCACTTTGAAATGATGATAAGCAATAGTAATAGTTCAGCAATGTATACTGAACAATGTGGTGACGAACATGCTCTCATTAGTTCATTTAACAAATGTTGCACACTTACTTAGCAAAGTATGGGGTTCACACAGTAGAATGTGCTTGCATGGATATGGGAGGGAATTGTGTGACTAGTTTGGGTGTCACATATGTAACATAACATATTTCAAGATTTGGAAAATGGTGACAGCTTAATGGTTTGTTTTAGAATGTGGCAAATATCTCTGTTTTAAAATAATCTTTCCCATGTAGCATCATCAAAAAGTTTCCCAACAAAACAACTATGTTCAAATAGTCACATCAAAATGGTGCTATCAAACTGTTTTATGTTACATACCCTAATGGGAGTTAATTTCATCTAAGTAAATGCCATTTGACTAAGGAAGGTAAATGTCAAATGAAGAAAATTGAACTTACATAGTCAAGAAGAAACCATTGTAGATTTTGAATACAGAAAAGAATTTATTTACATTGCATTTAAGAAAGATTAATTGAGGTAAATTCAGATAGATGTACTAGGCTGTCATGTTTGGATGACACTAGCTATAAAGAATATCCATCTAACTCCTTTTGTTTAGATTTCAGGCTCTCCAATGCAGTCTTGTGTTTATAATTTGTCTCCACACCTGAGTAGTAGATAGCTATATCTAATTAAAAGTTAATAAATTAAACATCTGATATGTGGCTATATCAAATGCATACTATAAATATATAATATATAAATTATATTTAATATATAAGGCATAATAAAATAATATAGAACATAT